>NC_089523.1:23960480-24274368 GCF_963924715.1 Thunnus thynnus
ATGTATGAAAATTGCTGACTGAATCTCCCTGTGGAAACAGTAAGTCGATTCAGGATGTTTATGAGCTCATTAAAAATGAAAAAAGAAAAAAAAAAAAAAAAAAGGATGGCATTGTCAAGTCTGCCGTTTTTCACCAGAGAGAAATGCGTCAGAGTGAAAAAGAAAGTGTCCCATACAAAAGTCCAATCTGGGCTGAACCAGTCCAGGCTGGTACACTTGTTGCTCACTTGGCGGGACCACCCAGACTGATCTGGTGGGCTACACAAGCGAACATTGTATTCCTCTGGGAAAAAGATCATGTAGCACAACTGCTTTCCAGATTCTTTTCTTGCCAGAGACAAAAGGACTAATCAACAAAAAGCTGAATACAGTGTTAAGATACCTAATTGCCCCTAATGTCAAATGATCGTGACTCTTAATTATAAAGTAAGATAATTTTGGCAAGGATGGCAGTGTCGTTTAGTTGGTTTGTCCCAAAAAAGGATATTAGATGGATAGTTTGGTGATCACCTGACCTTTTGCCTGGCACCATCGTCAACACTTTGAAGTTTTGCCAATAGCCAAAATCACATAAAATGTAAAGTTCCCTGTTCCCCAGACAATTAATCTTACAGATGGATGACAAATTGGAGGAAAAATCAACATCAGTGTCTTAGTAAAGTGTGTTCCAGTATGAGCAGCCAGCACAGCTTCAGTGTTCCTTGGCATAGAGCTCTAACGGAGAGATGAAAACCATTCTTTCAAAAAATATTCCTTCATTTAGTGTTTTCATGATGGTGGTGGAGAGCGTTGTCTATCATTCAAAATCTTCCAGATTGTTGAGATTATGTGACATTTTTACACTCGTCAAACCATTCAGTGACCCCCTCGTCTCCTGTATAGAAGCAGTTGTAATGTTTCCTCAGCTTATTTAGTCAGGTTTTTCCTTTCATTTTGTCACTCCCAAGAACCCAAGAAATATTAATCTGATGTGCAGAATACCATAAAATTTGGACAGATTAACTATTTTCCATTTTTCCACTGACTCTATAAACTTTTTGCTTTTGGGCCACCCTCAGGCCAAAATGTACATATACACACATAATATTTACAATGAAATTTCTGATCCCAAATTCTAAAAAAAACAGCATCTTAGCTACTATTTTAATGACCCTCAAGGCCCTCTTCTAACCATACTATCAGGAGCTCTGTTAGAGCAGAATCCAGCTACTTGAAAGGCAGTAAATTTAGCAAAATCATGAGTATATTTTTGTGCCTCTCAACACTTTCTTATTATGTAATGTACATTACCAGTCAAAAGTTTGGACACACTATCTCATTCAGGGGAATGGGAACGTGTGTCCAAACTTTTTACTGGTACTGTACTTTATAATTTAGAGCGTCTAGGGGCCTCTACTGGGCATTGAGAACTCAACCAGTTCTTTGACCAAGGCAAATGTTTGTTTCACGCTAGCTTTTTTCCATTTTCACATGATGTAGTAATTCAGCAATGCCTTAAAGGTTACATGTTACAGTTATTGCAATGACACAGTAAAAACAATGTTAGGACCTCAGGGCCATTTCTTTGATATACTTCATTCTAGTCTCTCCAGCAGAGGCTGAATGAATTCAAGCTGTTTTAAAGTCCTAGAGAAATGACAAATACATTTTCCCAGTTTTAATCCCATGTCCCTGTGTTCATTGTTCATTTAGCTCTTGTTATGTGCCAAATATAGGTCAAAAAAATCAGTATCAGAGTATTTTTACATCAAGATTCCTGTCTTTTCTCTTCCTGTAAAACGGTTTCAAATGTTTGATGACTCATCCTGCACTCAAGGGTGTTTACAAAAGTTCATCCAATCAGATATGACTGGGCAGGCAGCTAGCCACAGCGGTCATATAAAACCGCACTTCACCGTCTGTGGGTGGTAGTAGCTAACAGAGCAATATGGAGAGAGATAGGAAGAGACGTGTGTTTGGGTATCAGTGAGCAAAAAACCTTCATTTCCAAAACAATGTGGCTGTTGAGGTCTAATCCATTCATCTCTCCCTCATCCTCCTACTGATCTAACAACAGGTGAGGGAGGTGTGTGTGTGTGTGTGTGGAGCCAACAGTCCTCTGTAGCTTTTTTAGTGGTCCAATCAAATGTGAGGGATTTGATTTAAATCCCTGATGTAACTGTACACCGTTCAAATATTCCATTTCACTGGGAAACGCGTCACAGAACAGAAGCTAGAGACTCTCTTAACTTCTGTCTCACTGGGACTTTAAAGTGAGCTGTCATGGTATAGGGATAAATGAAATAGCAGGAAACTTTTCAGAGCCATAAAGCTCGGGGCGAGCAGAAGTGACATGAAGCAGCAAAGAGCAGACTGTGCGGTCTGCTTGTGGTAGGTTATCTGTCAGAAATTATAAATATTATTTGAGCAAACTTGTTTCTACCCCCGGTCATTGCAGTCAGTCATGTGGAGCAGTGACCGCCGAGATCTAGCCCAGTTGTTCTGTTGTCTCAACAAATGTGAGTGAGCGCATAAACAGAGAGCGAAGAGCAGCAGACTCCCATATGGACTCTCTATTTGTAAGAACACCGGCCTGCTGTTTATATTTCAAAGCTCTCAGTTCAGATATCGTCATACTTTTTGTTTTGTCCATTTAGACTGTTTAATTCTCCAGCTGGATCCAAGGAGAAGATGAGTAGTCTGAACTGTAACTGAGCACTATGCTACAGAGTTTGCTCTGGGTGGAACAGAATCGATTTCACAGTGTCTGTTGATCAGTATATAGCTTATTGTCTGTTTAAATCATCACTGAGACAAAAGCCTCTATGAGCAAACCCATATTCAACACTCAGATTTAGCTGCTAGTTTATGATTGAGAATGCAACCACTTACAAACAGTGCGCTCTGTAGGCCACCACATATACTATGTGTTGGACAGACCACAGTTTCCTGGTTGGTATTTGGCAGCGCGAGAAGCAAAACATGAGCTACATGGGTTTTGATCCAAAGCCCTAAAGCTCAGTCACAACAAGATGGCTGGAGGCAAAAGATGGAATATATTAAGCTCAATCCAGATGAGTGAGGTAAAGCTCAACCCGTAATTAGACTGAGATTGAGAGTGACATTACAGCTTACACCTCTAGATATCACTCAGGGCTACATAAAGACTCAAAGTCTTGAAAAGCAGCTTCAACTGTGGCAATCTCTCCACTTGCCCATTGTGCAACCGTAACTACCATGTTCCACCACGCCAGGGCACAATGCGTACTGGTCATCCTTGTGCACGGATGTCGGTTTCACTTGTGTCTGGCAGGATGTGTGTATATTCTAGGAAACACTTTGTCCGGTTCCTGCTCGTATGCATTACACCGAGTGCCATTCACAGGCCGGAGGGAGCAGGCAGAAATCTGTAGGTTCACTCAATCCTGTTAATGTGGAACAGCATTTAATTAGATCCGGTCTACAACCAGCAGCTGCATCTGTGTCTGCAAAGTAACGACGCTCTGCATGTCTCTAAACACTGAGGTTAAAGCACCGGTGGCCTTGAATGGACCTGTAAAAGTAAAAAATAGGCTACAGCAACCACACAGTGAGTATAAGTGTAAAAGAACATTTAAGGACAACTTTGTTTGCAGCACTATGGTCATCTTAACATCCTTTAACGTGTGACAAGGGATGTTACAGGACATGCAAGTAACTCAATTATTCAGTTGATTATTTTTCAATTATTTGACTAAAAGTTTAGTCTAAGATGTCAGAAAATTGTTCCCAGAGCCAAAGATGATGTCTTTAAATAGCTTGTTTTGTCTGACAGAGTCCAAAACCAAAGATATTCAATTAGAAAAGGTATAAAACACAGAAAGGCAGCAACATCTTGCATTTGAGAACCTGTTAGCGACAGGTTTTTGGCATTTTTGCTTGTTAAATGTCTACTAATTATCAGAACTGCAGGCGATACACTTCCTGTGGATCGACTTTAAGGGATAATAGAAAAAAATATATATTTGTAAGGTTTGTAAACTCTCTCATTCTTGGTTTGTTTGCACACAGTCAGCTTAGATGGAGAAATGAGGCTTTAGGAAGCCGCCATTTGTTTTGTTGTATAGCATTTTAAAAGAAAAACAGCACAAAATGTGAAAATTGCCAGAGTTAAATAATCCATCACTTTAGTCCTTGAGGTTTGGCATGGTTTAGTCAAGTTCCCCTGTTGTATTGTTATCACTGTTGCCAAGTCAACTATTTTCACATCAGTGCACACAAATCACTGTCAATCACATCACACCCACAGGAAGAAATGGAAATCTCCACCAGGAAATGTTCCCTCAAATACAATGTTGCCTTACAAATATCGTCTCCTTCAGCCAGTGTAGAAACCATTAAGCTGTCTTTTCTTTTTTCTTTCCCCTTTCTTCTTCTTTTCTTTGTAAATATCATTTTATGCCATCTTGCTGTGGAATACATTTTTCTCTTTTGATATATGGAGGGAAAAAGTGGGATTCGGGTGTTAACAGACGTGATGAATTAGACACAGACACATCTATTTGCAGTCGGTGTTGTTTTCCCTCCGTGTCATTGTTGACTCTGTGTTAGCGCCCTAAAAGGAGAGAAGCCATGCTTCCTGGCCAGGGAAAACAGAGCTGGTTCAGATGATGTATTTTCTTTGTGGCATTTTTGAGAGAAAACTGTGTCACTGACAAATCACACTGGAGAGCAGAATCAGCATCACAATCCAATTTTCCACAGCGCAAAGAACAGGACATACATAAGTACATATTGTCCAGCCCTCCTCACTTTCCATTTCGACTGTGTGTTGCAGAAAAGCATTTAAATGCGGTGTGACTGGCTATTGTGCAGCCCATCACCTTTTCACCCCTCCCCTCCTCCCTCAATTCCCTACCTCTCCAGCGCGTTCAATGCAATGGTGGAGGAGGGCAAGATGGAATGGAGGACTGGAAAGGTGACGAGAGGACTGAGAGATAAAAACCAGGCTGATTTCTATCTTGGTCAAGCTCCAGGCGCTGGCAGCAGCAGGCTCCTGCTCCCCCAGCAACCAAGAGAAAAGGGATGGAGGCTGTAATGTGGCAGCACGGATTGATTCTCGTCATAATCTGTTCCTATCAGTTCTAGCGCAGCGCATAGTTTTGCACAGAAGCATTCGTTGCTTTTCAAATAACTGGCTGCCACTTTTCATGCTGGTATGCAATACAACCACATCCTTACAGCCACATTGTCTCATTATTTCCAAACTCTATTCCTGTCTGAGTTGATATGTTGTCTCACAGTTTGGTCCCAATCAGATGGGTTGTGTCTTTATACACCAGGGAGTCCTTTTTACAGTTGCCAGTGAGACGTGGAAAGATTGTGGAGTAGCTCAACAGATTGGGGGGGGGAGAGTGGGGATTGAGAAAATATACCCACATGCTGTAGGACTTGAACACCACTTCTTGCGATTGAAAACTAGTTAGCAAGCAAGCAGGGAAGTCTAAACATGTTAAGACTAGCTACTCACATTTATAGTAGTTTTATCTGACTGCAGTTAGCAAAATGTAACTGATAAATGCTTAAAGTTATGTAGTTAGTAATGAATGAACAGTTCAAAAAGCTTGCTAAAACTAATGGATAACAGTTGGAGTTAGCTAAAAGTAAGCTAATTAGATTAGAGTTAAAATAGCTGAAAGTAGTGAATATATGATTGAAACGTTCACCGTATGCCTGTAGTACAAATTCAACCTAAACAGTTTAGAGTTTATATGTATACAGAATATCAGAATCAGATTCATTCATCGAGTAACAAGTACAAGGAATTCAGTGTGGTCCAGATGTCAACAGAAAAAGCGATAAACATGAACATTAAACAATATAAACACAAACATAACAGTGTAAGAAAGAGAGCAACAGTCATTTACAAAGATTGTGTGTAGCGGGGGTGGACTCTGTGCTCGCATGTTGACTTGATTAAAAACTGTGTGTGTGGGGGGAAAAAGCAGAATATAAATAGAAGTATAAATATCAATGTAGATATACATTTGAATGTAATATGTTTGAATGCATATGTTGTGTGTGCCATGACTCTTGAATGTAAATGAACTCTCTCTCTCTCTCTCTCTCTCTCTCTCTCTCTCTCTCTCTCTCTCTCTCTCTCTCTGTCTCTCTCTCTCTCTCTATATATATATATATATATATATATATATATATATATATATATATATATATATATATATATATATATATATATATATATATATATATATATATATATATATATATATATATATATATATATATATATATATATATATATAGTCAACGATTAAAAAATGAGATTTCCATACATACACAGTGACACAGCATATACAATATGAATTTTGATTGAGATATGGAGGTGAAGTTTTGCTGTGTTTACAGTCTTTCTGGGGAAAGAAGCTGTGGAGGTGACGGGTGGTCCTGGTTCTGGGGGGTTTCAGTCTGATTTTCCTCTGAGAGGAGTTTACGGAAGAGGGGCTAGCAGGGGTGAGAGGGGTCAGACATGACAGACAGATATTGTAACAATATACACGTTTATACCTAACATCCGGTTTAAATGAACACATCTGGACCACGACAGGTGTTGCTGTTGAAAAGTTACTTGAGTACAATTTATTGTGAAAACCTGTCTGATGGTTGTGAAAAAAGCCGTCATCTGGCAAAAAAAAAAAATTGACTAAACCTAACCCCCCCCCCCCCCCCCCCCCCCCCCCCCCCACAGACACACACACACACACACACACACACACACACACACACACACACTAGCACTTTCTTTGCTCTTAAAGGTTGCATTGACCATTCTTTTCTGAATCCAGACTGGTGATGCTGGAGCTGCAGGGATACACACATGCACACATGCAGGCAGGCAGGCAGGCAGGCAGGCTGGGTAGGTAGGTGGGTGGGTGGGTGGATTGGGCACTGGTGCTAACTGTTCCGGTGAGACGCTGGTAGTAACCTTCAGGGCGGAGAGGCTGCTCTGTGAGAGTGGTCCAGCTCAGAACAGCAGCGCCTTTTGTGTCTGTCTGTTTCTGACGGTTATTTATAAACCCAGTAAACCAGCAGCACATTCCAGACGGCCACAGACGCAGGGAGAGCTGCACCTCGCCCATGTGTGTCCTCTTTGTCTCCGCTCGCAGCTCAATGGTAGCCGTCAGGATGGGGAATGACGTTGCACAGTGCCGGTCACATCTGGACTAATGAGGACAGTTATTGAGACAAAAAAAGGGCTGGTTATTATCTTTTTTTCCCCCTGATTTGGAGGTGCATGGAAAACCATTTCAGAGTTTTTTTTTTCCCCCCTGTTTTGGCATTTAATTTGCTCTTGGCTGTTGCATTTTTATGACCGCTGCTTGTGGTCTTCCATGACTCACATTAATGGGAGGGCCTCCTTCCTTGGCAACAGATTCCTCAGTTTAATGTTAGCCTAGTACTGAACTTGACTACTTTGAAAAGTGCAACTCTCTCTCTCTCTCCCTCTTTGTCCAAATCTCCTGGGACTTCCTCTTTTTGAGTTTGTGGAAAACATTAATCACATTTCCCTGGACAGCTTTTCAAAACCAGCACAGGACAATAATGCATTCAGGGTTCTCTCGTTAGCAGGACGCCATATTTGCTTTATCTTTAGACTGTGGATCACACTCAGGAAATTGGTTTATAAGGCATTTGGCTTACTCATGTTTCCTTATGTAAGATGCTTGCTAAATTGTTTAAAACACACCAGTCAGTGATGAAGATAGAGAATATTCAGTGTGCTTTTTTTTTTTTTTTATTCATGCACTATAGCAGCTCAGGAAAGTCATTTCAGGTTCATTCGCCTCTTCCTTTTCTTCCATTTTGTTTTGGCTGCAGTTATGTGCAGGTTTCCCGTAGCTGAGTCCAAAGAACTGTTGGAGGAAGTCCAAGCGGGAAAGGACACCCCTTCCCCACCCTTTGAACCAAACTCCATTTTGCACTCACTACAAAAGGTCACATGAGCTAATGGTCACAACTTTACGGACGCAGTAGTGATTCATTTTCAGTTTTGGATTCGTTTGTTAGAGTTGCATTGTGTTGTGCTCTTCAAAAGATGCTGTTGGCTAACAAATGTTGCAGTATTCCTGTTTGTCATCTTCTCTTTCTGGTAAAAGGACTGAAACACAAAGCCGCACTGCATTTTTCTTCCTGATTATTGGCACGCTTTAATGGTTTTCCTCTCCTTTTTGAATTTTTAAGCCTGATGACAAATCACTGTGAGACAGAGGTCTGTGTTGCTCCGCTGTGCAGCCTGAAATGTTTAAAACACAGGAGATGAACTGTTCTAAAAAACAAAGAAAAGTCTCACCATTTTAACTGAGTAAATAATGTCTGTGCAGAAAATGAAACGAGAAATTGCTTATGAGCTGCTCAGATGTCAGCCTCAGTGTCCTGCTATGTATCTCAAACACACTGTCATGAAATTGAGATTAAAGCTTGATTTGTGGGGAAATTAAAGCCAACAGTCTGTTGCAACAGACTGCTGGTTTGATTGTAAGTGCAATAGTAAAGTCAGCACTAAACTGCTATGTTTTTATATGGACAGATTCACACTAACCAGTCTCACAAACGCTTGTACAGCCTCATTACTTTGTGTATCTTTCAGATAGTTGTTTAGGTATGTATAGTTATTTTCCAACAATTCCACATATAGTTTATTTCTAAGTTTATAGCCTTTCAATCTTTTTAGCTTCTTTCTTTTCTATTATCTACATGTGTTCTGTATCTGTTGATCTGGGTGGTGAACTGCTGCATGTAATTGCCCTTACAGGGATAAATAAAGTATTTTGTTGTATTGTATTGAAAATGGGAGAAAAAGCCACTACTGACTGGAGACGGAAAGTAAGATAACATATTATGGAATGTGTGTTTATCCATCAAACATCGTCTCGTTAATGATTTCAGAAGTCTGTGTTTTGTTTTTTTTACTGAGATGAAGATGGTCATAAATCAAACAAAAGTCAACACATAACACCACAGTGTCTGTCACAAACAACAGAGTGGTTACAGCGGCATTTTTCTCCAGCTCTCATTAATCTCTCTCATCTTTCAAACCCTTCCACCATGACAACACTTAATAAGGTATGACTTAGACCTGCTCAAGGGAGGTGTACATCTTAAGTTACATCACTTCATAACACTATGTTGTAACTACCTTGTCTGGGGAAACTCATTTTTTACTAAATTATAGCATTCATAACTATAGAATTTGTCCTGTTGTCTTATTCAGCTGAGATATTCACCATTAAATCCACGTCAAGCTCGTCATTTCTTCCACATTTAATTTATTCTCTAGTCTTCACTGCAAGGCCATTGATTTCAACCAAACATTATCACTCTGACAGTATTTAATTGCCAGTGGCCCGAGCATTTCCAGGCTTTTCAACAGTTAAAAAACGTGAATGAATAATGGATATATGTTGGATTGAGTGGAGGATTTGTGCCTGAGGATTACATCATCTTGTCTAAAAAGCCCTTGAACTGTGGAAATAAGATATCAGAAGAGTCTGTAGGAAGCCAAGGCTTAGTGAGGGCTGGTGACCTCCGCCTGCATGTGTGGGAGGCCTCAGATCTGCGCTGTCAGGCTTGTGGAGCTGAATTACAAACACACCGCTCACTTTTTTTTTTTTGATGCAGTGGAAGCTTCAAGCGCAGACACTGGACCACCTGCTTTACCTCTGTTAATGGAAATTACTCCAAAAAAAAAAAAAAAAAAGCTGTAGCTATTTTTTTTTCTTGGCTCTGCTTGGCTCCTTGGAGTCTTTACAGGTGTGTACAAGACAAATCCTTCTAAAAGAGGCCCTCAGGTCGACAACATGGGAAGACGGTGAGAAGAGAGATTACTGAATGTTTATTTAAAAGGTTTTTTTTTTTTTTTTTTCCTTGTAAGGGTTTCATTTAGAAGCTGAGACAGTGGTGTCGGGGCGGATCAGGGGTTGCATGGAGGTTAGGCGTGAATGGATGGCATGAAGGCTGTGCTGTTTCAGCCTGGCTATTAAAGGCTTGAACTTTGAACCAGTGCTTTGCCCTGTCAATCAGCCCTCCACCAGGGCGATGTGACCCTGAAAATTGACTCTTTTAGTCTCTTTCCCTCCTATCTGTCTGTCTGTTTTAACCTTCTTTCACCATCTCCGCTGCTGCTGTTGATTCATTCTCACTGTCAGATGTTTGTTGACAATTATAAAAACCCTCATGTTACTTTCTGTGTTGCCTGTCAACACAGCATTTTAGCAGCATGTAACAGTGAAAGACTTACCAGTGCTTATATGGTGTTAACTTATCTTGTGTGAAAAGCAACACAATGCATATCTCATAGAAAAAGTCCCTCTTTAGTTGAGTTAAAACACAGGCATGCTTTTTAAGTGTATATAGTTTCACTACATCAGACCACGCCTGCCCTGACAACAATGTGGTCTCATAAATAGTATCAACTCTGCGATGTAAAGTGACACCAGTCATAAATTAACTCGTCTTTACTGGCTTGACAGGAAAGAGGGAAGGAATTATCACCCAGCCCTTCAGGATAAAAAAGATAGAAGAGGAAAAAGGTGCTTTTTTTTAATCTGCTGCCCGTAACAAACAAGACTTAAAGGACTATACTGCCTATTTTGTTTTAAATCTGCAAGTATTGTGTTCCCTGAAAATGAACGTGCAGCGACATGAAACTTGTTTGACATCGGTAATCCTTCGCTAATAACATTTCATCACCTGCATTATTTTCTCACGTTGTGTATATTGTTGCTGGTAATTTGGTTTTTCAGAAATTCCCTGTCGGTGTGTTTAAGAGCACTCCACAACTGAGATTTCATAGTTGTTAAAATAGAAACTTTATAAATGTGGAAAAACAACCAAATTCATAACATCTATTTTTGGCTTGTTTGTCTTCTGGATTTTAAAACAAAATGACTTATGAATGCAGAACATACTGTATTATTTGGGAAATTCTTTAGGGCTGAAACGACTGGTTGGTTGGTTGACAAATCGACAGACAAGTATTTAATTTCATAATTGATCAATTGCTTGTCATCTTTTAACCAAAATGCCAAAATCACATAGTTCTAGCTTCTTGATTCGGACAAAACAAGCAATTTAAAGACCACTCTGGGTCCTGGGAAACTGACTTTTACATTTTTCACAGTTAGTTGCAGCCCTAAAATGAAGAAAACTGATAAAGTAAAATATATGTAGTTTGTAGTTAATGGTCTAAAACATGCAAAAACACTTTTTTAATGCCAAAAGTTATGAACACTGGGTCTTGCTTGTTTGACCTTCACCTCTGGCCACAGTCTCTATATGAAACATTACAGATATGACAGTATGTAGCTTATTTTGGCTGATGCATCTCAATGTAGTGACACAATAATACTCCCTCTCCAGTGCATCAGCTGTCCTGGGAGCTCTTGGAGATTCCCCATGAGAAGCTGAAAGGAAGTTGTGAGAGGAGAAAAAAAAAGATACTGTGCTTGCTATGCTGCCGCCACAATCCTGACCCTTAAGTATTTGGAAAATTGATGGATGTTTATTTTGAGGCTCAGCAGGGGTTTGGCTCTGAGCTACACGTCAGACCTTTTTATAACTACTTAGGAGGGGGTGGGGGGACGGTGCCTCATGTCTTCTGGCAGAGCACTTACAGGTTGTTCCAAGGACTCTGCTTGTAACAAAAGGTGACCTGGTATTTGCTGTTAGAGCTCCTGACGTTTGCAATACTCTGCCAGATCAGTAGCATCTTTTTAAATCACTTTTCAAAGCACAGTTGTACAGGGAAGCATTTTTACAATGTGCTTTTATGTCCTGTTTTATTGTTGTTCCAGGCCTGACTGTCTCCTCTCAATTGAATCTTTATTTCCATTGTCTGTCTTTCCTTTTATCTACTCTTTATCCTGTTTTTTTTTTTTTTTTAATCCTGGTTTGTAAGACAGTCTGTACTTGACGTAAATGCAGTGAAATACTGTCCCCAATCTCTTAAAACTCTTAGTTTAATTGTGTGTCTTAAGATAAAACTTCAGGACATTCAAATTGTCAGACACTTTAGCATTTTTTAATTCAAAAAAATGCAACAATTGTTGACTATAATAGAGAAGTCATTCATTTAATAATATGCATAACATAAATATATTCTGTTTAACGAAACTGTGTGCCTGTGTGAAGGGTTTTTCTTTTTTTTCCTCTGCAGCCCCAGACATGTGGTGCAGCCATGATGGAAATTTGATTTGTGCGATGTTTTGTGAAATACTTAATCTGGATGAAATGAAATCTGAGCCCATGAGGCTCTTCAACAGGCCAATATGGGCAGATTCTATTGGAGAGGGAGCTTAGGGGAGTCTGAATCTGTCGCGGCTGCTGTGAAAAGTGTCAGGGGGGTGGGATAAGCTGAGAATAAGGCGTGCATGGAGTAGGGTGGGGGCTTGTGAGAGATACGAGAGGGGCCCAGATGTACAGCTTGGCTATAAAACGGGCTGGTCTGCAGCGACAGCCAAACAGATGTGACTTTTAATGAGCATAAGCCTAGAGGACGAAACAGGTTAACGGTTGGATATAAAGTGTCACCATGTAACCCAATGTCACCATTTAGAACAAAATCTCACTCAGGTCACGGACAGCAAGAGCAAGAACATCCTTTCCCTCAGGAAATGGGAACCATTGTTGATGTGGCAGCCCACCATTGTGCATCATAGCCCACAGCAGTAGAAACTAGATATTTACTGAAGATTTGGAGGAGTTAGATACACATGGCTATATATAGTTTACATTCGTGTGTGTGTGTGTTCACGCGCTGAGGCCTCAGTGTGCTACCTCTGTTAGAAGTCTTTGCTGTTTTATGAGGTAAAGCAGACTCAGGGTGTCATTGTGGTTTATGGGACTCCTTGCTGGCTGTGGAGGGTACAATTGGACAGAAAATGCACAGTACGCCGCCAAGTACGCAGTGTCTCAGCATCGTGGCACTTATCGCGTATATTATACTTTATTGGATGTGGTCAGAACATTATTCAAGATCTAAATAGTCTATCTGGCTTCTTGAGGGTGACAATAAAAATGTGCAGTGGTGTTTAGGACCCTTCACACTGTGGGATTTTGGGCTATCCAAGATGAAAGTTGAAAAAAAAAAACTGTGGTGAAATCCTTGGTCGTCAATCAAAAATACTGGTAGTTCAGCAAGTCCACTGAAATTTGAGACCACAGTCTCACTCTTATGACTGCTGCTACGACCCACATTTACTAACCAACAATCATAATGCAGAATGATATGAAATTATGCGAAATACACCGGTGAGGTAGCATAATACTGCTAAAATTCATATGTACCATTCCTTTACCTTTGCAAAATCTGCATTTCATGTTACCCTCTTTTACCCATACCTGGCCGGATTCACAATCTTCTAAGATTGTTATCACATGGTATACAGGTGCCTTTATTTTGACATGTAAAATCAATTAGTTGTTTGGTCTATAAAATGTCAGAACATGGTGAAAAATATTGATCATTTTTTCCCAAAGGCCTCAACCTAAAATGTCTTGTTTTGTTGCAACCAACAGCCCATAAGTCAAAGATTCAGTTTACTATCAAAGACGACTGAAGAAACCAGAAAATATTCACATTTAAGAAGCTGGAATCAGATGATTTTAATATTTCTTTTCCTTAAAAAATACTTAAAACGATTAATGGATTATTCAAAGTAGTTAGTGATTCATTTTCTGTCCATCGACTAATTGTTGCGATTCGAGACATGCAGTCTAAGTATTGTAGGTCTGGTTGGTTTCTGCTCGGTAATACAAGGATGCAATGAGATGTCATTAAATCATTTGAATTACATGCATGAAATGTGTTGTCTTGCTATAAATTGGCCAAAAGTGAGCAAAAAAAAAAAAAAAACCCCACACACAACAGAGTGCTAACCAGCCACCTAAATGTGAAGATGTGCTGGATAGATTGGAGCATAAAGAATCCAGAGCTGCCTTGATTATGCACGAAACACTGATAATGTGTCTGAAATGTTCCCCTTAAATTTCCATAAATATTAATGTGTTGTGTTGCGATGGGATCAGGAATTGAGCTGCAGCTCTAGCAGACTTCCCAGGGTTCCCGAGCGAAAGGAGGAGTGGTGGGAGTTAAATACAGGGTCAAACAGAGGTCACAACAGGGAAGCTGTCTAAACCCGACACTCAACCCCCCCCTGCCCCCTCCGCCAGCGCTCCAGGAAACCAGGGTACCACAGAAACCATAATATGGAGTCTTATTGGTAGAATGAATGCACGGCTGCTGAGTCTGTTTGCTGACTGTAGCTAATTGAGCAGTAAGTGTAAAGAGCACATGCGTGAAAATCAAGTTGTGCTGAAAGGCTTATTCTAATGTGTGTTTTGTCTGATTATTAATATGTAATGGCTTGAGATCCCTCAAGGTATTGCAGTGGCACAGACTTAATGAGGCTATACAAAGTGCTTTTCTGACGTTTTACGGTGTGTGTGTGTTTGTGCATATTTGACTTTACTTGATGCCAGAATCCATCCCATACGGCATTGGATTACAGTTGAGAGAGAGAGAGAGAGGGAGGGAGAGAGAGAGAGAGTGTGTGTGTGTGTGTGTATGTGTGTTGTATCACCTCTGGCACACACCGTACAAAAAAAAAAAAACCTTCCAAAAAATGCACCAGGCTTTCCAAGTCATGAGTTGGCCGATCACAGCAAGCGTATAATGCCCGCCTCAAAGGGTCACGCTAAGGTAACTGATAGAGCAGGTCCAGTTGGTCCAGAGCCAGACCAGCTTTCTATCATCCCTGTCTGTCTGTTAGGCCCTGCAGGCCTCGACTTGATGAGATGCAGGCTGATGGTAGAAGGTGTGAGAAACTACTACCTGAGACATGACGACACAATGTTCACACAACGAGCTTCTGTCATCCTGTGACCCGCGTTGAGGTAAATCATTGCTGCTCACTTGACTCGGTCTTTCAGCAGGATTTTAATGATTGACCTGCAGAGATTGACCTGAACAAGTATGTTGCCTTGACTTCACATAACATCTCATGTAACTCTCAGCAGCAAATATCGACATATTTCTTTAAACTTTGAGAGTTTTCCAGCCAGCCGCTTCACATTTTCACATTGTTTTCTGAAAGTATATCTGTCCAAACAATTCTCTCGATCTGCTCGGAATTGTATGATGTTGGTAAAGATCAAATGTTATAAATATGTACGTATAAACTTTTTCCTTTTAATACATCTACTTTGCACTTTTTTTGTGAGAGCTTCTTGTGTGTTCAGAAGCTAATTTCATTAGGAACAGTGTTGTCCATACTGAAATAACAAAAGCTATTGTTTTCATAAGAGTTTTCTAGTGATCAGTTGGCTCACGACAGCAGCTTTACCCCATCTACCACCAAGCTGCTCACTGTTTACTAAAGGATGAATTGTTATTTACAACAATCAAGCACGAGGAGCGAGTTCGACAGCAAGTCAGGGTTCTCAAAAATGGATCACATGGCGAACAGATGCTTGAGATCAGATGGTAATCACACATCAACGTCCACACTGCAACACATGACTGATGTTTTTAATTTTATTCTCTTCGGACGAAGAGTGTTTTCAGACAGATGCATGGGTGGATGGAAGGCCAAAGCAGAGAAGGGATGCAATCAAAATTTTTCCACAGTAGTGCAGACATGGCTTGTGTGTGTGTGTGTCTGTGTGTGTGTGTGTGTCTGTGTGTGTGTGTGTGTGTGTGTAATAGGTTTACACTTTGCTCTTTGTAATTTATCATAAAGAAAGAGGGATAGACAAGAGAGAAATAAAGAACAGTGAGTGTATGGGGGGCAGGGAAGCAGGCAGACTGGTCTAAACAGCACTGGGAGCGAAGAATGCACCCCCTGCCGTCTTGACCTTTGACCTCGCAGAATGTAGGCCTCAGGGGCAGCCCACGCCTGTAGAGACACAATGCTGCAGATACCTATTGAGCCCTAGCTTTTTACTCCTTTACAATCCCCCCTGCTTTTTTACACTGCGTTCTTCACTACATAAAAACTTTCTCGCCACGCAGAGTCCAAGTTTGGATTTAAAGCCTGTATTCAGGGGGTCGCTTTTGTGCCTTCACACAAGGCTGGAGGGGGCGAAACACCCACCACCTCCCCCTCTCCCTCTCTCTGTCTCTCTTTTTCTCTCCACTCTGTTTCTGCCCGGTTATTTCCCCGAAACCCTCTGACGTTCTGGCACCTGTTTTCCTCACAAAACCGTTAATTTATCACTGAATTATTAACTAAGAGCCCACAATGTGTCTGGCACTCTGTGACATGTCCTGACTTTGTGGAGAGGGGAGGGGAGGGGAAGGGGGAAGGGGTTGCCGTGGCGACGGGGCGGTCTTCATCGAAAAAGCAATTTAGCCAGCGTCTCCCGTCTGCGCGGAGGATCCGCCACCAAAATGGCTCGGCCGAGGAATGTTACGGGATTAATGAAACACATGAGATGGCAGCAACATTTTGCATTGAAGAGGCATGATGTGAAGCCCGCTGTGTGCTCTCGGCTCGACAATTTCGGGGAAGTGCATATCCCCATCACAATGGCTGTGTAGTGCAGGATGAGCCTTCTGTAATGAGCACTGTGGAGTAGGTTGGAGTGAGCGGCCTGTTCTTTTTATATTTCAGAAATATAGCTGCCACTCGGTGGTAGGAAATTGGGTAAATCGTGTGACAACAGTGGTGCAGAAATGAGTGAAAGATGAAGTCATTGTTCTTGTAAGGGATTATGCAAGGCAAAACGATATCCACATGCAAAAGAGATGGTGCTGAGGCATATTAAGAGAGAGGTCACCACACAGAGAAGGGGCAGCGACTGTGCAGCTGTCACAGGCTTTAAGACGTGTATTTCACCACCACGGGAGCCCCGGCGGTGGGGACTTTTGACCGGGTAAAGCGATAGTCGGGTCAGAGAAGCACAGATGGAGGCGCTAAGTAACACACACTAGCTGGGCTGAAGTATGGCTAAGAGGTGGGAGGGGAGGCTTCCCTTTGTAGCCATGAAGAGCAGCAACAGGGTTTTGAAGTGGATACAGGCAGTTACTGAGAGCCTCGGGAGCAGATTGAGCAGAGGCGGGGTGTAGCATGGAGGAATGTAAGTCAAAGCTGGCTGCGGGGGCCCAGCCAAAAGGGAGTTAGAGTACAGTACAGCGGTGTAGTGTGGAGATGTAGGGAGCAAGACAGGAGAAGTTTTCTTTCTCATCTGTCTTCAACCTAAGAACTGAAAAGAAAAATGTTTTAGATTTTAACCTGAAAGCAGCCTGACACATGATGAATGGCGTGTTGATGCTGTTGTGCACTAACATGTTGTATAACCTTAACCCCAAACTCATTCAATCCTTGTTGTCAGAGTGCAGTATACACAGGTGATGGCTTGATTTTCTAAAGACGCTTGCGTCAGCGCCTGCCAAAAGGCAAGTCCAGCCCGGCTTGCTCTCTCTTGCGCTGCTATAGTAAATCTTTATGGTCAGAGATCACACCGCCTGCAGGCAGTCTCAATAAAAAAGTCACAGTAAAAGACAAATGCTTTTGTTGAACATGTCTCGAGGCAGCTGGTGAGTCTATCAGACAAACAGCTTCCCATCTCCCATCAAATGTCTTCACACTAACAACCGAGATGGATGCAAAGCCATTGATCACCTGACTGTTTTCTCTCCTGTGCAGGAGATTATCGTGCGAGTTTAAACGTTTAATTTAATTTTATTTCTCTTCTTTTTTTGAGCATTTAAATCAAATCAAACTGGAACGCGATTCCCTCAGTGTCCTCGCGACTTGCTGAATAATGTGGAGCACATTATGTGTTATGTGTGCTGCGAACTGTGCCAATAGAAGATTATATTGGGAACATTTTTTGCCCGATCATAAATGCCTTTGAGAATTTCTGAGGAGGTTAAATTAAATTCCACAAATCTACTTTGTACAGTTATGAATTGTGAATACTGTAGGTTGTTTATCTGGATGCAATTTTCAAGATATCAATTGGATTATCACCATTTGTCCTGTGTATGGTACTCAAGAGATAAAAGACCGCACTGCTATCAGCATCACAGCAGGGTGCTGCTCATGCCCTCTGTTGTAAATGGCTGACTTTCCTTTGTAGTGACACTGTTGTAGTAAAGCAGGAACGGGAGTGTCTGGCAGACGCCTCAGGCCTGATCGGCCCAGTGAAAGCAGATCTGTGAGGAGATAGGCCTTGAACAATGATAGGTGAATTGGGCACATTGAGTGGAGACATTTCTTCCACTCTAATTCTCTCAACAGGGTGACACTCAACCAAGCAGCCACCGCAGAGACCCACCGGTTACTGACAGAGGCCAAATTTCACTGCAGGACAGGGCTACAGGGGTTTCAAATGGGATTGGGCCAAAACTGAAGCAGATGTGTGTGGATTTAAAAGTTTTAAACCACCGGAACCTAAACTAACCTCCTTTTAAACTGCAGAATGTCACCATAAAGTGCAACAGTGCAAAAAGCGTGAAAGCGATCACCACGCATGACATTTAACATGGAAACGTGGACATCTTGGAAGTTTTTATTTTTTTCTTACTCACTCAAAGTCTAGAAAGGGTACAGTTAGTAAACTAATGCAGATATTGATCCCATTAAACAGCTACACTTAAAATGAATCAGTATTTAAGATGATATAAAATTTTCCAACCCTCATAAAGTAGGCCTGGTGTGTCCAAGCATGCTGATCCACTGGCCCCACAGTGGGCTGATTCACTCTTCTTCTGGTTATGGATCTGCAACCATGCGTGATCCAATTAGCATGATGAGCACCGAGCGTAGTGTGAGGCTAATGCCTGCATGTTCAGGAGAGTAAATGGATTGTTAGTATGGATTTCCATTTCCCCCCAGAGTCTTAACAGTTGGTGGGCTCTCTACAGGGGTTATTGGCATAGTTAAACCAGTGTGTAAATATATAGCCAAGCCCTCCTGCTCGGCTATATAGTTACACACTCTGCTGACATTGATAATGAATAGAAGCACCCTTTAGAAAAAGCTGGAAGTGGCAACATGCAATCTAGATGACTACAGTCTATAAGCAGTTTACATATAAACTGGCTACTGCTCTTTTCGACTTTTGTCTGACTGACAGTCAAAAACCAAAGATATAGTTTAAATTCTATATGTGAAAAGCAGCAAATCCTCACATTGTTTTATAAACAAAAAAAAATCTGTTATGAAAAAAGTTGGCAATTAATTTGAAAGGAATTTGACAAGGAAAATTTCCTTCCTTGCTGAGAGTTAGATGAGAAGATTGATACCACTTTTAGCAGATGGCTAGCTTAGCTTAGCATTTAAAGTGGAAATAGGGGGGGAAACAGCTCGCCTGGCTCTGCCAGAAGGTAACAGAATCCGCCTATCATTACCTCTAAAGCTCACTAATTAACACATTACATATTGTAAAAACAACACATTGTGGTTTTGCAGGGGGAATTACTATTTCTTTCCCTGGCAAAGTCACTTCTCTGTTAGCTGGCAACCTAATGGTGACAACAACACTACAGGAAGTGACTGTGCACCTTCGAGAAATAGATTTTGATACTGTTTGACAGAGGTGGGACAGCCGCTTCCCCCCATTTCCAGTCTTTCTGCTAAGCTAAGGTAACCAGCTGCTGGTGGTAGCTTCATATTTAACACACAAACATGAGAAAGGTATTGATCTTCTCATCTAAATCTTATCTACGCTTATTTCCAAAAATGTTGAACTGTTCCTTGTAATTGTTTCAGGTCTGCATACAGCAGCACATAACACTTTGTTTTATTAGTCTGTAACATGAGTCATATGATCAAACATATCCTTGACACCAGTTCAACAAGACTGAAGCAGTTTCTCAAGCCAAGGAGTGACGACATATCTGACAGTATGATTTATGTGTGTTTTTTAGTAAAACATATCATGACACATTCTGTATTTATTGTCTGCGCTATAATAGACAGCCTGCGGCTCTCTACAATGAAACAGTGTTTTGGTGAAATGGATCGCTGTGGCATGTGATTCTCATGTTTTCTATTCACAAGGAGGACAGAAGAGGGAAGAGTGCGCTTTTATTACGAGAGCTATTGTCTTCATTGTTTTCTCCAGTCACGGCGGTACAACCTTTTGCAAATTCCTCACGTATACAGGAGGAAGATTTTTGGATTTACAAGCAGATTCAGCCAAGCCACCGCCTCCAATGACAATGAAATCTCAACACTCAGCTGTCACCACACCAAGGCACACTGAATTCTTGTCTGTCAAGATGCTGAAATCGATTTGACACTTGTTTGTCTGTGACTGACTCCAGTACATGTGGCTGTTGTAGTTACAAGGTCAGTCATCCCCCCCCCCACCCTACAAGCATAACAGCCCTTTCATTCTCAAGGCGGATCCAAACCCTAAAAGGATTCAGCATCTCAGGGCACTCTGATCTGCAGCCAAATCACCAGGCAGAAAAGATTCAAGGATGTAGTAAATTAGTGACAAGACAAAGAGGAGGAATTGCGTGGTTCTGCCTCTCAGATTGTTACACAAATCTCTCAGCTGCTCTCTTGATGCTGCAGCATTAGAGAGCACTGATAGGATTTAAAAAGCCTCAGATTTGGTACACACATCCTCCCCTACTCTAAATATCACTGTGCTTCAGTTATTTAAATATGATCATAGACAATGTACATTAGGTGACAGATTTTGGCAGACTCTTCCACCACCAATTTGAAATAGAATTCATGTCCCACTCAGGATGAGCCATCATTAGGTTTTAATTCGTCTAATACTTAAAGGGTACATATTATGCTTTTTGTGATTTTATTGTTGTTTATATGTCTGTGTTAAACATAGTCAAAGTTCCAAACTTGAGGTGAACGTATGTAGAAATGCTCCCTGCAAGTCAAATACTCAGGCCTCAGACTGCTCTGAATGCTCTGGTTGCAACAGATTTTCTACATTGCCGATGAGCTGATGTTGGCTCGTCCCACATGCCCATAAACAGCCGTCTGTTCTTGTTGCTAAGGGTTTTCAATGTGTTGTTTGCATTGTCCACTCTCATATTTCAGATCAGATCATATGCCAAGATCTTTGCAAACTTCTTCTTCTTTTAACTCCCAGCAGACTAGGCACAGGAAGTGCATTGCCGCCTCTCACCGGTTAAAACCAACAACGCATTTGGTCTTTGCAAACAGAAATGATATATGTGTTTATTGCATATAGAGCGGGTAAGTGAAATCCGATCATAAGTGGTCATTCGAGACGCATGTGGAGACACATTCTAATGCCAGGGGTGAACTGACGTACTTAGAGCTGTCCACTTGTGATCGGATCACCCAAGACGCATGTTAATGCCAGGTGTGAACAGAGCTTCTCACACTCGTCCAGCTAAATCCGGCATTCAATCTCACATCGTCAGCCTGGGTGACAGCAGGCAGCAGAGTGAAATGGCTGCAAATGCAATGTCGGGCACGTTAAATTTTGGAGACAGTCACAGTTAATGCCCCTAACCCCATCAATTTGTGAGCAGAGATTGAGTTTCCAGAGCAGCGTGGAGCATGTGGTAAAACTGTTGACTGTGGCAGACACTGAATTTTGCTTTTTGAGGGACTTCCAGACCAACATAGTCAGAAGGCTCCAGGTCGTCTTGTCCATGGGACAGAACGTCTGACCTCCCCTTGTCAGAGAGTGCCTGTGGTTGACCTCTAGTCACACATGTTGTCATACACTCACCAAAGTGGGGGACACACATTATGAGTAAAACATACTCTCTCCTCTTTTACTCAATCTGCATTTCAGAGTCTTCGACGTACTCGGCTCCTGCAGTGAAGTCACTGTTTTCACAAAAAAAAAAAGAGCAACAAAAGGTTTTCATCAACCTGGAGCTCAACGGTAACCAAACTCCAGGCTTACTTCACTGAGCCCTGAGGAGAGCAGTGTTCACTTCATCAGGCTCTTAGAATAACTAGAGCAGCATCCAGACAGCACAAATCATTATATTATATCAGTACTGTGTTTGACTTGGTACAGCATGTAATAAATTAGATGGCAGAATAAAATATGCGTTTGTTTGGCAAAGATGAAGTAACTGATCCCTTTTTAAGCACTTTTACAATGTTGAAATATGTCTCTCCTTTGCATACTGTAATTCCCAGCAGTCTTTTATGGTATTTTGATCCAAGAACCAGGTGAACCGGGAAGAGAAGGGAGAAGAAACACACACTGCACAGTACTCAGAAAAATCAGTCTTTTGCTTGGCCATTAAACTGCTGCATCTCAAAGACACAATAGTTTTCTGGAGGCGGTGTTCCTTCTCCTTTCTGAACGTTCTGATACAGGATTTCATGCCGAGGGATCTCCTTCTGTAGTTGCTGAAGCAGCAACATTGCACAGTACCGAATTGCTGCTCTTTACAAGACATGGCTATCACGACTCTTCTCTCTGATATGGAAAGTGAGTCTCAGATATGTGAAATGCTTGATCTGCTCTTTGATGTGAAGGACTACACCAATCGCCTAACTCTATAAATAGCGTCAGTTCATGCACAGAGTTCTGTTCGTAAAGAGTATTTTCTAACTTTATGAGGCTATGTTATCAACTTCTCATATAGGAGGTATTACAACTAGATTTAAGGCCAACGGGCGATCATAAATGCCTGTTAAAGTGTGAATCGTATATCCAAAATGCTCCAATAATTCACAGCACTCAACACTCAGAAACACTTTTCATGCTGCAGAGCAAAAGCCGTGTTTTCTGCATCCTCCTCACCCCCATTTGCTCTTATTCATGACACAGCAGGGACAGCAGGAGTTTGCTCCGATTCAGCCTCTTTAAAATTAGATCACCCCTACAGCGGTGTGATTCTCACTCTCCACTAAATCAACTCAGGGCCGACTGCACTCCTCATCCTACAAGTCTCTCGAGTCTCTTATGTAACAGAGAGGGTTTGCATCTTATAAAATTCATATGGTGCTCAGCTGACATTTGTTTTGTTTATACTGTAGCATTTCAGGTGCTCTGAAGACATAATTTTACAGTTTTTCCAGCTCTGAAACTGAAATAAATCTGAATGTGGTTTTTGGGGTCTTTCCATTCACTTTTTTACCTCCTCCAACTTTTGCTCTCATCCTTTTCTCTCTGCAGATGAAGCTGTGGAACAAGTACAAGGTGACCAGTATCCCATCTCTGGTGTTTGTGGATGCAGCTACGGGGAAGGTGGTGTGTCGAAACGGTTTACTGGTGGTCAGAGATGACCCCAAAGGTGAGACTGGCAGCATCCTCAACCCCACACACACATACAAACATGCAAACACACACACACACACACTCACTTTGTGGTATGGTACATCCTGCTGATTTATTTTATTTCTTAACCTCGAGCTCTGACCTTAATCCTCTTTGCTAAATGGTTAACCTTAACCCCAACCGCCAACCATTCAACCCTAAATATCTCTTGTGTAATGAGGTAATAAGAAGACATTCGAGGGTCATGAGGACAGAGGAGCATAAATCAATTTCTCACACACTTTGTCTCTCATACCAGTCTAAACCCGCATTCTTCAACATTGCCAAACAGTAACAAACCCAACTTCACTCCCTCAGGGTTCAGATAAGACTCTCTAACTATTAATGTTACACTCTCAACTGCCCGCCCGCCCCCATTCCCACCCATAAAACAACAGCTGGCAAGAATAAAGTTCCCCTGAGGCAGATAACAATTATAATCCTGCACTTTACTACCTCAGCAATATCCACCTGACCAATGTACAGTGTAGTATAGCATATTAATATTATTGAACAGTATATATTAAGCAAATAGTACATTTTTATATGTTTTTTATATTTTATATGTTAGTCTATTATATAATTAAGCCATTAATTGTATTTGTTTCCTCTACCTACCTCATTGTTTTTGCATTTTGCGGTTTATGTTAAGTGGCTGCTGTAGCACTGTAATTTCCCTTTGGGATAATTAAAGTACTCTATCTAATCTATCTATCTATCTTATAATAGTCACAGTGCTGTAAGTGATTGAAGTATTGATAATCCAACTAAAAATAAATAATTTACGACAATATATCATAGAGTTTAGTTACACAACATAAAATTAGAGTAAGATAAACTTGAGAAATCAAAATAAACCAAACCGTATTGTTTACAGTAACCAAAGCTGAACTTACAAACACTGAGACACGACACACATGTTGATTGTCTGTAATGATATTTGCCAAATGCTTGGTCAGAGTTCGCTGTGGAGATACTGCAGTGCCACATCATTGAGAATTTGGCCAAAACATTTTTGCAATAACAGCCCCCCCCTCCACGTTTGTGTTGACGCTTCCGTAATTATGGTGCTGCATGAATGTTATAGCGTGTCCATGTCTCACTCCCTCATCTGCAAACCTATAATTTCTACACTTTGAAGTGGAGACAGAGAATTAACAAGAGCGGGCTTGCATTCCTTTCCTGTACAGAGAGGACGTCCTCTCCTCTGTGTCTGAGAAGATCTCAACACTTTAAAACGCTGCTCTTCATACCCATATTAGTCATGTGAGAAGGGAGAATAGCGGCACTATGGCGGCACAGCAGAGAAGCGGAATGGATTTTGCACGAGGACTGTGACAGAGTACGCTGTCTGGCTAATGAAAGCCAGTCCAAGCCTGCAGTATTATTTCCATGATTCATTAAATGTACTTCCAAACTAGATGTGGCTAGAAAAGAGATTAATCTCTGGCCTCAGTAGCAAAGATGAGCATTTGATTATGCCAGGATTTTCTAACAATACGTCCTCTTTCAAAGGAAACACTGGGTTATAGCTTTAGTTTCCTTATGTATATCTCTTAATTTAGCTATATCTATTAACAGTATGTATATTTTTTTTAAAAGACAGACTGAGAGCAGTTCCTGACGTGACAAATCAATTCATCGACGGTTAGAGGTGGAAAAGGACAGTAAAAGTTTGCAGAACATGGAGGCTGGGAGGGGCGGGGGAATGATTCGGGACCCTGTGCCTTTCACTGTCGATGAAAAGCCTGACTTGAGTGGCGGCAGACTAGCCTGCAGCATAAAGATGGAGTGCACTTTTACAATCAGGACGACAATAAAAGGCCGCGCCAGCGCAGTGCAGACGTGTCATTCCTGCCTAATGAAGCCCTAGACAACCGCGCTCACATAAAGAGGCCATTATGAACCAGGCATACAAGGTTTTATTTATGATTACCCCCTTTTTAATTCTGCTGAACCAAATGCATCTCTAGAGCTTGAGGGTAACAATGAAGACACCTTGAAAAGGAAATGAAAGTGTGAAAGAGAGTGGGAGGGAAGTATTTCTGGCAGCCTTCATTTGCTTGAGAGGCATAGCTTTCAGTCATCATTAAAACCAGATTTTGCATCTGTTGTGTGTTCCCAAAAGCAGATGACAGCAGTCACAAAAAAAGCCTGCAAGTGATGTATGCATGACAAGTGAACATGACTTTGATTTCTAATAGCCATGACACAGACAGAAAAAGTGCCTGTTGTTCTTCTACTTGCCTGAAACATGTTTCTCACTATGCTAGACACACAGTTCCAAGGATGACAATGTTGGTTGGTCGCCAGTCGGTCTAAAGTATTTTAACAGCTATCGACTGCCATGAAATTTTGTAGAGACAGACTCTCCAGAGGATGAATCCTAATGATTTTGATGATCCCTGACTTTTCCTCTAGCGTCTAGTGTTTTCTCTAATCGTTCTTTTCCCCTCTACTTCCCCACCGTACCCTTTCCCAGGCCTGGAGTTCCCCTGGGGGCCGAAGCCATTTGCGGAGGTGGTGGCAGGGCCTCTGCTAAGGAACAACAGGCAGACAACAGACAGCAGCTCTCTGGAGGGACACTACGTGGGAGTGTACTTCTCAGCACACTGGGTGAGTGTGGAGGGCAGAGAAAGAGGACAAAGAAACCACATTAGAGGTCCTGATTTTTACCTCTCTGGCCCCCCAACTCTGTCAAAACATTCAGGTCTCTGTGAGAAGAAAGGGTAGCAGCGGCAGAGCAGGAAGAGGTAGAGCAGTAGTCGAAACAGATAAGAGAGAGGAGCAGAAGGGTGGAGGTGACTTTAATGTGTTGTTGTGTTTACATTAATGGTGATTAACTATCCCTGTCAATCCTTTTACTACCACCTCTGGGCCTTTTTATGAAGTAAGCAGCAGTCACCACACCCCAATGACATCAGGCTATTGTCTCTTTCTGTGCTGGGCCTGTTGATAGCCAGTGAAGGTCGTGACTCAGTGATGCATGAAAGGCATCATATTATCCGTGGACTGTTCCTGATGAGATGCAACGTAAGCCACTGAGACTAGTCAGCACAGCAGCTGCCAATGCCTCTGCCTCAGAGACCAGCTTGTGAGATTTGTGACGCCTGAAGGTTGGCTCAAACCTCAGACCCATACGAGATTGAAAAGGACAAGTCACAAAAGCCATTATAGGAGTTTATTTGCGGTGTTTTTACACCACATTCCCCCCAGTTACTCATGTAAATCTATCCGCTATTAAAGTCTTTGTACAAATATGAAATGCCAGCACCTGGCCTCAGCATCCATTTACACAGAAATGTTGTTAAGTTTTTCCCCTAATGTTCTAGGGACCTGAAATGGCCCATGGCAGGGAAACATAACCTACAGTATATTTCACAGTGCATTTGCTTTTTATGCTTGCATCGTTAGGGAATTATATTTTACAACACAACTTCAGTTTAAAACCAAGTTCAGTTAGACACACTAGCAAACAAAAGCCCACATACAGCTTTGCAGTGATGTACCATTGACACCACACTGTGTAAAGTATAATGAGCATAAAACACAGCATACAGTGTTTACCTCTATGGCAACCGAGCAAGAAGTCCATTAATGAGCAGAGAATTGATTAAGGCTTTGTGCTTCCCACTCTTATTCCCACCATCCATTTTGTTGGTATGATTGTGTATGACTGGATCAATGAAAGTGCTTGACATACTGTATCCACTATAATCAACTTGAATGATGATGAATTATGCACTTAGTCAATAAATTGGAATAGGCGATGTACTTTACTACATACTGTATGTGATGAAATTATGAGAACCAAAATAATGTGCAACCTAAAAAACATTAAAGGTACACTAATCAATATTTTTATATTAACAACAGATCACATGACTACCTGCATGTCAAAGGGGTCACTCACAGTAATTAACCCACAGAGAATTATCACTCAACTGCAGCTCTGCGGATCTTTATAGCATCTTTTAGCTCATTGTGTTGGTTTTCTGGCCCACAACTTTGCTATTTTGGTTCAGTCTCATAGTTTCATTTTTAGCTGCTGCTGGCAGGTTCTAGTAAAAAAGCTCTAAAAATGAACAGTATACTACCTGCCCAGCACCAAACAGCTGAATGCCATTTCAGGTTTAACTCGCTGGTGAACATCAAACAGTGGAGCATTTAGCTGCTAAATGTTTGTTAGCCATATCAACTTTCTGAGGTATGAGGCCGCGTTCAGACCAAATCCAGCAATGCAGCACTTCCACGCAGAGTTCTGCAGAAGTGTGGGCGTGTCACCATATGGTCCATATGTATGACATATCTGATTGTACCACAAGTAGAAATACTAACCAGAAATTTCAACTTGCAACACAATACAACACCAAGCGAGTGCATGGCAATTTACGTCTTTGTACTCCCTCATTGTAGGTTTGTACAGCTCATCACAGCAGTGATGGGTCCCTCTTCCATCTACACAGGTCCTCGGTAAACAGCAGAGTAATACAATGCTACATGGTAAACAAGGTTCTTCTTTCCGTCAGCGCCTTTGGTCTGATTGCCCGCTTATGTGATTGGCCAGTGTAGCGCCTTGGCGGGTGACATCACGTTGCAGTCCAGCAAAAATTGAGCCTGGTTCAACTTCTTTGTTTGTTAGCCGCTGCGGTTTTTCACTGAGCTGTATGTAGTCCCACCCCATTAACGCACTGCCCCCATTCAAATGAATGGGAGGGCTGCTGTTTTTTAAAGCATTGCCGGATTTGGTCTGAACACAGCCTTGTATGTCAGTGTTGCTGCCCCCAAGTGGCCAAAAAAAGCAGTTATTTCAGGTTTAATAATCTGTTAACATCATAACAATATTAAAATCAACATATGTGACCAAGTGCCATTTTTTTATAGATGACTACTGGTGCTTCTATTAGATATTTTGCAACAAAGATCATTTTAGCAGTATTTATTGTTATTTAACTTGTGTTGCTTAACTGCAGCCTTTCAAACCAGGAAAGGGAAATATACAAGCCAATATGATCATGAATACCAAAATACCAAATTATATCTATCTCTAAAACACAAAGGACAGAGTTTTCACAATCTCACTCTTACCAGATAGGAGTTTCTAAAGGCAAACTTCTACCAGGTGGTTTAAAAACTTTCTGTAAATAATCTTGTATTTGCGTTTTACTATATATTCACTACTGGGAAAGCACAGTAAATAGTTTGAAAATGCTGACAGAGAGAATTTAGTGAGCATGAGAGCGCGGTTGGAAGTTAGACTGCTCTGTTTTCCTTCTCGCTGCCATGGCACTCTGATGTCATCTTAATGCCAGCCATACCACCACGCACCCTGCCTGATTGGAGTGTGGGCTCTCTAAACACACACACAGAAAAACAAATACTTTCTCAAGATAGAGTATGACAGCAGGATTAGTGTTTTAAGAGGTCTGTGCTATATATGAAAGAAGCATTTTGTTAAAAGGCGTTTGGTGAGAAAGTATGTGTCATTATGTGTGCTGTATCTTCACTCATTCACTTCCCTTTACATTTTCTTTTTTTGCACTTTCTTTCTCTTAGTGCCCGCCATGCCGCAGTTTGACCCGGGTCTTGGTGGAATCATATCGTACTGTCAAAGAGTCGGGTCAGAAATTTGAGATCGTGTTTGTCAGCGCTGACAGGTAAGATTCACTGTGCCAGAACATAGACCAGATTATATTTATTGACACGCACATCTGTCTCTGTCTGTCAAGGACACAAATAATCTGTTTCCTCCATTCAGCTGTCAATAGACACCACTGAATCAACATCTGTTGTGTTGCTGTTTGGTCCTTTCTACCCACTGTAGGTCAGAGGAGTCCTTTAAGCAGTACTTCAGCGAGATGCCGTGGTTGGCGGTGCCATATTCAGATGAGGCTCGGCGATCACGACTCAACAGACTTTATGGAATACAAGGTATTATACAGCTGCATCCTCCTTATATTGTAATGTTGCTTCAGATGTTCTAGCTCAAAGGAAGAAAGGGTTTTTGTTTTTGTTTTTTTTTTTCAATCTGCCTAGCCTAGTTATGTCACGTACTGAAACAGTGGCACAATGGCTGCCAGCTCTCTGTGCTGGGCAGTGAAACAGCAACACAGATTGCCCTGCAGCCTGAGGAATGTGGGCTGGTTATCAAGTTTATTGTCTCATTCACTGCGGAAGTGCTGTGCCTCTCCCTCTGTGCCTCCCTCTCTCTCTCTCCCCTGATTCCCTCCTCTGTGTGTGTGCAGAGGACTGTGGATGAAGTTAGCAAGAGCTGGCTCATGGCCTCTCCTGCAAAGAATGCGAGGAATGCGCAGAGGACGAGTCAACACTGCCCCCCTCCTGCACTCAAACCTCTGCAGTTCATGACGGCCCCCACCTCTGTTGCCTTCAGTCCACATGCGCAGACAAGAACACACTGACTCATGCATTATCTGTGCTCCTGGTTGGTGTCTGTTTCTGATAAAGCTGTTAATAAGGCAAGAAGATCATTATCACAAGGATGGTGAAAGCCAATGAGAAGGGTCAAACAAATCCCTCCTGAATAGAGGGCACATGAGGAGTGAAAGCAGACACAGCTGGAGAGAAGTAGAAGTCACCAGAAGGGCAAACACTGGTTAGAAAATGTCTAAAACATCCACACAACAAAAAAAAATCTCAGTGGGAGAGGGAACAGCCTGCGTCATGAAGCAATAATTGGAAGGAAATGACCAAACCACCTCCCGTGTTCTTGCCCATTTCCTCCCCTCCTCTTTTTGTCTTTCTCTCACACATCTTCTTTCTTCCTTCCCCAGGTATTCCCACGCTGATTCTGCTGGACACAGAGGGTCATATGATCACGCGACAGGGCCGCGTGGAGGTGCTGAATGACCCGGAGTGCCGGCTCTTTCCCTGGCACCCCCGGCCCGTGCTCGAGCTCAGCGAGTCCAACGCCGTGCAGCTCCACGAGGGGCCCTGCCTCGTACTGTTTGTGGGTGAGTGGACGGGCATTTATGATGCAGCACAGCTCCACACGGGGCTCTGCTTGGAGCTCTGTGTGCGTGAATGAAGTGGCATTTATGTAAAGCATATTGAATGTCAGACTCTATGGAAAATTCCTCTAGTGTCGAAAGGTCCAAAGGTCTGTGGAAAATGTTTCTAGTATTTATCTATCTATTTATATGGTAATACAGAAGGTGCAAAGAAGAATCATGCAGTAGGTTTGTGAACGGCATTGCAAAAACCACTTTGACCTGAATGCAGGACATTTTGCCGTGGCTATTGTGAAGACTGGCAGGAACTAAATGTCAAAGTTGGACATAACAAAACAGGAAAAAAGTAAAGTGTACAGAGATGACCATCAAAATTTGAGACCACCCTTGTGTCTCTTAAGGTCAGACCGGATTGTAAATCAAGTCTGAGACCATCTGTACAGTTACTTTCATCTCTTCACTCATCTGTCTACCAGTCATCACTCCTTCCTTGCCTCCTGTTTCACTCATCTGTGCATTTTCCCTCTTCCAGGTGGCTTCTTGGCATTTATTTCACCCCCTCCATTTTTTTCTGCCTTTTCATACTTTTAACATCTCTCTGTGTCTCTTACTTGGTTTGTTCAGACGCCGAGGAGGAGGGCGAGTTGGAGCCAGCCAAGGAGCTGATTCAACCAATAGCAGAGAAGCTCATGGCCAAGTACAAAGCCAAGGAAGAGGAGACGCCGCTGCTGTTCTTTGTGGCTGGAGAGGTGAGATAAGCCACTCAAAGCCACTTAAGAGAGAGTAAAATGCCATTTCACACAAACTTGCATGGCTCAAGTTGGGGTGTATTTTTGTGTAACATACTGTAACTCATCTGTGAGTGTGCTGTGCTCAGCAATGTGCTTCAGTCATCACATACAGATATTAATATCTTAGACTTTAAAAAGCTTGCTAGACTGACATCAGGCTGACAATTTATACACTGACATGAATTATTTTATATGAACATGTAGCATACCAAGCATGTCTGCTAAGCATTCCTTTTTTTTTTTTAAGAACTGTAACAAAGATATGCAACATGAGCATTTGGAGTCATGTTTCTGTCCACCTAGCAAAAGAAAGTCCAATATTCACTCTTCTTTTAGCTCTGTTTTTGGTTTCTAACAACTTCTGAGAAAAATATCAGACTCTTTAGCTGTTCAATGCTTCACTATATGTTCACCAACTAGTCGCTAACTGAAAATGACCCTTTGAGACATTAAAGCTGCAGGTCATAAAACCAAAACAATGAGCTGAAAGATGCTATAAAAGCTTCATACAGCTGAGGGGATCTCCAGAGTCATGTGATAATTCTCTGTGGATTTATCACTATGAACGACCCCTTTTACATTACACATAGGCCTTTGGTCATTTGTCTTATGAAAATATTGATCATATCAGTTTTAACATAATAAGTAGTGATATACAGAGATGCACTGACTACAGATGTTGAAGATAATCCACACAAAATGAAGAAAAGCAAGAAATCAGCAACCTCCAGCATATCTTATGCAGTTCTGTATTGTAATTTCCTACTTATCAGCCTACACCTATAGTAATATATCTGCAACCAACACCTCTGCAATTGTTGAAATGACAGCATTAGAGGCCCCTTTTTGAGCCTCTTGAACCTGCAACAGTTCAAGAGGCTCCTATCTATGACCCAGGATTCAACTAGGTGCCTCTACCATGATGGGTTGAACCAGAGCATGTCAGCAGATTTGCTCTGCTCCCCTACACTGCCTCCAAATCATCCATCCATCTCCTACTTTATCTCCTCCCATATCTCTCCTGCGTGGGACAAACCGTGCAGTTTTCATAACTCATGTTATCTCATGTTGTTCTGTCTCGACCTTTCCAGGACTGTTGGAGTTAGCAGCAGCAGCAGACATAATTACCAGATTAGCTGCCTCTCGTCAGTTCCCCTGCTCTCTGCCCTCCAGCTTCCCCTTTCCTCCCAGTTCTCTATGCCCAGTAGTCCAGGAGGACAGCACTGGTTTCTCGTGTCATACACCAAGGGCAGGCTCAGGTTTCAGACCATGGGGCATGCACATGTGTTAACTGTCTAACCCTGTGTGTGTCTATCCAAGGCTGCTCCACCCTGATGTCAGCCTTGAAATGTCATTGACATGTGTACACAGAACAGCTTTAAGTCTACAGAAAGACGAGAGTTGACATGATACTTTTTTCATACTGTTCATTGTGCGCTTGCCAATATTTATTTGACCTAACACAAAGCAGCATTGTTGCACTGGAGCTCAGAAGTGTCCTGTGCTTAAGCTGCAGTCTAGGTTTGCTTTGTTTCCCTTGTGGCACATACGCTAAGCCAGATATTTTTACATCCATGTAGCGCAGGTTTAATTTCCTGGCTCAAGCTCAACCGGCTATGAAATCACCAGGTTTCATTTCCAACTTGGGTTCATGGTCAAGATATCACTTCCTGTCTTGGGCGCTGTATGCTGTCGTTCAGAGACCAGCGCTTCCAGGCTCTGGGCTCAGACTCCTGCACCTTGGCCTGGGTTAGCCCTGGTAGTCGCACGCTCCTTGCCAGGCCAGCTGCTGGGTTTTCTGTGTCCATGAGACAGCAGTATGTTGGCAGTCTCTCAGGGGGAGCCCAGGCTTTGCCTAATGACACAGGATCTTCTTACCCTACTGAAAAAAAACTATAGGGAGCAGTTTACTAATTTATAAATGCAGAACGAAAGATCTTTTGTTCTTTCATTCTGCTGTGTACTGGCTGTTGCATACAAAATGAACACTAGCAGTATTATCCAGTCACATAAGACTTGAACAGATTTTTGTGGGAAGCAGTCGTCTGTGATTATGCTCTACAAGGCTTTGTTTCCCCGTGTTTGATTTTTGTGTGTGTGTGTCCTAAACAGAATTATTGCTTTGACTCTGGATTACAATGGTTTGCATTATACACTCCAGGGCTGCCTCATGAGCAGTTATTTAATTCTAAACACATTGAAAGTTTCTTGTTTCTTGTATTAGCTACAAAAAATGCAGTGAAAATAAGCTGGCCTAATCACTACAGCTTATGTACTTTTTTATGTAGGCTTACATATACAAATCATGCCTTTATCTATTTATTTTTAGCCACACTGGCTCTATCGGCTCTGTCAGTCAGTCTGTCCACTCCTGAATGAATCCTAATGACTTTGGTGATCTGCTGACTTTTCCTCTAGCGCCACCATGAAGTTGACATTTGTGGATTTGAGGGAAATGTCGACAATGATTTGATGCATTTCCATGGAATTTGGTTCAGACATCCATGTTCCCCTCAGAATCCTTTAACTTTTTAGCCAGCACCATCATTAGATCAAAATTTCTATTTGTTCAATACTTATATTTATGAAGAAATATCTGCAAAACCAGTAACATTCCTATCCCATGATGGTGAAATATATAAATATGTATACCAGTATGTAGGTCATGAGTGGTGCTGCTCATTTTCTTTTAGGGTAACATAAAAAAAATCCTGCCTTCATCAGTTTATTTTTATCTCGGCCAAAAAGTTTTGTATTTCATGTAGCTTGAGAGATGTTCTTTAGTTGTATAATCTCTTCCACTCCATCCCTATTTTGGAGCAAAAACTAAAACAACACACTCAAAATAAAATGGTTGCAGCTCCTGAACCACAGTGACTATATGCAGTAATAAGGTCTTGCCGGAAAGGAAGCCTCCCAAAGAGTCAGTCAAAGTGTCTCCTTTGTTGTGTTTTTGTCTGTAAAAGTTGAGGGCAGTATGAGGCTGTAAACTAAATACCTGTGAATACCTGCCTCAAATTTGAAGAACACAGTATGACTGTTTTAGTGTTTGTTTTTTGTTTTTTGTTTTCTTTTTCATGATAAGGTCTAGGCGGATTTCCAAGGACATTTAGAGACTCCATAGGTCTTCCTGATTACATCAAAACCACAAGAAAGGGAGAGAGGGACAACTAGTGGACACCACTGTTCTAACATAGTTAATGAGGTTAAATCTGCTGAGTATTTATCACATATTTGTGAACACTAGGCAATGATGCTTTAATTTTCAGTATGTCCTATAGCACTATAGACTGATGTGCTATAGGGAATAAAAAGGGCAGCTTTGGGTTTTAAGGCACCGAGGTCCCTGGTTCGAGTCGGGCTGGGTACCTACACTGCGTTCCCCATCTCTCTCCCCTCATATCCTGTCATCCCTCTACTGTTTTCTCTTTAATATAGTACATTCAAAGATAATATTCAAAATTTCATTCCTCAAGATATCAAAGCCGGCCAGTTTGATGGACGCGGCCCCGCATCCGAGACCAGTGGGGAGCTTTGTTATCATTATCAGTTCAGGTCTTATCACACGGTCATCGTCTGTGAAATGCCACAGTGCATCAATAATCAGAATAAGCCTGACATGGCCCAGCAGGTTGCACACAGTAAACACACGCTGAGCCTTATCACAGCAGAGAGTGCAGGCTATAGCAAAGAGGCCCTTTGTCTTTTTTTTGTTCTGAGCCAAGCTGCGGGGTGGGGAAGGGAGGCGGAGGGGGGGGGGGGGGGGGTCCTCTGGAATGGCTGCACCTCAGTTTACACAAGCCACACAAAAGAAGATGCATGACTTCCTACGGAGGCGAAGGCCAAAGCAGAGATTATATCTCCTCATATCGTAGAGGCTGGAAAGGCCACGATGACAGATTTCGGAATTTCTCTCTGTGTGGTTTCTTTACACCGTGTGTCCAGATGATCTGTGATCTACGTATCGTACGGCTGCAAGAGAGGGAAGCAAGGGAGAGATTTTATTTGTAGTAGGAGAATAAAGCAGTATTTCTCTCATAACAGCATTGTCCATAGTGACAGTTTACATCTGTGAGTATTAAGTGGTCAATGCATAGTGATTTGCAGTGTAATAAAATGGGCTCCGTTCAGAGGAAGTTAGCTCCCTACAACAAAATACCACAGTGCAACTCATCTATTCCATCTGTTAGCAGTTTTGCAAAGTAGAGGTCACAGACTTCATCTTGGCATACTTATCCTTTTTAGGTAGCAGTACAGCCAAGCTATTCAATGAGAAGTCTTGAGAGCTGATTGTGTGGTTTCATCCATTTAGCAAGAATAGCTGTGGATTTTGTGATAAAAGGGAGAACACAACAGCGAGGCTTGAGTGTGAGAATATGTTGCAGGAAATCCATCCAAAGTCGCTCTCTCTTTGACTTTGTTTTGACATATGAATCAGTATCTAACTATTAACATCAGAGGCTCTCCTGCTATGAAGCCCAACTCTTTGTTTTAGTGCCACCCTCTGGCCCTTTCTTGTTAGTTCTGCATTTTCAACATAATCTTTTCCATATGATACTGATCTTTAATCTTCGCAACTCTCCCTCTGAGCCAGCGAGCTTAGCGGAGGGGAAACCAGGTCATGCTGTCATGAGGAGCGGAGAATGTCTCAAATGATAGTAGCGGTAGAGGAGTATCCCATTTAAATCCCATTTAATAAGTGAACTGTTTGACCTTACAAAACATAGCGCATGAAATCCATTTGAGTCAGAGAAGATATGACTGGAATAATGGATCTCTGTCAAGGTAGGAATGCCAACTCCAGATTCAAGCCTGCCTGGAACTGAAGCTGAATTGCGAAACAGTGTAATTTCTTATTTAGTCTCACTAATTAATGATCCTTTTGAAGCTTGTTTGAAAGTTGCTGCCTGCCTGCCTGCCTGCCTGCCTGGTATGAATTAATTTCTGTTACCTATGGCTACAGAGGTTGTAATCCTGTCATGTTAAAGGGTGAAGGGTGATATCAAGCCTCTGGCAGAACATGGGTGAAGCCCTCTCACAATATCCGCAAATGGATAAAACTGGAGTACCCACCAAACCCAATAGTAATCTATTTTGAACCTATTCCTTCACAAGTTTGTGCACTGCTCTGTCTCCTGCCCACACACACTGTTCAAATGCTCTGATGCATAGACCCCTGCCTTTGCACACAGCAGGATGAGTGACTAAGCACCAACTGTCTGGTCTCTCTGGGCAGGCTGCCTGCAGAAAGACGGGAGAAGAGAGTTTCACATTCTCTTTCAAGAAGTGCACATTAATGAAGATTGTGCCAGTTAGTGCTGAATTTTACTGTATGTGGTTATCTTAATGTGTTAAAGTAAGTTTTAAAGTAGTTTTCTTCTCCAAAAGCAATTCTGAACTGATGATCAGCAGAGAAACACGTAATTTAGAGTGACTTTTCTCCTGGAAGGCTTCCAGTGGTAGACTTGCATGTTTGAAGTTAATTCAAATGCCATGTAAGGAATGTTCCATTGTGATATTACACGTAATGACTCCTTTTTTCTTTGACCACAGGATGACATGAGTGACTCCCTGCGGGACTACACTAACCTCCCAGAAGCAGCGCCTCTGCTCACTATCCTGGACATGTCAGCCCGCGCCAAGTATGTCCGCGACGTAGAGGAGATCACGCCAACCGTAGTGGAGCAATTTGTCAACGACTTCCTGGCTGAAAAGCTCAAACCAGAGCCCATTTAAAGAGGAAGTCCAAATATAAAGTGGACATACTATATGGGACTCACTCCATCATCAAACCCTACGCCCCTCACCCTTCCCAGCCTCCTATCTCTCCCACTCTCCCCCCTGACTCTGTCAGACTGTTAGAGAGATGTCTCACTTTTTACTGACATTTTAACATTTTTTTAAACATGTCCTCTCTTTCTCCTGTGGTGCCTTGCATTGACTATAGTCCCTACAGTAATATATATGGAGATTCTGTTGTTTGTTTTGGCCTCAAGAAAAGTATTTGTATTTTTTTTTTTTCACTCAATAGCATTTCTGAATTCTAGAGAAAACCAGAGAATTACCCAATGGACCTACTTATTCAGCTATTCCTTATTACTTTTGGTTTCTGAACAGTGATGAGAAAGAATAAAATGATTGCAGCATTTCACATGTACACACACTCAGTTGGATGTAGCCGTAAGCCTTTATGGCCATGTTTAAAAAAAAAAAAAACTACAACAACAGTATGACAGGTGCACATACAGTAAAGAACACATTATAATTGCTTGTAACAGACCAATGACTGATGTTTTGAAGCCCCTGTGTCTTGTGTGTTTATGGTGTGAGTGAAAGTCATCTCTAGCCAGTTGTTAATGGTGGTTCTCATCTCAAAGTCATTATGGGGATTTTCTGTGAAGGTCCCCTAATGAAAAAGGCCAGGTAATTTCTGAAGGCACAAAAAAATGGCATTTGAAAAGTGTTGAATGTATAAATCCCTATATTCTGTTACTCCCGGGTTGTATCCTCAGTCATGACTTCACACCCATTAAAAATTCACTGGCAAGCAAAAACTTCTGTTCCTTTTAAGTTCTATGAATAAAGTTAGCTCTCTGATATGTAAAATGCACACAATGCAATGACTCGCCAGCTCCTTTGTTAGAAGACTCACAGTTTAGAGGCTCAAAGAAACTCAATGCAAATCCTGCATTTATTATGGGAGACGGTATGCAGATTGACTCCCTTTGTTTAAGTGCAAACTGCCGGTGGGATGGAAACGTTTTTGACCTCAGTGGGTCTTGTATGCATCTGACATTTTTTCAAAGACATTCAAGTCTGCACAGGCAGAAGAAAATCAAGTTGTGGACTGACATAATGAACCAGCAACAATTTTGATAAATCATCTGAGTTATTTTTTTAAGCAAAAATACCAAATATTTCCTTGTTCCAGCTTCTAAAATATCAAGATTTGCTGTTTTTTTCTTTGTCACTTAAAAGCTTTTGGTTTTGGGTTGATGGTCAAATAAAACAAGGAATTTTAAGATGCTACCTTGGGCTCTAGTAAATTCCATCTCTTTTCTGACATTTTATAGACAAAATGATTATTCAAGAGAATCAGCAGATTAATCAATAATGAAAATAATTTTTAGTTGCAGCCATAAAAAATACACACAAAGCATAAATTATTCACTGCATGAATTCAAACACATCACAAATCCCTGATTGAAATTCAGTGTTTTATTATTTGCAGAACAGGACGTACATTGGACATTTAAATTATTCTGTTCAGTCTTTGGTAGTAAGAATAAATGGACACAGGAAATCTTACACAATACTTATATTTAGAGGGAACATCATGAAAACTGCCGCTCAGCTTTAGATTTCCATTTCCTTCCAGATGTCTGAATTAGCTTTAACAGTTGTTTCCTGCCCTCAAACAAAAGGATACTGGCAGCCATGGCTGAATTCAAGCTGTCCACATCAGGAACGATGGGAATAAACAACCTTTGACCGGCGGTTTTCTCTGCCAGCTGGACTGCTTCTAGACTGAGACCATGTGTCTCACCACCTATCACAAGAGCAGTGGGACTCTGAGCCCAGCTTTCATGGTACAGCTTGGAGTCCACTCTGGGGAGTGAAAGTCCTTCATCTTCACAATCGGTGTCAGAGTCCAGATCGTATTCCTCATAGCGCATGTTGTTTCGATTATTCTTTGCGCTGATCCAGCCGTAGTCTCCTGCTTTGGAGGGTTTGTGAGAAGCATTAACTTGTACGTCCCCAGTTTCTCTACTTTCGTCACAGCTGTTGTCAGCCACGTGGACAGTCACAGGTTTTGGGAGGTGATTTTCGATATCATCCCAGCTCAAACTGGGATAAACAGGAAGACGGAAATGAGCGCCCATTGCTCCACGCAGTACTTTAGGCTCCCAAGCATCAACACAACCTGTTGGTGACAAATAAAGAGGTTTGAAAAATGACGAGCAAAGAGGCAGGGCCATTCTCTAGAGATGGAATTCACACTTTTAATTGATTACATGAGCATACCTTTGGTGAGCAGGACATTCTGGCACCCAGCAGCAGCAGCACATCGTAGTATAGTCCCAAGGTTGCCAGGGTCACGGATGTTGTCGCATATCAGGGACATTGGCACTGAATGACTTGTGTTTACAAAGTTCAGCCGTGATGGGTCCGGGCGAGAAAATATGGCTGCAGAAGCAAAGGTAGAAGTCAACAACAAAACAGAGTATCTGTACTTCATAATGAACCACAAACAAAACATGTGACCCCTTACCTATCACTCCTTGTGGGGCCACAAGGTCAGACCAGATCTTGATGTCCTCAAATTTGACTTTGACTAAAGTGGCCCTTTTCAGCTTGTCTAAGGGGAGCTCTCGGAGCCGATCCACAGTACTGAAGAACACCATCTGTGGGATGGCGCCAGCGTTCAGGGCATCACAGATCAGACGCCTGCCTTCCAGAAGGATTTTACCCTGATGCTCCCGAAACGTCCTGGAACGGGCAACACTCACTACCCTCCTGCAGGACAGGCGAGAGGAGGGGGGAGGCAGAGGTGGATAACAGGCAGTGTCAACTGTCAGTGCATAAAATTATTATTATTTTGGAAATATTGCGAATTATAGAAAGTTAATCTGGCCTATATTATCATAAAGGAGTAACTAAAACTGTTGACTGAGAAAAAAATTACGGTACATACACTCAGTTGCCAGTTTATTAGGTACATGTATTTTTGTTGTTTATTAGATAGTACAAAAAGTAACACAGTGTTATACAATAGTCCTGCAATAAAGCCAACCTTCACCAGGGTTGTAATCACTTTCAGTATAAACTGATTTAGAGGTGTTATTTCAAGTTTATGATCATTTTTGAGGCTGTAGTTTATGAGACTGTTTAGAGCTGTGACGATAAATAACCACATTACCATTACCGTGGTAATGTGATGCCTACTGCTCATTACTGTTATTACTGCTTTTTTTTTTTTAAATATCAACCACAACTGTCATATACGGTAGACCATATATGACAGGGGGAGGGGTCGATGAACTGCCAAACCACGGGGACATGTTGCTTTTCACAATGGTAAGAAAAAATCCATGCCATCACAGCTGTAGTATTGTTAAAATATTTTGTGTTGTAGTGAAAAAGTGCCTCTAAATTGTATCCACGCTTCAATATATCTATGAGGGTGGACCAAAACAAACGAAACTCACAGCACAATTTAACACAACCACAGTTTCCAGCCTCCAAAATGAAGTTGAACCAACTACTTTTTACCTCAGTTTCAACAAAAACAACTTAAATGAGGGTAAGTTCCTTTTCGCTCGGCACACTCGGTACAACACATCAGTATGGGGATTCCATCCTCGTGAGACCAACCTTTTTTAAAACACCTGAAAAGGCCAATGAGGAGAAGTCCTGCCTTCCTCTGGGGCTACAAAAGACCCTGCACAGTCTCTGCTCCTCAATCTTTTTGCACTTCACCTCACATAACCTGACTCTCTTAGGACCCTTGCTAGTGATTTAATTGCCTGCTTGGAGGTCATCTAGCTCTTTGCCTAAGGTGTCGCTACCAAGGCTCTTCACACAGCGGTTATTTAGTTTTCTAACTGGCTGCTTTGCCGTGTTTAGCCCAGCTCAGTGCCATGGCCGACTCTGCCTCCTCGCCAACAGCTAACTTGGCTTGCAGGAAATTATTTTCTCCTACAGAAGCTTGCAGCAGTGAGACATAAATTGCCTGTTTTCTCTGACTGTGTACAAGCTCACACGGTCCTGGGCATCCCCTAAAGTACCGCTGTCGCTGCTGTTCACCGAGTTCTGTCCACCAGCAGAGGCTGTGAATGTTCAGCAGACTAGCTGCAAGAGAAACCTCTTGGCAGGAATGACGAGCATCGAATTGGAACATGGGAAATGTAGTTCACAGCTAAGTCTCCAATTCAGGGAGCGTCCACCACTATTCAGAAGCATTGTAACCATCCTGCGCCCCAGTATTAAGAGAGGAAATCCACTCTCTGCTGGAGAAACAGGCTCCAAGCATGGTCCCCATGAACAAAGCTCAGTTTGGATTTTACGGCCATTACTTTGTAGTAACGAAAAAGGAAAGAGGTCTCCGTCCTATTTTGGACCTGAGGGTACTAAACAAATACCTGAGAAAGCTCAAGTTGAAAATGCTGACATTACACCAGGTAATGCAGTCGGTTTGACTGGGGAACTGGTTCATGGCAGTGGACCTATTTTCACATGCCAATATTACAGAGATACAGCTGGTGACTCACCCACAGTCTCTGGGATCTGTCATAAAACAGAGCTGTCTCACTCCCACCCAGAAAATTTGTTTTCTCGGTCTGGATTTGGATTCTACAGACAACCGAGCCCGGTCATCATCCCCCGGCTGACCGCTCTCAACCGATGTCGGCCTCTGTTCCAGCCACATCACATTGTGCATCTCCATCAGTGCCAGCGCCTGCTGGGACTGGTGGCCTCTATGATTCCAGTGGTGCCTCTGGGCTTGCTGATGATGTGAAAATTCCAGCGCTGGGTGCAGGCCAGACAAATGTTCTCCTTTTAATCGGAAGATGTAGGTCACACCATCGTGCATTAGGGTCTGCTCCCATGGAGAGATCCAGCATGTTTGCGTGAGGGAGCCCCTCTCAGCTGGGTTCTCTCATGCATTGTGGTCACCACGAATGCATCCAAATGGGGCTGAAGAGGCCTTTGCAGGAACGCGCATGTGAATGGGACATGGACAGATGAGGAGAGGTCATAGCATATCAATCTGCTGGAGCTCTATGCTGTGTAGCTGTCACTAAGGCAATTTTACAGTATGGGTCTGCTTTCAGGACAGTATATTGTAGTACACAGCAACAATAAATGTGTAATTGCACACAAACAAACATGGTGGGATGTGCTCTCTTCCCCTCCTCTCTTTGTCTCACAGCCTACTCTCATGGAGCCACATTCACCTGCTGTCTCTCAGGGCGACACACATCCTGGAAATACTGAACAGCAGGCAGACCTTCTCTCCAGGGGTTTTCCACTGGCAAGAGAGTGGACACTGCACCCCGATGTAGTGGAACAGATATGGGGTTGGTTTGGCAGAGCCACCATCAATCTGTTCACCTTGAGAGAAAACATGCACTGTCCTATGTTCTTCTCGCTACAGGACAGAAGCGTGCCTCGAGTTAGATGCGCTGGCTCATCAGTGGCCTCGGACACTCCTGTACGCGTTTTCTCCGGTGGCACTGATCCAGACCACACTGGAGCATGTGTGCATAGGGAGATTAACTATGATTCTGATCACCCCACGTTGGCCCAAGAAAGCATGGTTCACAGAGATCATTTCTAAGGAGACCGTGGAGCCTCCCTGTGTGCAGAGACCTACTGTCACAGGCCCAGGGCCAGATTTGGCACCTGCACCCCAAAATCTGGGATCTGTGGGCCTGGCCCCTGAAAGGGAGAAACTGACAGCAACAGCGTTGCCGTCCCCTGTCTGTGACAGTCTCACTGGCTTTGAAAAAGGTTCTTCAGGTCGGTCTGAGGAGGACACATTATACTGATGTACATACTGATGTGTTGTACTTGTTTCCCTCCCTCAGAGAACATTGGTTTTAAGCATAATCTCCAGATTTCTTGCAGGGCTGTTGTACTATTTGTTTTAGGTACTACAGGTGTGATAAACTGGCAATGAAGTGTAAATTTCAAGCAATGAATACAAAAAATGTACAAAAAGGTGCATCTGCTTTACTATGTTACAAACTATAAACACATAAATATAGAATATGAATGGAAAAACTGTATGAATTATATTAAACGATAGGTTCACAACTTTTCTGTCAGTCTGTCATAAAACAACAGTCAAGTGCCCATATGAACACTGAAAGAGGTTTTCTTCCTCCTGTTCATGCTGGCTATTAAAAGATCCCCTTCAAATGTGTTTTCAAAGTAAGTGATGGGGGCCAAAATCCACAATTTGTCCACAGAGTCATTTTGTGAAAAAATGCATTTAAAAGTTTACCTGAAGCTCATATAAGGCTTCAGCAGTCTGAGTTAGTCACTTCAAGTCAATATCTGACACATTTACAGTCTTTTTAGTATAAAATTCCCTCTTTGTGTTTCCTTGGACAGTGTTTCCCTGTTGAGCTGCGGTGGAAGTATAGTAACAAAAAGGGGGACCTTGGCACAAAAAAAGACTATAACGTTGAAAGATATCTGCTTGATTTGACTAATTTGGACAGCTGAAGTTTCATATCATCTTCAGATAAACTTTAAAATACATTTTTGCACAGAAGGAGGACTGTGGATTTTGTCCCCCATCACATTATGAAGGGATCTTCTAGTGGCCAGTATGAACAGGAGGAATGATTATGGCAATGTGTGTCAATGTTCATTTGGGCCCATCACTTTCGTTTTAAGACAGTCTTGAAAAATTGTGAACATATCCTATAAGGGATGCATCACACTGTTAGTGGGAGATTTGATCAAAATATTGGGAACATTGGGGTCAGTGTCAGTATTTAGCAGTGACAGGAAGGTTAATGTATGATATATCACGATCAACTTGAAATTGACTAAACTACAGTGTTTTTTTCTTTACACGTTCACTGTAACCTGATAACTCAACACACTGTGACACTCACGCCAGTCTTTTATCTCCGGGGAAAGCCCTCTCGAAGCGGAGCCCATCAATCTGATCCTTTGTAGCAGCTACATGAGCATACTTCATGGGTGACTGCACGCCGGTCCTCGGCCTCACAAGGTCACTTTCTCCGGGATGCTGCGCTGAGGTTACAGTGACTTTCGCCTCCTTTTGCCTCTTCATGCTTTGCACTGCTGGCTCAGACTGCTTCAGCACTTCACCTGTCTCGTTTTCGGGAAGTAACACTCTGACAGGTTTCCTTCTCAGTCCACGCACATACCTTTTTGACTCCACAAGAAACCCGTTTCCCCTTGATAAGAGAGCATTTCGCTCTGATAAGAGAAGATTTATCACGCTTCTTGTATAGGTAGCTGCCATTTTGCCCCGTTTCTTCTTCGCTGGTCTAACAGAATGCTGTTTCTAACGCAAATTATCCTACATAGCGCCACCACCAGTTCGCCTTTTTTTTTCCTAGGATGGCGAAGTCATGACCCGCCCTACTCTGCGTCTGGTTGGCCAGTACTTGTTGTCTTCGTTGGTTGGGTTGGTTAGGTTTAGACATGAGGAGTGAGATTGGTCAGGGTTAGGGTAAGAATATCAGGGTAAACCAATTAGCCAATTAGAGGCGCGGTCCTGACTTTGCCATCCTAGAAAAAAATATTGCCTCCAGCTCTTCTTCTTTGAGTTTTAATGGCGGTTGGCAAACTAGCATTACCGCCACCTACTGGACTGGACTGTTGAGCAGTAGATAGTAGCTAAAACTACATTCACGCATCCAAAATTATTTTAGTTTAGGATAAAGTTTATAACTCATACAATGTGTGGGACTGTATCGCCAAGAAAATATTAGCAAACTAAAAACGTTTTTTTTATGTTTCATCAAGAACGTTTTTTTTAAAACTTTATTATCAGCACAGTAATATTACAAGACAAACAGTACAGGGAGTATTGGGGGGAAAATAAAATAAACTGATCATAAAAACACGAGCAGAAATAAAATTGTACAATGTAAAATAAACATAATACAGAAATTAAAAGTGAAAAATAAATAAATGTAACTTTAAAAAGTGAATAAGAAATATTGCAAACCAATTTAAAGTGCCCCTCCACTCAAAAATATGTTTTGCTTATTGTTCCTACAGTTTAATGTTTGAGCTTCTCTATGCAGAATGATTTATGTGCAGAGTTTGACACTAGAAGGCTGTTTTCACATTTATTTGCTGAAAGTAGAAAGTTTCTCTGAGCTCATTGAAAATCCAGTTTAAAGGGGCGGGCCTTCGAGCATGATTTGTGACATAACAAATAGTCTAGAAGCCAATCCTGGTCAAATATTCAACTCACTCAAGTGTGATGTGGAAACCTGAAGCTCCCAGTGCACATACACTAAGATGGACTTTACAGTGAGGTACGAGACATCTCTTGTCCAGCAGTTAAACTCATGAAATGAACTATATTGCATATTTATAGATTCTGGGATTTTTAATGAGGAAGAAGGATAGGTTGTCATTACGAGGTAATTATACTTTTTTTGGAAAACCATATCAAACACAGATTATTATCCAAAGTAGAGTATTTTAAATACATCTTAAAACATGTCTGGAGGGGATCTTTAAGAGAGAGAGATGTCTTTAAAGCTTGTGTTTTTAGAAACTCAGACAGAATCAAAGAAAGACTGAAGTTCAACATAAAACAAGCTTTTGTTTAGAAGAAACTGAAGAAATCTGGCTTTGTGAATATGATGTTTGCTCAAAAGACACAGCAGTTTTATCAAGTTATCAACTTCACTCTTGTTAGACTTTACATTCAAAAATAAGACCACACTTTCTATAATAATGACCTTATGAGTCTCCCAGATTAATAAGGACATTTGAATCCAAAAGTTACTTGAATGAATACAGGTATAAAATAACTGACAAAAGGACTCAACTTTCTTTTTGCAGAGGGAACATAAAGGGGAAACATCGGGTCTAAAATTGTGAATGAATTCGTTGCAGGGATAGTATCTGTGTAAAATATTAGTATGAATTTCTTTAACTTTATTGAGGGAAAAGATCTGTTAAATTCAGTTTAAACATTCCTGCTAATGTTAGGAAACATCTGCAATGATGGGAGCAAGATATGTCTAATCCTCTCTGTTGGATAAACTTTTCATAGGAAGCTATGTCACCTGTTTCATTTAAAAGTTCAGAAATAAACACAATACCTTGGTAAAAACGGTCCTTAAAAAATGTGGTCTTATTTTTTGTATACAACATGTTGATTGTTCCATAAGACACACTTGTGTAGGGAGAAGTTGTGCTTGAAAGCAATCTGTCATGTGTCAAGGGCTTGTTTATGGAAGTTGGCAGGTTTAACAGGTAATTTACCAGAAATAAAATGACAGGAAAGAACTTTAATCTACTGCATTGATCAAACACAGAGTTGGGAAAAAGCAAGGAGATTCATTATGAACTAAACAAAGTTTTAGCCAATCAATCTTAAATATACTATTGATAGTTTATTTTAAATGTTTCATCAAGAAGTTGACAGTTTTGTCTCGCGGGAGAATGCGAGACGATGGATGATACCACTAATGGACGTAACTATGAGCGACGATCATTTAAAATGATAGAGACAGCATTTTACTCTCACGTAAAGTCATTACGCTTACACTTAATATAAACAACAAAGCTTTATTTAGTTAACGAAAGCTTGTGTCCACTATGCCCACTATTTCTGTGTTTACTTTTCACCAATCGACCACAGAGAAATCGATCGCCAGGAAGCTTAATCGCGCCCTGTACAGACATCACAATATCTATCGAACAACATGGCTTTGAGACGAGCTCTGCACTTTGTCTTCAAAGTTGGTGACAGGAACAAAACAGCCACATTTTACCGAGATGTGCTGGGAATGAAGGTGCTTTGATCCCGGAGCTTCATTTAATGACCAGACGCGACTGAAGCCGCTAATTAAATTTTGTTATGATGATGTTGCTAATATCAGCCGCAGTGTGTTGCACAACCTGGACTAATTCCTCTTCTGTCATGTTTGTGAAACAAACCTGACTGTTTTAATAAACGTGTTCTCATATTTAATTGTTATTTTCTGCATTATAGGTTTTACGCCATGAAGAGTTTGAGGAAGGTTGCAAAGCTACGTGTAATGGGTAGGTATGAAACATCTCATAATAGCTGAACTTTGAACTCTAGTCTAACACCGAGTTATACTGCTATTAACATCCTAATGCTAACTCTGCCTTCATCCTGTATCCATACAGGCCCTACGATGGAAAATGGAGCAAGACAATGGTTGGCTTTGGGCCAGAAGATGATCATTTTGTAGCTGAGTTGACATACAATTATGGGGTTGGAGAGTATCAACTCGGCAATGACTTCTTGGTAGGTCAGAGTTCATTTGGGAATTCTGCAGAGGACAACGACATACTGTATATATGCATGCTGTTATACAGGGATACAGGAGGCTTGAATAAGTCAATTGTCATCTCTGTGTTGCCTTCAGGGGCTCACTCTGCAGTCAAGCCAAGCTGTCAGCAATGCTAAACGTCTGGGATGGCCTCTCACTGAGGTAGGAGAAGCTCTGTACCTGACACAGGCTCCAGGAGGGTATCCCTTCTACCTGGTGGACAAAGAGCAGCCTCCCAATGGTGAGTGATACAAGTCTCGTTTCTGTCGTTTTTTTCCTGTATACACAGTTGTCTATGTGGATTATCCAGTGCTTGAGTCAAGTCCATTTTATTTTTATTTTTAAATGTTATTTATACAGTGCCAAATCACAATAGAAGTTATCTTAGGGCACTTTTCACATAGAGCAGGTCCAGATCGTACTCCTTTAATACAGAGACCCAACATTCCCCCATGAGCAAGCATTTGGCGACAGCAGCAAGGAAAAACTTTTGAAAAAACATTTTGAAATAAGTAATTTTATTTTATTTTATTGACTCCTGGTCAAACCAAATAAGCATTTCTGACACTGATCACTTTGGGTTCTAAGAACTTCATGGATGTTTAACATCTTATTTAGTAATGCATAATTGATTAATCAAAAAAACCAAATTATATTAAATGAAAAAAAGACAACAAGAAAACATCTTATATTTATTTTGCACTAAGCAGGACACACTGAAACAAGTACAGCACATGGCCTGTAACCTGTGATTATTTGTTCCCAGACCCTGTGCAGAAGGTTTGTCTCGGAGTATCAGACCTCCAGAGATCAACCCACTATTGGACTGCACTCTTGGGAATGAAGGTGGTGGAAAAGAATGAGGACAAGAAAACAGTGCTGATGGGATTTGGAGACACTCAAGTGAGCAAAAGAAAAAAATATCATCTTTCTCTGTTTTCAAAATTTGCTAGATTAGATAACGAGGATTTATGTTTGTGTATTTTATGTTCTGTGTTAATGCATAAAGAATGTGTTTTTATCTGCATGTGATCTTTTTTTTTATTTTTTTTAATCTTTTTCAGTGTAAGCTGGAGCTTCAAGATATCAGTGGGACCGTAGATCATGGAACAGCATTTGGGAGAATAGCATTTTCATCCCCAAGGGAGCAAGTAAAGTATTATTTCATGGACATAACCCTGTGTTTATTAATAGTGGAGAAACATGATCATTGTTATTTTAATTGTCATCATCAATATTTTATTACATTTCTCAGCTGCCTGACCTCGAAGCCTTGATGAAAAAGGAAAATCAGAAAATTCTCACACCATTAGTCAGCTTGGACACTCCTGGCAAAGCTACAGTAGAAGTGGTTATCTTGGCTGACCCAGTAAGTGTCTTACCTAAATAATGCTGCAATCATTGAGTCTCAGTTCAAGATTTTAACTGTATAATATTTGTTTTAGGACAGCCATGAGATTTGCTTTGTGGGAGATGAAGCATTCAGGCAGCTGTCCATGGTGGATCCCAGAGGAAATGAATTGCTTGATAAGGTTGGTGTTGCTCCAACATTTTACTTTCTACATTAAATATGCAACATGTTTTTGATTTTCACTGTACCTGTGCTTTTTATGCTTTTATACTTGTTTTTAGGCTATGGCGGAAGATAAAAGCGCCGAATGGTTTGCCAAACACAACAGACAGAAAGCTGCTGCTTGAGATGAAGAAGCCTGCCTGCAAAACTGAGCACCATCAATTTCTCACTAGTTCATGAGAGATTCTGTACAAGGCACCTGTAGTGTAAATCTTCTTCTTGTAACGTCAACTCAATTATGCTTTGGCTTGCAGTGTAAGATTTATTTTCTTGAAGCATGCTGTGAGGTGCGGTTGTATTGACAGCACTTAGTAAAAGGACTATTTGTTCATTTTGATCAATTTTCAGTCCAATTGATTATAAATTAAATATAATGCGACTTGATCTTAAAGCCAATAAGTAACTGAACTGTTTGGAGGGCCCTGATGGAAATTGCTGCAGGGCCCCAATTAATCCCCACCAACCACCCTCTGTGCATTGTGTATGTATGAACCACCATTCCTATGCAAGGCTGGATTACTAACCAGGGAGAGCATCGAAAAACTGTACACTTTGTACAAAGGCTTAATAGGGACCCAGGAACTCATTTTGCTCCAGGGCAAGACCATGATCCTACTCTGGAGTAATACTACCCATCCCCACCATTTCCTATTCTCAGCTTGTTGGTGATCATTTGTAGTTTGTAGATAGTAATATAAGGCCTATCTTTGTTGATATTGCACTTTAGTGGTGAAACTCCTTTACAATTTTGCATTTAGGATGCAGGATAGGTTCACAATTTTTCAAATATGTCTTTAAAACAACAGTCAGGTGCCCAATGAACATTAAAAGAGGTTTTCCTTGCTGTAATCATTCCTCCTGTTCATACTGGCTATTAAAAAATCCCCTTCAAATGCGCTTTCAATGTAAGTGATGGGGGCCAAAATCCACCATGTGTCCACACTGTCATTTTGTGCAAAAATGCATTTAAAAGTTGAGCTGAAGCTTATATGAGGCCTCAGCAGTCCGAGTTAGTCATATCAAGTGGATATCTGCCACATTTACAGTCTTTTTAGAATGGAGTAACTATAAAGATAATGTATATATGTTTGAGCTGAACCTAGAACTGTTTTTGTTGTATTTGTTCAGTGTTATGTGTGTTCATGTTGTGTCCAGAGCTGAAAACACAATAAAAAATTAAAGTATTCAAAAATATATATAATTAAAGCTGCAAACAGCGATTAACAGGCCCTCGCACCTCACTCGTGTTGGCGGTTGTGGCAGCCGTAGTATTGCTACCGGAGGTCAGCTGAAACAGCTCTGAGTTTTCAGGATTACTGGACACTGTGAATGGGTAAAATATTATGTTTCACAAATGAATCATTAATGCAGAAATATATTTACTGGAGGTTACCTGGCATGGCTGTACATTTTCATGAATAATGGACATTGCATGTAGGATATAAATATCACTTCCTGTGTCCACTATGGTGTGCAAGAAAATATGCATTACATGTACATTATGTTGCTGTATATCAAATGTAATAATATTAACAATAATAACTTTATTTGTATACCACCTTTCATACAAAATGTAGCTCAAAGTGCTTCACATTAAAGAGATAAAACAAAAGAGATTAACATTAAACAGGAATACATGTGTAGAAAAAAAGGAGGCAAACAAGAAAATTCCATTAAAAGAGGACAAGAATAGCTTAAAAAGGAAACAGCTAAAATTCTTAAGTAAAAGACAATCAATAATGAAAAAGAATGAAAATGCCTTAAAATTGAATGAAGTGTCCTAAAGATGATGGGATATGGTGCAAAAATCATGCAATAGAAAGGTTAGGTTAAAAAGATATGTTTTTAGGTGTCGTTTAAAGCTTTCAACTGAGCCTGCCTCTCTAATGTCTTTAGGTAAGGTGCTCCATAATTTGGGAGCATAATTGAAAAAAGCTGCATCTCCAGTTTTCTTTTGGATAGGCTAATGGGTATCAAGCAAGCCTGCAGTAGAAGATCTAAAGGCTCGTGAAGGAACATAAAGCAATAGGGAGTCTGTGATGTTGCTTGGCCCTAACCCATTGAGAGCTTTATAAACAAGTAAGAGGACTTAAAAATCGATTGTGAAAGACACAGGGAGCCAGTGTAGTCCAGCCAAGACTGGAGTGATGTGCTCTCTCTCTTTTGTTTTTGTTAACAGTCTGGTGGCAGAGTTCTGAATAAGCTGTAGTCTTTCAATTGACCTTTTAGGAAGACCCATAAAAAGTGCATTGCAGTAGTCCGACCTACTTGAGATAAAGAGTTTTTCAGCATCTTGCTGAGTTAGGAATGGTCGAACCTTGGCAATATTTCTGAGATGAAAGAATGCTGTTTTAGTCACTTTGTTTATATTGGACTTAAAGCTCAAGTCCGAGTCTAAAATGACTCCTATGCTTGTTACCTCTGGTTTGATCAAGGTTGACCACAACCTATAAATTTCATGTAAATCAAAGGAAGTTTGTAACATAAGGCTTGTTTCCTGTTGCCAGTAGATAGCTATGACTCAATACTTATATATAGAAATATTAAGGCCTGAACTCTTGTCAAGCAGGTCGAGTTTGGATGAAATTGAACAATGAATTACAACAGTTTCCTGTTTTCATGGCGTTGCTATGGCAACGCTGTTCCATGAAAACTCAAAAGCTTTGCAATGCAGCTACACTGAAGGTCTTGATATTTTACTGACCAAATATGAGGTGCATCTTGTTCACCTGCTAGGAAGAGTTCGTAAAAGTATCGCACATATGATTGGCCAAAAGTGCACTAAAATTGCACACAAAATTCAAAATGGCCGACTTTCTGTTGGACTTAGGGCATGGTACCAAGAGACTTTTTTTTTTTTTTTTTTAAAGTCTTCAGGTGTTACATGTGTCTAACAAATTTTGTACATCTAGGTGCATGTGCCATACGGGCTGTTTACTTGAAATTTTGCAGGGGAAGCTATAGAGCTTCCCTATGACCATGACTCAATATTGACATGTAGACGTGTTCAGGCCTGGACTCCAAGCTTGTGAAACTTGGGGTAGATTCGATAATGTAAAGTGAAGTTTCAACAGCTTCCTGTTTCATGGCAAAACATGCAAATTGCCCACCTCGCCACCTCAATGGCGTTCCATGAAAACTCAAAAGCTTCGCAATTTAGCATCGTGAAGGTCTTTATATTTCACTGACCAAATTTGAGGTAACTCTGCTTTAGCTGCTAGGAGGAGTTAATTCAAGTATAGCGCCTATATCTGACAGAAAATATATTAAAAATTAAGTAGACCTATCTGCAGACTCGCAGTATCTACGCGACACGCCCACTTTACTACATGACACGCCCACTTCTTTAGGTTTCGGTATGAGCAGTGAAATAGTTAAGATCAGGGGTCAGGGGTCTGTCCTGTAGTAAAGTAGTTGAGTTGTGTAGGTCTGCAAGACTCCAGATAGACACCTCTGCTATAAATGCAGATAAAATTCAAAATGGCCAGTTTCCTGGTGGGGCTAGGGTAACTGTTATAGCTCCAAGAGGCTTTTTTAAAGTGGAGGTGTTACACATACCTGCCAAATTCCATTCACCTTGGTCAAATTTAAAGGAGGAGCTATGACTTTGAAAATTGTTAGGGGGCGCTATCGAGCCAACTTGCCACACCCAAAACCAAGACCCGTATCAGATAAAAGTTTTTGCCACTGATGCATGTGCAAAGTTTCGTGAGTTTTATGCACCCCAAAAACGTGTTTGAGGTCTAAAAATAAAAATCATAAATAATAATAATTCCTTCAAATACACTACGGCCTTCGTGCCACTTATTGCCCATGCCCTAATAATATTTGCTTAAACAGCATTTTTTTGACAGTGTTCCAGCTTTTCTCCTTCGAGTGACTGAGTTGGCTATGCAAGTGAAGTGACCTGCCAGCTGAGCAGAGACTGTTTACTCTGAGTGAGCCGTCAGGTGAAACTGCTGTTTGCAGCAGTATGCCGTGAAGCGAACACCTAATGCTTTGAATATGCCAGGGTAAGTGACTTTTTATAACTATCTGGCACTAACACAGTTCAAAGACGCTAAAAGTAGTTACTTGAATCATGCAAAGTTGTGTACTAACCCATTTGGCAGCGATGCTAACAGAGCTAGCCGTAGCGTTAGCATGCTACAATGCTAGCACAGATTTGCTATTGATTTTCTGGATGACGCGGCGGCAAGTTTAACTATTTCATGTGTGGTTAGTTTCGGGATAACACTGTCCGACTGTTTTGCCATCGATGGCTACTTAACAAGGAGTAACTTGAGGTAAAAGGTTTTACACATCGCTAAGTGATAGTTTAGCTTCGTGCTGTTTCATGTTGCATTTGTAACTACACTGGAGTTAATTAGCAATGTTAGCAGTGAGGCTAGCTGTTACCGTTAGCTGAAAAACACTCAAGTAACGTTTATGAATTAGCATAGTAAATGTTGCCTCAGCGAGTTACAATGATATATGACTTATTGGTTATTGTTTTCCAGCAAGCAGTCAGTAGCACTTGGCTAGAAACACCTGAATGTAAGGTGTGTTGAGAAGTACATCTCTTCCTCTTTTGACAGCTGCTTATAGCAGATAGAGGAGCAGCCAGCTCCATGTCCACGATTTGGGTGTGAACAACTTGGGACACAATGTCTCCCTTGCTGATATCCTTCCTTCTGATTCTTCTGGTCGGAATTGTGTTGCTATGTTTCATTTTCAGGTAAGAAATGCGTGGGTCTAGTACATGATAACCAATGATAACTCTGTCTTGATGAAGTTTAACCTAACACTGCATGCACTGCTCACAAGATTCAGCCCATATTTTTCTTGCTCTTGATGTTCCTTATTTTAGGAACAAGGATATAATTTTCCATGTTTGTCTTTTGCTTCTAGGTGGCTCATGTGCTCCCTGGCTGTGCGATTCTTCCAGAACGCACTGAATGCAGATCTAAAGATCAAATCAGTCGGGCTGTTTTCTGTCCAAGGAGTTAGTATCCAGTTTCACCCCCAGCATACTTTGGTAAGAGACACTGTGTATACATGACATTTATGTAGTGAGCTCAAGCAACACACCATGTCAGGAGTACATGTTTAGATCTATAGTTGCCAAAATGTGTTTTATGTTCTTTGTTGGACATATCAAACATACTTTTCTTTGACTTAATTGGCCTTTACACTCTCTTCATCACAGGAAATTGACAAAATATGGATTTCAAGTAAACTTCTAAACCAGGATTTGCCGTAAGTTGTCATATTTTTTGTCTTTTTGATTGTTTTAGATCAAAACTTGAACCTCTTCCACTCCCGCCATCCTACCATAGACCCATTTTGGGGGGGGGCAGGGGATGTTTAGGGGATGATAACAGGTCAGCAGTATATGCCACATAGAAGTGGTATACATTATCTGAAATCTGGGAGCCTGATGATTAATTTGAGATGCAGTTCAGCACTGTGTGTCAAGTTTTTCTAGTAACAAATCTGTAATGAACAGTTTAGCATGTATAAGGGCTTAGAACATTATGATGGCAGTATATGATGGCCATTTTTAGGCTCAATTATGTTTCATAAGTTGTTGCAGCAATTTTTGGGTTGATACCATTTGCTACACAGATTTGGTGCAAAGTTGAACCTTTTTATAGCACTCAAGAATTGATAAATATGGTCAAAAATACCACATTAATACACCAAAACCTTGAGGAATATCATAGGAAAAATTGCTGTAATTTGGTATCAAAAACTTTTCACATTTGGAGATTTCTGTAAAAGCTGCATTTCTCTGCGATTGGATGGTGAGTAACTCTGTTCTGGAAATTGCTCAGAAACCCCCTTATTGTCAATATACCTAGGAAAGCCATACATCCTCTGAATGTGAGGTCAAGTTTCAAAAAATGGTCTCACTACAATGAAATGGCGACAATGGGGACTAACTTAATCACACATAAATACAATTGGGCTCATTGAATCCATAACAGTCTCAGCTTTCCAGTCATACCAAATTCTGCAATTCTAAGATTGTCTGGGGACCCCAGTATGCAGAAATATTCAAATACACCATTTTTAGAATAGACAAAAATAATACACTTATACTGCATTCAAAGAACTGCATGGTTTTTGCCCAAACTGCATGGGATTAGCATAAAGTGGGCATGTCTGTGAAGGAGAGACTCATGGGTACCTACAGAACCCATTTTTATTCAGATATCTTGAGTTGCGAGGTCAAGGGACCCCTTTGAAAATGACCAAGCCAGTTTTTCCCTCACCAAAATTTAGCCTAACTTTGGAGCGCTATTTATCCCCTTCCCGACAAGCTAGTATGACATGGTTGGTACTAATGGATTCCTTAGGTTGCCCACAGCCTCCGAAAGACAGTAATTTCCCCCCACGGATGCTGGCATCCTCAGGGAGTGGAAGAGGTTAAGCAAATCACTCAGAGATGCTAAACCATTATATATTAAAATACTTAATTATGTGTGTTTATGTTTTTAGGAGATACCTGGCATTGTGTGTTGGGGAAACCAGAGTAAGGTTTGACTTGCAAGCACCATTGAAACCTTTGGTGAAACAGAGCCATGGAAAGAAGTCAGGGAAGTTTTCACTCAGCCCCACAGCACTTCGCTTTCTGTCACAAGTATGGAGCCTCACATTAGGTCATATCTGAATATTTTTAAGGTGATTTGTAGACAGTATCTCACTTCCTATCTTGTGTTCTCAGCTGCTGTCATTCCACGTCAGCTCAATCAATGTGATGGTACTGAACCTAGCACTGTCAGAGTCTCTGTGGCACATGACCATCACAGGCATCACCTTGTTACTTGACCACCATAGTAAAAGGTAACTCTGTCTTTCCGTCCACCACAGATCTGATTGAATGATTAATTTAATTCAAAGACATTAAAAAGAATTATCAGAAGAGAAAACATGCTGCACAGATATTATTTTTAAAAAACATTTTTTTGCAGGTTGGCGTGGGACTTCTCAGTCGGGCAGCTAAGCAGTAAAGTCCTTAAAAGCAGCCAGTTGGTGAGTTCATCTATTTTCACTAAAATGGAGGCTTGTGATTGAATACGTTTGCCTAACGTACTCTTTATTGTAGGACATATGTTTGGCTGAAGTGGCTCTGAGCCTGTTACTGTCTGGGGATGTGAGCCTACCAGAGATGAGGCCAGGTTCTCTGTCCCTGTGTGTGAGGACGCTCATAGCAGAGCTGCACGAGGGTCTGTTCCTTAGCCAAATCCTGGTGTCTGCGCCCCCCAAAAAGAGAATTCCAGATGCATCTGGTGAACAAACACAAGGTATAGTGTCTAAAATGTCGAAATTGTTATTAGAATAGTTTAACAAACCACAGATGGCCATTATCAGTCAGTGTTGGCGTGGTTACCAAGTACTGTGTGGCTCTGGCTACTGATAAGAAAATTTTATTATTTAGCCATTTTCAATATTTTTTTTGTCAATTGTTGTCTTTTCTGAGACATTTTCATATCGTTTCGTATCAGCGAGTCCGATTGTTAACTGGATTTTCCCAGTAGCCCAGTGGTAAATCACGGCCCTCCCTAATTAGATATGCTCAGTATACCCACAGTGTGTACCCAGAATAATAACAGTGAAGTCACTTTAATCGTGGTTCTCAACTGGCTTTACATCAGTGATCTTTTGCTTATTCTAAAACACCTGGATGTCTACCGCTTTCTGGGACATTTTTAGCTGTCCTGCTAACCAGCAAGAAAATGAGGACAAGGTCATATCATAGAGCTTTGTTGACCTTTATCTGTGTGTCATTATCAGGTGAATGAAAACTTCAAGAAATTTGTTTATAGTGGAGCACTAGCAGCACATATATGGTTTAGGATGGCAGATTTTCTAGTGTAAATACACACTTAAGAACCATAAAGGAAATGGGGAAGTGACACAGTATTACCTTGCACACTCACATGTTTCCATTCAAACAGTATTTTTAGATAATCAGAAACCCAAGTGTTGCTAGTCATTTAAACTTTTTAACCTCTCAAACCCCTGCACCATTCAAAACCTGCCTCATTTCTGCCCTTTCGATACAGACTGATGAAAAGTTAGGTGGAAAACAGTTGTTTGATTGATATGTGAAATCAAATCCTCATTTAAAGTCATTGTATATACTTGAAATATTTTTTTTCTTAAAGATTTTCTCGAGCTGGTAGTAATGACGTTTTCTTTCAGAGAGTGAAAACACTGAATTCATCCAGACTGAAGCTGTGGAACGGTTTCATCAACTAATTCCACACAAGGTCAATGTGGAATTTGATAATACAAATGTAACACTGTCCATGCAAAGCCAGAAGAGGTGAGTCAGTGTTTCACAATCAGCTACATGAATTTTGCTTTCACTTACTTTCTTCTTCTTTAGTGTTTGAATAATTGTTTCCACAAACATGTGTTTTGCCCATCTGCGCAGACACCTGAACTGGACTCTGAAGTCTTTAAAGGTCTGCTATGGACGTGACGATGAGCAGCTTCTCCTTAAAAGCTTCACTCCTGAGCTGAGGTTTCCCCAGAGTAGCCTGGAGCTCCTTCTAGAGGGTTAGTGAACAGCTGGGCACCAGGCGCAATGCAGAGAGAGTTGGATGGAGGAAAAAAGCTATGAATAACATGCTCTTGTTTTTTTTTTATTGGCAGATGGACTTCTTCTGTCTCAAAGTAGGCAAAGAATCCTTTGTGTGAATACCCTCAAGACAACTCTGCAGGTGAAGTTTCTTCAAAAGCTTCTTAAATCTCTGACTCATACTTGACAGTATTTTTGACTTTGTAATGTTTTTGTACATTTAGGTTACATCAATGGACATCTCAGGGTCATTCACAGTCAACACTTGCATCATCCACTACCGTCACCAGGAGTTCTCCCATTGGCTAAATCTATTTCCATGGGAACAACTAATCCACAGGAAAGCAGCACATAGAAAAAGGCAAGTTGCAGTAGGGGAAAAAAAATCCAAAATTTGTTCAGTTTGGCAGTTTAATATATTGTAATACTCAAATTGGGGGGAGTGTAACCTGTTTTTTTTTCCTGTGACATCTCTAAAATGTAAAAACACCACTAACAATCTAATACCTTCTACTATTTTCTCTTTCTTACCCACTTGTTTGTGTTTGTGTTCGTGCATCACTCATTCTGCATTCTGTTTCCCCATGACGTTATTGTGTTGTGTAGTCCATTAGATTATTTGCCCATCCTCCTTTTACTTAGGCGCCTCCCTCACCTGGATGCCCCCGTGATGATCACCTCCTCCGTGTCCAACGTTAATGTGTCTGTTCAGCTGGGAGACACAACGCCTTTCGCTCTGGGCTTCCTCTCTGCCAGTGCGGGTACTACAGGCCTTTCACACACTGCACATGATCACATAATTGTAAGAAAAGCAGGTGGACGTCATGTGGTGTTATTGCTACGTTGCAAAATGAGGACATTATTGCGTTAAAGTATAACCTCAAGACCTTGTGGTAAGCACCAGCACTCAATGTTATTACTTTACATCATGTGCAAGTCCTTTATTATAGTTACAACAAAGTCTCCTTAAATAAATCTTCATGGTTTTTATTCTGTAGTTGACTACTGGGTCAACCTTTTTCAAACATGCCAGTCTAGATTAGATAAGGTATTTCCTTTGAGTGCCCTTTAAACGTTACACATTAACTTGTACTCCTTTTATCCATGTCGGCTTTTTATGGACAACAACTTCAATCTGCTATACTGCAGCAAATTTAAATTTGTGTCCTCAAAATAATGTTTTTTTTGTATAATTGCCCTTTACACCTGTAGAACTGCAGCATCTTCTTGACATGAAAGTTGACAAAGAGAGGCTGGAGTCCCAGAATGTGCACCAGCGTGCCTCACTGATCCTGGACAACTTCTGGTGGAGAGTGGGTCAGGGGTCTCACATTCAACAAGCACCCCACCCTCCTGGTAAACATGTGTGGGGAGAGGCGTTAATTCTAGACTCCTTAAGACTTCAGGTAGGAGCACAAACAATAAGGGAACATTTAGAATCTCTTTTTGATTAAGTAAAACAATGCTTTAGATTTATTTTTACTTTTTTCAAATAAAACATAATGAAAGGTGTCCTTGTGCACACCCACATACACTTTCTGTAAAGCACAAAGTGTTTTTTCTAATGTTTCTTTCTAATTTTTAATAAGATTCACAGCTTTCCTAACCACAAATTAGATCAAACATGTTAACTAACGACATGTTTCAAGTTGATAAGAGTTTATTTGCATACTGGATTGATAATTTTTCTTATTAAATCTCATTCCTGCAGGGGAGTTTGAACCGGCCCCATGTGGAGTTTTGCAGCCAGGCTCCGAGTCTGAGTGTGGAGTCCAGCTTGAGGGGACTTCAAGTGGAGCTTTCAGAGACCTGTGCACTGTGTCTGTCTCGCCTGCTGTCCCTCATCTGCGTTCCTCGTGACAAGGGGCCACAGCTGTCCGACGTGCCCCTGGTGTCTCCCCCTAGTGACGATACTGTACAAGGCATCCCCTTTTCACAGATAAGCCTGCTTTTTAAACTGGACTGTTGTCTGGAGGATGTTAATGTGTTCACCGTCTCTAATCTGGCAGGTAGGTTAAGAAAAATTACATTTTCAAACTTAAAAGAAATGAACAGTGCTCTCCCCTTCTGAATGCCACTTTTAATCTTTATTTCATTTGCTTGTGTTTTCTCTAGGAGCTGTGTCTTTGCGGATGGATTCAGTCGGAGTCCTGAGCTCTGCAGAGAGCTCAAGAGTGTCTCTACAAGGTGTTAGCTTGTCGGTGGTCAAGACACTCACAGAGAACATGGAAACGTGTTGCCCCGCCTCCCAGACTCCCAACCCTGTCCTCAAACTCGCCACAATAGTCCTCTATTACCATATCACCACTCACACCTTACAGGTAATCAGACCTTGATAAGGTTTTATTTCACTGGATTAAACTGATTTATGTGTCAGTATTATAGCTGCATCAATATATTTCAGGGTTTATATTGTACATATTGTGATTTCTCAATCAGGTTCAATGTGAAGAGGAGCTTGCTGTCGAATGGACGCCACCGGACCACATGGTCTTATATCAGCACATGACTGAAGCTCAGGCTTGTTGGCGTATGCTTAGAGGAGACCAAGAAGAGGACTGTCCTGTCAAACCTACGGAGGGTGAAATCATTGCAGGCCAGAATAGAGGGTTGTGTGTGCGTATCGAGCTCAGCTGCACTCGTTTGACAGCCCACGTTAGCGAGCAGAACTATATTCTCCTGCACACAGAAGCCCTCTCAGTCTCCAAGCATGCTGGTTCCATGCACATTCGCTCCCCTTCGCTGATCTTCAACTTTGATGGTAACAACATCGTCTCCTTTCAAGGCCTAGATGTGGAGACACAAGCAGAGCTGACTGAAATGCAGCTTCACAGAGACAACTTCCCCTTCCTCACCACTCCTCACAACCGCGTCTGGGTGCTCACTTGTCCGATCCTGGCTGTAGAGTTCCCCTACCAGTACAATTTCTCAAACACCTTTGACATGGCCATCAGTGTGCAGAAGTGGTTAAAGACTCTGCATCGCTCCCCAAACCAGGCCACTGCTGTCCAGCCTCTGCCTCCTGACCTCGTGTTCAAAATCAGGCAGTTCTCGTTTGTCTTCTTGGACGATGTCTTTGAAATCAAGCTGCGAGACAACTACGAGTTGATGAAGGATGAGAGCAAGGAAAGTGCAAAGCGCCTGCAACTTCTGGATAAGAAGGTGGCGGATCTGCGTAAGCAGCATGGAGAACTTCTGCCTGCCAGAAAGATAGAAGAGCTGTATAGTTCACTGGAGAGAAAACACATTGAGATCTACATCCAGCGCTCACGCCGCCTATATGCAAACACACCCATGAGGAAGTCTCTGCTGACCTGGACTGTGTCAGACCTGGAACTTGTAGTCCTGGCTGACCAGTCTCTTCATGGGCCAGAAAGGGTGAGAGAGCAGCTGAGGGACATTGACGGGATCAGTCCCTTCCCCAGAGAGGGACTCCCTCTGGTGGTCCAGTGGTGCCGTGCTATCAAATTTAAACTGGCTGCCTTTTTGGGTAAGTTGCAGACAATTTACAGCATTAATTGCAGATTGAAGACAAGAGTTAGATTACAATAAACGTTTTAAATACACACAACAAATTTACCTCTTTCCTCTCTTTCCAGTGAGAATTCGGGACTACCCTCGTTATCTGTTTGAGATCCGGGACTGGGAGCTATCAGGGCGTCTGATCGGGACTGAGCATGATGGACAGGCCAGAGCTCATCGCAAAGAGATTGTCCCACTTGGTCAACCATGGGGAGATGTGACAGTCCACAGGAATATGCCACCACTCAAGTTCTACTATGACTTCAAATGTGAGTTGTGAGAATAATTCTGGTTACCACAGTATCACCCCAGAAAGGTGCCTAACCTGTTTGATAGCTGGATATGTGGAAGTTTGTGTTTTTATATTTAGTTACCTTGAAAGTAACACATCGGTAAATGGATAGTGGATTGCTATGCCTTTACAACTGTCTTACTGCTGTGAAGTTAACTCTTTCACTGACAGTATATCTTCTCTTTATGCAGCCAACATCTCTCTCTACACTATTGTGTGGGGGCCATGTTGGGACCCTGCCTGGACTTTAATTGGCCAGTCAGTCGATCTGCTGACCAAACCCACAGTTGATCCCTCACCTCCCCTGGCCTGGTGGGACAAAAGTCGTCTCCTACTGCATGGACGCTGGGTTATGGATATTGATCAGGCTAATCTTCATCAGCTAGCTACAGAGGTAAAACAATTTAAAACACAAGAAAAAGAGGTATAGATCAGTTGGCTTAAATGTTTTATGGCACGTACTACACCCTCACATTTTTGTTATTTTATGTTTTAGTATCTTGTGGTATCTGAGCTATCACCGAATCTAATATAAAGATGAATCTTGCATTCTTACAGGACCCGTACAACACTACAGAAAACTTGCACTGGGAGTGGACTAAGCTGAACTTTGACTGGAACCCTGGGCAGTTTGTTTTTAAAGGAGATTTGGATGTAAACGTCAGGACAGCATCAAAGTGAGTGAAGGCACTGCACTTCAAATTAGTGTCTCATTTCTCAACTGTATTTGTAGAGAATTGATCAGTAATACAAGTTCCATTTTTTTCTATATTAGGTACGATGATATCTGTTTTTTACACCTGCCCAATCTGTGTATGACCCTTGACCTCCAATGGCTTTGCCATGGCAACCCCCATGACCACCATGCTGTAATGCTCTGCTGTGCGGAGAATGTTGCAGACGTGACCTCAGGACAACCTCATGACTCCTACAGAGCTTTTCGCTCAGAGAACCTCAACCTCTCCATCACCATGGACCTTAACCAGCACTGTGGCTCAGGTGTGTGCAACCTATTTTTCCTACATGCGTTTATGCACAGAATTTTAAGTTAATCCCACTGTACTTTGAAATCAGCATTGTATTTGTATTTTGTATTTGTACATAAATGTTTTTTCCTTTTTAGAACTTTCCCAGCCCAGAATCCTGCTGTACAGCAGCACCCTGCGTTGGATGCAGAACTTTTGGGCCACCTGGACAAGCGTATCTCGACCAATCTGCAGAGGCAAGCTCTTCCACAGCCTCAGGCCGGTCCGCAAGAAGCTGGGTCAGCACTACAAACAGATGTCTTACACAGCTGCCTTCCCTCAACTACAAGTAAGTTTTTATTAGGCTGCCTTCCAGCAACAGTCCTCATGAAATCTGCATTTGCAGTTACTATGTGCTGTGCTTTCTGACACATAATTAAATAGGTTTCCCTCTTGTTTTCTTAACTTAATAATTTGTATATTTTTCTATGTATTGTGTGTCTTTTAGGTGCATTACTGGGCCTCCTTTGCCCAGCAGAGAGGTATCCAAGTGGAGTGCAACAAAGGCCATGTCTTCACTCGAGGGGCACAGAGACTTATTCCACAGGGTACAGGCCGTAGCATGATACTGCTAAAACAAAGTGTTCATTCGTCTCCCAAACATAATATAAAGTATTTGGTATTTTTTAAAATGTGGACACGTGTGTGTTTGTATGTTCTCTCAGCTGGCACCGTAATGAGGAGGCTGATCTCTGAATGGAATGTAACTCAGATGGTTAGTGAGCTCTCACAGGTGACCGTTCACCTGATGGCCTCCACCTGGGATGAGACCGCTGACCACCAGATCAATGCTCAGGTGAAGAAGACTCACCTGCTCAGCCTGTCCTCCCTCAGCTACCAGCGACAGAGCAACCGCATGGAAGAGGTAAGAGCCCAGAGCTGCTGGAGTAGAAGCCTGTTTTTCTGCTGTGGTTTCATGTATAATTAAGGTTTTTTTTTTTAAATGTCTTTGACAGGAGGTGAACCCGCAGGATGAGACCAACGCCTCTTACACCCACAAACTGCGCCTGGTGGACCTGCGTGCCTCCTGGACCACCACCAATAGGAACATAGCCTTTGGGTTGTACGATGGTTATAAAAAGGCTTCAGTATTGAAGAGAAACCTTTCCACTGAAGCTCTGAAGGGTCTGAGGATCGACACACAGCTACAGACCAAGAAGCTCAAACGCTCTCCTTCCAACTACTCTCCTAACACAGCCCCTACCACGCCAGTTGTGCCCACCCTCAATCGAGCAGAGAAAAGTCAACATGAAGGTGAGGAACCTCCTTTACTAATGGAACCTGTAGGGAAAAAAAAGTCCTGTAAGTACATTTAACATATTTTCCTCTTCTTTCTGTAGGAACATCAATGCTCCAGAAACTGATTGAGGAAACAGATAAGTTTGTGGTGTTCTCAGAGGAGGACTCCGGTGTCAGTGATCAGCTCTGTGGCATCGCAGCTTGTCAGACTGATGATGTCTATAACCGCAACTGGTTTATCGAGTTGGTTAACTGCCAGGTAACCATTTTTTTTGGAAAGATTTGTTCAGTTTTCTGTATTCTTAAGTCTTAAAGGTTTATGTTTTTGAGAGCTGAGTTTTTTCTCCCAAAGCTGGTTTAATGAATTGAGGTTTTTTATCTGGCTAGCCCATATGTTTGAATCCTGCCTGTCTTTGTTTTAAACAGATGATGTTGCGCGGCACGGAGACAGCAGGCTGTGTACTGGTGTCTGCAGCCAAGGCTCAGCTGCTCCAGTGTGAGTACCACCCTGCCTGGTACAACGACACCCTGAAGCAGAAAACCACCTGGACCTGTCTGCTGGATGGCATGCAGTACTTTGCCACCATGGAGCCCAACCCATCTGAGCAAGAGGACAGGCAGCTGTGGCTGGAGGTAGGCACAGCCCTCATCTGTTAGTCATATGAGGGTTTCTTATAGGTCAGGGTGAGAAGTTACATGTCTTTGAGCAAGTACAAATTAACCCACTTCCATCTTAACTAGTCAACTACAACACCACAAGCTCTGATTTGTTCTGAACTTTTTCATTGTGTTGTGTTTAGGTGAAAAACATAGAGGAGCACAGACAGCGTAATCTAGACTCAGTGCTGGAGCTGATGGAGAGTGGCCAGGCTGTGGGAGGAATGGTTAGCACCACTACAGGTATGGCACCACACCAGACACATAATTGATGTTGTTCATACTGTATTTTTGAGAAAGATGTTTCATCAAATGTCTTGTATGCCTTCCACTGCCCCGCTGTCGTCTCTATACATTTATTTTTCTTTACGTTAAATGATTTTTAATTCGCTGTAATATTTTAAGAATAGTGAAATTTCCTTTTCTGTGTCTGTACAGACTGGAACCAGCCAGCCCAGGTGAACGAGATGCAGCAGGTTCAACGTATCATCTCCCGGTGTAGCTGCCGGATGCACTACATCAGTTACAGTCATGACATCAACCCAGAGCTGGCCACACAGATCAAACCACCAGAGCTGAGGAATAGCCATGAGAAAGAAGACCTGCTGAAAAAACAAGCTGGTATGTCAGATCTTACTGTATATCTTAAACCTGCATTTATGGCAAAGAAAGTTGCAATGGATGAACCCTAAAAAATGTTATTATGTTAATTTCTCAGGGGCTGTAGACACTTTCACCCTCATCCACCACGACCTTGAGATATCCACTAACCCTGTCCAGTATGCTATGATCCTGGACATTGTCAACAACCTGCTGTTACATGTGGAACCCAGACGCAAGGTGGGCTGGGGTATCAGCTGGCTAATGGTCCCATCTTCCAGTGCACTCAACGGAAGATTTCCATTTCCTTTCTAATGCTTCATCTTTGCTTATTCTGTGTTTTCATTCTCTGTGCGGTGTGTCTAGGAGCACAGTGAGAAAAAGCAGCGTGTGCGTTTCCAGCTGGAGATTTCTAGTAACCCTGAGGAGCAGCGCAGCAGCATCTTGCATCTCCAGGAGGCAGTCAGGCAACACCTTGCTCAGATTAGACGCCTTGAAAAACAGATTTACTCCAACATCAGGGTGAGTCACACAGTCCTGTCATCATGGTATGTAAAAAATAAATAAATCAAGTGAGAGAAAAGCTTGTCCTGTGATGTCTTGAAGTGATATTGACGATTCTAACTTTTGGGCATGTAACAGTTTAGTGTTCAAACAAATATACAAGGTCCACAAAATCTACCCTCTGTCATCAATTATCTGTCCTTTTTAAATATAAACATCCAGGTGGAGTTAGACATTAAACTTGCATTACTGATTCTTGGCATTAACATGTGTGTCTTTCCTCATCTTGCAGGGACAACCTGATGAGCTAAGCAGTGATGAACTGAATGACATCAACACAAGGCTGCAGAACCAGCTAAACCAGGAGAAAAACGACATGCAGATGAAGAGTGAAGAGCTCAACATTCTCATCAGGTCTCACATCTGCACCGATTCACATTCGCATGAGCACTACAAAGATATGGCGCTCAGGTTAAAACAAAAAAAATATGCTTTCTTATAGGTGTTTTAAGGATTTCCAGCTGCAACGGGCAAACAAGCTGGAGCTGCGTAAGCCTCCGGAGGATGTGAGTGTGGTGAGGAGAACAGAGATCTACTTTGCCCAGGCCCGCTGGTGTTTGACCGAAGAGGACGGCCAGCTAGGCATTGCTGAGCTGGAGCTGCAGAGATTTATGTACAGCAAGGTGAGCACAGCTGATTGATGATGGTAGTCCATCCAGATGTAAAAAATTATTGTTTCTCTCTCTGTAGCTCTTATTTTCTCAGCTCTAGCTCTTTTCCAGCATTTTCTTTCTCAAAAACTATCTGACAATAACAGGAATATGTTCCATATCCCACTGTTGAGTTTGGAAAAATCTAAAGTAAACTAGACAATTTGCACTTCAGTCAGTATGATGCGATTTATTATTCCAATATCAGGCTCCTCCAATATTACACTTAATCTGTGCTGGATTGTATATGTTAATCACACTGTGATCAACACGTCTTCTCCCCACAGCTGAACAAGTCTGATGACACTGCAGAGCATCTTTTGGAGTTAGGGTGGTTCACAATGAACAACCTTCTGCCCAATGCAGCATACAAGGTAAATAAGATTCTCAGACGATTCAAATATGTTGTTTTTTTTGGCATTATTTCTACAACAATTAATGACAAGCGATTAATGACAGCAATGACATACTTTTGAAAACTGTGCTCAAGGGGTTTGTCCACACAAACAGTATATTAAAGCCCACAGTGCCATGTTCACCAATGTTCATGACTCTCTACTTGGTTTCCTCTGTGCAGCGAGTGAGGGTATGTACACTGCTGATACAGTGACAGTACTGTGATGTCTGTGTTGACTCCATCTTATTTATCCAGATGGGATCACTCAGTGGCTCTTGAGTTTCATATTCAGTGTTGCATGCACACCCATGGTTCAGTGATGCATGTGCGACTGAGGACTCATTACAATTGCACTAATAACGTTTCATACTGTGGTTCATATCATGAGTCATGTGTGTTGTTTAATATTTAAGTATAATTCAAAATTAATTCAAACTAAGACTCACTTGAGCTTTATTTTGTGATGTAGCTAAAGATTAAACAAACATTTTTTTTTTTTTATAGGTGGTGCTTCGTCCTCAGAGTGCCTGTCAGTCAGGACGACAGTTTGCATTGCGCATCTTCAGTAAAGTCCGCCCCCCTGTGGGAGGAATCTCTGTCAAGGAACACTTCGAGGTGAAGAACATCACATGCGGCTGTTTTTACTGTAGTATTTGGTTTGTGTTTTGTCAAAGATTTTTAAAATAACAAATGTTTCCGTCATCAGGTGAACGTAGTGCCTCTCACCATCCAGCTGATGTACCAGTTCTTCAAGAGGATGATGGGATTTTTCTTCCCAGGAAGAAATGTTGAGGAGGAAGAAGTTACTGATGAGGAGGACAAGTTCAGATTGGTTACTACTGGTATGTTTTTTTGCCAACAGCCGTAGAGCTGCAACTATTAGTCGATTGACAGAAAACTAATTGGCAACTATTTTGATAATCCATTAGTCGCCTTAGTCATTTTTTAAGAAAAATGCCAAGACATTTCTTGGTTACAGCTTCTCAAGTGTGATGATTTCATGCTTTTCTGTGTCATACACAAGCGGCCAACCTACTGAAAAATGATCCAAACGCGAAAGTGCCAAAAACTGCAGTTTTGGTCTCTGTAGCTAATTTCCCTGTTCATGACAACTGTATGGGGGGTGAATTTTTATATAACTCACTATTTAAATTTTATTAAGGCTTAAAGTAATGGATAATTAAGGCTGTGGCCGTTTAGACTGATAGGTGGGTGCCGTCACAGGCAAGTTGCTACCACGGTGGCAACGTTGGTAAGGTAACATAACCCCAGATTCACAGAGTATAGGTGTAGCTATCTCTATTTCAGTGTGTTTTCAGTTCATGAGTTAATTGTTGTACTAGAAGACCCTCTGAGGAGTCTTGATATTCAGACTTCTGATTTTTCCTGGCTATGTCCATTATTATTTTGATCCATGGTCATACATGATAGTAAACTGAATATCTTTGGGTTTTTGACTGTTGGTCAAACAAAATAAGACATCTGAAGACACCTTTGGAAAATTATAACTGGATTTTCTTTTTACTATTTTCCTGACATTTTATAGGCCAAATGTTTAATTGAGAAAATAGGTGAATTGATAATGAAAATAATTGTTAGTTGCAGCCCTAAACAGCAGTAATCAAACCAGCACTCCCGTCTCTTTGTGTGTTTTTACCACCCTGCATCTACCCAGTCAATAATGGGTTCCATTTTCTTTTTGCCAGACGTGTGTGTGTGATATTAAATAACCCATTACTGTGTTATGTCATCCTTCTGAGCTATTAAAAGGCTCTTTCACTTTAGATATGACCTTGAGGTGTGTGTGTATGTCAGAGAGAGAAAAGACTCGGACTCAGTGGGAGTATCAGGTGTAGGTTGCAGAGTCACCCAGAGGCCACAGTGCTCATGCTGATGTGCTCCCTGTCACAGGTATCCCTGTCAAGCCTCGGCAGTCGTCAGAGGACACCATGGGCGCTATGGGCCCCAGCAAAGGTGTCACCCAGGGACTGAACCGTACTGCCGGGGTCAGGAGGTCGTTCAGGAAAGCTCCTGAGGTAGGGATGCCTTTTGATTGTTTGTTTTTATCTCTAATGTTCAGAGTAACAATAGAAATAAATATAATGACATTATGTAATTTCTGCCACCAGCATCCTGTTGATGACATCGATAAGATGAAGGAGAGAGCTGCGATGAACAACTCCTTCATCTACATCAAGATTCCTCAAGTGCCGCTCTGTGTCAGCTATAAGGTGGGTTCCTGCACAATATTGACTGTTATTTCAGATGAAATCTCTCATTTATCATTATTGATTAAAAAGGACCGTAGATATAATAATAATAATACCCACAATTTTAAAAACATCATGTTCAGTTAAAATGTTCCAGTAGAGGCATTATGTGCTGAACAGCTTGGTAGCTGAGGCCCCTTCCTGTTCCCAGTCTGATGTTTTTTAGATTTTGAACTAATGTTTTACACACCCCCACCCCTACTTTCCTCAGGGAGAAAAGAGTAGTGTGGACTGGAAGGACCTGAACCTGGTTCTGCCCTGTCTGGAGTACCATAACAACACCTGGACGTGGCTAGACTTTGCCATGGCTGTGAAAAGGGACAGTCGGAAAGCACTTGTAGCACAGGTACACAACATTTCTGACTTTGAATTGTGTCCTAAGTGTGATTGAAGGCAGACACCTTGTTGTGATGTTATTTAAGATTACAATACCACCATGTGCTCTGTGATACTGTTAAATTAATCTATTAAGACGTTTTCTGGAGTTTGAAGCTTTGTTCCAAATTCTTTTTATTTATTTACAATTACCAAGAATTACTAGAAGCAGAAACGACATTGAAAAGTTTTCTATGTATGAACTCGTCCTTTTCCCTCTTCGGTGCTGCTCAGATGATAAAGGAGAAGCTGCGTCTGAAGCCTGCGTCAGCCTCAGACCTGCGGGGGAAGGCGTCTGAAGGGAAATCGGACAACAGCCTGCAGCAGCAGGAGGAAGACGAGAAAGCGCGGCTCCTCATCGGCCTCAGCACCGCGGACAAGAGCTCCAGCAAGAAGAGCATCTTCAGTCGACGCAAGTGAAACACAAACACACACATCTCACAACCCGAGAGACAAGTTGACTGGATGATCCGCTACAGCAGCTGCCACACTCCCTCAGTGAAGGGGATCAGGGAAAAAGCAGACTGCCTGTTAGGGGTCAAAATATCAACCCGGCTTCAAGAATCACAATGAAAAAGGGAGATGGTGTTTCAAATAGTTTTTAGGGTTACCTTAATATATCATATCAGCCTGCTGAACTTAAAAATTCTGGAGTTGTTGTTTTTGAAAGGCTACTCCTGGTGTGTCTCAGAATAGAAATATAGCCAAAATCCCCGGCAAAAAAAAAACAAACAGCCTGCAGGGAACTCAAACAGCTCCAGGATTACCAGGGTGCCATTTTGACCAAATATATATTATTTTGTTTATGTGTGTGCCATTAAAATTTCACTCTACAACTTTCAAAATAATGACCACTTAGGTTGCATTGAATGTAGCGAGGAACATTTATGTAGCCAGCACTTCACTGTTACTGTTTCCTCTGCTTCTTACAAATGCATGACTGAGAGCACCTTTTCCTGCTGGCTCAGGAACACTGTATGTCAAACCTGTTAAAGTGTGCTAGATTAAACAGAGCTCAATTCAAAGCACCTTGAAAACCTCTTTTATGCTGTTGGCTGTAAAAGTAGATTTTGAAATGCCATAAAATAAATAGATATATACATATTATATATATATATCAGTTTATGTTTTATCAATTAAAGCTTAAAGAAACTGTACACGGCTGTATGACTGTCGCTCTGACAGGAAGGCCTTTTCCCACAAATGACCACAAATGATGCTATTTTATATTTCACTTATTAATGACGGTCTGCATCCCTCAGCTAGCTGTTAGACTGTACCTCATCCCAGTGCAATATATCAAGAACGGAGCAGCAAAAATATTTCAATGTGTTGTATAATGTGGCACCTGGTTCGATGGTATTGTGGCAAAGAAAGAAAAAAAAATGTTGCAGCTAATCGCTGAGTGTATGTTTTGTAATTTTAACACAAAGGCACTTTTTATGCAAAGTATTTTGATATTTTTGTAACCGCGGTTGTTTCTGTTGATGACTTCTTCTATAACTGTTCTGCAAAGCCTGTTATTGCAGTCACGTTTCTATTAAGAAGAAGACAAGTCACCCTAAGCATTTAAATTAAACTGATCATATCTGACTGATTTCACTGTTTTGACAAAGCAGATTTATTCTAATTTCTGTTAGCTCTGTGACTTATTGTTTTGTCTGTCAATAAAAAAGTGTTCTAGTCTGGCCTTGGTGTGTTTGGATGATTGTGCAGAATAAAGAAATAAAGGGGGGCAGGTCTGTGAGTGGAAGTAAGTTGGGGAAAAGAGGGGTGATAGATCATTAATCTGACAGCTTTAACTGGAGCGGAATCGAGCCCTTCCCGCGCTGGATGACTCCCTGCAAACAGCTGCAAACATTCTCTCTCTCAAACGCGCTTTAATGCCTCGGACACGACAGAGCCTCTCTGAAACGGGAAAAGGATGAAGATGAGCTCAATCAAATGTTTTTTTTTAAACTTATTTTTGTGTGAAATACTTTGGTTTATTAACACTCCGAGGATGTGATGGGCAGCGACATCAGTAAAAACAGGAAGGTGAGTAAATCTGAGCTCAGACGCAGATTGTTTACATGTTGATACGCGCTGTGCACGTGAGCTACGATGTTAAATACCTAATATACGAGATTGCAACAATGACATGATGTGATAGTTAGTGTTTTGGATACGTAGCGTTTTTTGTGAAGAATTCATAGTAAAATTGCATTTCAGTAACTTACTTAAAATGTACAAAATCAGTCAGTGAAGTATAAATGAAGTCCGTGTCGTGGCGTGTTTTAAATACACTGGGCTTATTTAGAGACCAGTTCTTGACTCCTTACTTTAGAGATGCTTGGACTGGTCTTGTGGTCTACAGTCAGTGCTCTTAAGATCTGTCCTCCGTGAATCACAGTGAGATCTCGGCAAAAATAGAATTATCGATTAGTTGCTGCTAAGTGTGCAGTGACCTTCTGATCAGCAGCATGAGGGTCATTACATCTCTGTGCAGCGCTGATAGACAAAAGTAGCTGATCAAGTCTGTGTTTGACCAGCATTATTCAAAAATAGATTTGTTAGTCTTAAGACTTCCATTTGCAAGGCTCAATGGTCATTTATGGACAGATAAGATGTTTAAATGATATATTTCTAAATGTGTATATAGTGTAAAACAAGAAAATGCACGTCAAGCCTTATTTATTTCAAAATCTGATTTAATTCAGTTTAAACTTCTTAGTAAATCTTTGTGGGGAAAAAATTGCAGACATGAAATGATAATTACACAGTAATTAATAATGACTATAATTACTGAGGCAACGATGACTCATCTTATGAAATCATCCCTATAAGCAGTGATGAAAGAAGTACTCACATCATTTACTTAAGTAAAAATACAATGTAAATGCTCTCAATTATAAATAAAAGATCTGCATTTAAAATCTGTAAAATTATGTGAAAATACAGTTTAAACAGCAAATTGTGCTTGTTATCGAAAGATAAAATGATCATTATGAAGCACAATACCCCTGTCAGTTTTATATTATTTTTAATTATGTGATTACTCTTGATGCAGTAACATGTAAACAGTATTTTGATATTGTAGCTGATTAATTGTAGCCACTTTATGCACTGTTAAGTAGTTTAATCTATAAAAAATCATCATATTTTACATGATCATTGCGGGATTTGTATTTCATTTTTGCAAAGTATCCAGTGACTACAGCTATCAAATATATGTAGTGAAGTAAAAGTACAATAATCCCTCTGAAATGTAGTTGAGTATAAATAAGAAAAAGCATAAAATGAAAATACTTGTTCCTCAAAATTGTACCTAAAGTTCAGTACTTGAGTACATGTATGTAGTTAAACTCCACCACTGATAATAAGCCATTTTAATCATCTTATTACCCACTCAATATAGAGAGAGGGAGCAACTGCTCAGCGTCGATTCAGTCATGGACTCCTCTCAAACATGGGGGTCCACATCGCTCACAGGCTCGGACACTCGGCTGTATTTTCTCAGCCCGATGGACCGGACAGCAGACTGTCCATCCCCAAGCTCCTGTTGCCCCCAGAGGACAGCGCTGAGACATCAGACACAGAGAAAAAGACTCCTGCTCTCATTTCTGTCTTTTTGCCTGAGTTCCCACACCGAACATTTCCTGGACAAGAGCATTTCCAGGTATTCTGCACCACAACTTAAGAATGTTCAAATCTTTGAAGCAGATGTTGCAGAAAAGCAGTGGGAATAACTGTACCTCTGTGCTCACAGATCCTGGGTTTCATAGCCAAAGGGTCATTTGGACCCATCGTGAAAGTCAAGGATGTTTTAAAAGAGAAGATTTACGCTGTAAAGGTTAGTTCAGCTGTTAAAAAAACAGATTTGTATATGAACATACAATAAATTTGTGTAATAATTTTCATTGTGGTTTAGGTCTTACCAAAGTCAGAGATCTTGAAGCGTGGAGCGCTGGAGCAGTCAAAAGAGGAAGTCATCATTCAGGTATATCACATATATATCACATATATATCATAATGTTCTCAGTGGGTAGACGTACTGATACTTTACTGTTCTTACACTTACAGTACATGTTCTACTCATCAAAACATCTCCGTAAAAGAAGAAAAGCTTCTCTGAGTACAAGTCAGAAGGTGTATCACTGTTAAAAGTGATATTTTCTTTGCAGTTATAAAAGGACAAAGGGTCCTTAGCTGTCTTCTTCTTCACGACTGATCTTTTACTGCAAAGTTTGTGCTGACAAACTCTGGACTCTGCAGTAAACATGACTTCAAATATAGTGAAGCACAAAAATTATTATCTGGATGCAGGATTTTTAAGGGCTACAATCAAATTCCCAACAACCAGCACAGTGAAATTCCTCATTCTCCTCACTCTTTTATATGATATTATTTGAAATAAAGGGAACATCTCTGTCCATCTCTCACTATTATATTCACTGTCACTCTATGTGTGTGTGTATGTGTGTGTCTGTGTGTGTCAACTGTTGCATTGCAGCGGCAGCTCAAACACCCATATATCCACAATCTGCAGGAGTGCTGGCAGACAAAGCGCCATCTCTTCATTAGTGAGTTTATAAACAGAGGCACAGTTTGAACCTCTCTCCCCTTCCACTACCTTTATCCTTTTTATGTTTGAGTAGTTTTGTCCCTTTTGGTCCTATAGTGATATACTGTAGATTAGGCTGTGTCTGATCACAAATCTCAGTACTGGATATTGAAGAGGTACACTGCCATCTAATGAGAGTGCCGGGTAAAGCTCACATCCTCAGTCCAGTGTGGCTACAGCTGCTGTGCTGCCTGCATGAGTTTGCTACCGATCATCATTGTATCCATTTATTAAATAAAGATTATCAAGGTTTACAGTACAAAGAGATTTCCTAAAATCAGGAAATCAGAAGCCTGTGTAGTTTTCACTTGACTCAGCCTTATTTCTTACTTTTCACACGGTGCAACAGTGTGATGAGTAAACCCTTTTTTATCCTCTTCCTTCTTAGTGGATTCCTCATTTCTAGTACATTTCAGAAAATGCTGGCTTGCAATAACTCGATGTGCTTCTACATACTGTCTGTGGTCACTTTCAAAGATATGAAAGTATGTGTTTGTGTCTCATCCTCTGCAGTGTGTGACTACTGCGACACTGGAGACTTGTACACTTACTGGTTACTGAAAGGCCAGTTTGGGGAAGATGAGGTTCGGCTCTTTGCTGCAGAGCTGGGCAGCGCGCTGGGTCAGTGTCAAACAGACATTCACCATATAGAGCGCTTTTACTGTATGCACTGACTTGTGTTGATGCACAAATCATAGATTTTAAACATCTTCTTGCTTTCTATCTTATTGTTTGTTATTTCTAGGGTTTCTGCATGACTTAGGGATCATGCATAGAGATGTAAAGGTACAAATTTTATATGTGACATACTTATCCTGATATAACATTTTAATCTTTGTGTATTTCTAACTTTTTATGATACTAATCTTACTGACTTTTCAGATGGAGAACATCCTTTTGAGTGACAAGGGTAATCCTATTTTTTCTACTACTTCTGTCAAGTAAAAATGACCCTTTGGAGCAACAGTGACGTCTTCAATCAAATAATAAATCATGCGAAAATACTACAAATAGTACTCTATATAGGCTTTCATCACTCTCCGCTTGTGTTTTATCATGACTCAGGTCACCCTCGTTTGTCTGATTTTGGACTGTCACGTCGGTTGACACGTGGAGGAAGAGCGTTTACAATATGTGGGACAATCCAATACATGGGTGAGATGTTTTATGTTAATTCTCATAAATGAAACACTAATTTCTTTTTATTATTATATATATTATTATAATTAGTGGCTGGTTCAGGTACAGTGCAGTATATGTCACCTCACTGTTTGTGTATTTTTCTGTGATTGTTTTGAAGCTCTGTCTTTATTTATGACCGCATCAACATCGGAGCCCCACCTGCGTTTTGCTCCCATTAGATTCAGTTGACCCAGTTATGAACATATTGCACCTGCGATGTACTTTGCATGCCACCGCTTTGGGTTCTTGGACAAAGGCTTTTCCCTGCAAAACATATATATTATTTTGCTTCCACATGCTGCAATTTTTGATGCATGTCTTTGTGATTTTCCCTTTTTATTTTCTGAGTTATGTTGATGAATCTAACCCCATGTTAACTGTGTTTTTGTCCTTTTACCCCTGTTTTTTTCTGAGCAGCTCCTGAAGTGTTAAGTGGGGGTCCATACAACCATGCTGCTGACTGGTGGTCTCTTGGCATTATGTTGTTCTCACTGGTGACAGGGGAGGTGAGGACACCTCAAGTAACTGCATATTTATCAGCTCTACACTTGTTCGTCACGACTGTCTGAGCATTTCTTTGTGTATTTAGTTCCCAGTACCTGCAGAGCCAGACCACAGCACCATGTTGAGCAAAGTCAGACAATTTCCCTACATCCTGCCCCAGACCTTCAGCTCTGCTCTGATCTTACTACTCACCGAGGTCAGTAAATCCAATTCTGTTTTCTCTCATTAAGATGCTGTGATCCCTCTGAATGAAACATTTTTATCTGTTTCACTCTCTCTTAAATGACTCAGCTGCTGTGCAAGAATCCAGTGAACCGCCTTCGTAACCTGGACTGTTATAAAATGCAAGCCTTCTTCCGCGGCACTTCATTTGACTCTCAGATCCTCCAAAAGATGCCTGTTGGATTCATCCTTGAGCTCAGGACCCATCCCGATTGGACAGCCAAAGCGACGAGAGGCCTTTCACTTGAATATTTTGATAACTTTGACTGTGATAAAATCCTTCATTCTCCCACAACTCCCTCTGAGCTGTCTCCTACTCTGGCCACCATGGACCTGAACTAAGCTGCAAAGCAGATGTATAAAGCATATACAGGACTTTTTTTTTTTTGAGCCTGAATACAGAAACTCTCAGAAAATGTCTCTAATGCACATGTTACCTCTTGGACTTTATTTTTTTATTTTTGGAGTGTGTGAAAATTCCCCTTTCCTCTGTAAGTATCTGTAAATATTGACAGATGTGTTATCTACTGTCGTCCTATAGCCAACTTTTGCACACATACTTCTCCTTTTCTATTGCTGTCAGTATATAATAAAGCAACTTTGTTGGATTCTTATTTGTGGTTTTGTACAATATTGGAATTCTATTAAATAACCCCAAAAATGAGATGGCTCACTTAAAGGGGAATATCTTTAGATTTTGAAATGAAACATTTTGGAAGAAAACGTTTTGTACTCCTTGGTGCATGTGTGTAAGGTTTATGAGCTCTTTAATTTCCCTCTCTCATATGAATTATTATTATTTGGGGTCCAAGCACCAATGGTGACTTTTCCTCTAGCGCCACCAACAGGTCAAATATTTCACTTATCTAATGAAGTATCTCAGCACACAGACATTCATAGTTCTCAGTATCCTACTGAGTGGGGACCCCTTGACTTTTCCTCTAGAACCACCATGAGGTTGACGTTTATGGTTAGGAGTGAAAAGTCTCAACAACTGTTGGATGGTTTGCCATGAAATTTGGCACATTATGACCCCCTCAGATTGAATTATCCTTTTAGTAAAAGAGCCAGGCTCTACGATTGCAGTCGCAGAGAAGGAAGAAGCCAGAAGGCAGGGGAGGTGAGAGCTGTTGAGGGGCAGCCTGCATCTGTGATTGGAGACCCGGGCCCCAGGGAGCCTGGAGCATGGAGCATACAGCTGACACTGCTGCAGTGGACATGGATAGCGCAAGGCTGAGCTGCATTTTGGAAGGTGGGGTGGAGGAGGAGTGGGGCAGTTGGCAATCAGCCCCAAGAGGTCAAATGCTCTCTTGCTCTTACTGGCCAGTTCCTGTGGATGGAGAGAGGCCTCTGCCTTTGCACACTGTGCTGGTTTCAGTTAACTGTGCAGGGCTGTTTGCCTCCTGCCCACAGTTTGCTTACAAACTGGCATCTTATGCAGCAGTTTTTCTACACAGGCCCTCTCAGGGTCTGTCAATATAAATGTTCAACACAGCTGAACTTTGTTCAGACTCTCAGAACTTTATTTAAAATGTGTGGATGCCAAAGTTTACAGAGATACCTAATGTGCCTGGCTGAGCCACAGTGAAATGTATATAAAATGATGGTCTGGAAAATAAAAATAAATGCTGCTTTTGGATTTGAATACTGATCAACATATGTGTGATAATGCTTCGATGAAGTGCTGAAATAAGCAAAGAATATGTGACGTTGTTGTACAGAGTGGAAAAATTATTTTGTGACTTTAAGAGTAATATCTGTGTTCAAGGGGTTAAAGAAACAATGTTCAATGTACTATTTACATGTTTTCCTGTTTGGTTGATACACTAAAGAGATTTGTACTGCAAGTTCTTCTGTAATTGGTCACCTCAGACGTCATGAGTGCAGAGGTGCTATGAGTCAAAGGAACAAGTTATTGTGAGTGTGTTAATTCCCAGCTGACTGAACAATGTGGTCATCACTGTGGGAGACTGTTTCAATTTGGTTTGATGATTGAATGGAACAGATGAACCAGATCTGGTGTTTATTGAGCTTCAGAGGCTAGCCTTCATTAATCATGCTCTGCACGCTAACTGATCTGGAACTCGTCTGTTTCATCTGATTCATGTCTGAACTCACACAACAAACTCTGTCTGCATACCACTCAGATATCTCAGATATCAGTGTCTAAGTAGGTCATAACCCATCTAAAAACCAAGTGAGGGGGGACAAATTCACTGTTTTTTTGAGACACCCCAATGCTTGAGTGGCAGGGATTGGTGAGAATGAAAAATAAGGGGGGAGACAGAGGGATAATACCTCAGCTTTTCTTTCCAGCTCACCAGAGTGTACACAAACACTCTCCATGCACGCCTATTCAACGAAAATATAAGAACAGGCCATATACTGGATACATCCTGCACATTCCTGGGTACACAGCAGGACTTGATTATTTTCCCTCAGAGTTGATGGATGGATGGCTCTGCATTGGCTGAAGCTCTTTCTACTAAGTTTCACTGCAAACAAACATGACACAACAAACATGGCTGCAGAGGGATTTGTTGCTATGCAGGAGAGAGAATTCACCACCAACGTGTTTGATGACTACCTAAAGCATATATGAGTGTACCTTAGGTCTACCTCAGCACACTGCCAAGTACATATAATATTTCTGCACATTGAAAGACAGACTTTACAACATTTTGGGAACCTTCCCAACATATTTACAGCTAGCTAATTACTTATAGAGTCAGTAAATGTACAGAACTGGCACTGAAACTTAACAAACTGCACAGCAACAGGAAAAGAGTAAAACAGAAATACAACACACAGGCTTAAGAAAGAGCAAATTACTACATAATCCCATGGCACAGACTTTCCCAGTGACACATGACACTGAGGAATTTCATGAATTAATTTATTTTCATTTTCACTGAGTTAGTGCCAAAAAATTGTGCTTATGCGAAAAAATACATAACTTATAATGAATTGAAACTGAGCAAACTCTGCTGAGGAAGACTGTGAGATGCATGTGAAGCCATGGAACAAGAAAGTAAGTGGACCTCCAGTCAAGTTTTTTTTTCTTTGTCAAACTATGTCATAACAATCTCACCTGATCTCATGGTCCACTCAGTAGCTGTTCTGGAGCTTTCAGTCGTATTACATGAGTTTCCTCAGCAAATGGAAGTGTAGATGTTCAAATTTCCACTTTTTCTAAGCATTTTAAGTATTTTTCATCCATGTTGTCTGAGACTGAAAGTTCGTTCTTTTGATTGACAAAACAATTCCAGCACAATGTCCACTCAAGAATGAGCATTCAATCTCAAAGTCAGTTAAAAGTTAGATGTACAAGTTGGTTTGCATTGAAATGGATTGGAAATGTGCAATAAAGTGTAGTCTGCATGACAACTTCTCTCTTTCTGCATATGTTTTCTGAGAAAGGTTCTATGTAGTTTCTCAATAGATGATGGATAAGAGTAAGAATGCACATTAAGGCCTTTTCTGCCTTCAAGTTGAGTGGATTATCTTGCTCTAAATGGCTTTTGTCAACGATCATGACAATGGCAACTGAATATACACAGACTCTAATGTCAGCGGTCTATTTTAAATGTCTTTTTAGGATCAGTGACGATGGAGCTGCTCTATCGTAGCATGCATGTTGTACCTGGATACAATATGGCCAACTTTCTGCCTTGGCTTGACCTATTTAGAGGAGCTCACAAACCCATTGAGGACAACCTTAATAGGACAGAAAATTGAGGACCAGATAAAGTATCATCATTAAATGTTTTTAATTAGGTAACAGAGAGAGAGAGAGAAAAAAAAAACGAGTGTCCCAGTGGAAGCAGCCACATATAATTGCTGTTCTTCTTGAAGTCGTGTGTCTATTTAAAACTGTATCTCTTGAATGGGAGTGCACCGGCTCCTCCTCCTGTTGCCTCATGACATTGGATTCCCTCTCAGGCCCTTGTCTTAGACAGGTCCAACATGTCTGTGTTGTGGCTGTATAGTGGCAGGCAGTCCAGTGACCCATATCTCATTTCAGAGGCACACTGACCCACAATAGAGAAGAGAGTAATCCCCTGAAATACCAGTGAGCTTTCCCATTAAGTCTAAACCAAATAGGAAGATTACATAATGAGAAAACATGCAGTTTCCTCCTGAACATAGCTCATACTGCAGTGACAAACAAATTACAACTGAATCCACAAGATTGAAATGATTCCATTTAGCTCACACACAAGCAACATCCTTTACTTCCTTTATTATACAAATATACATCTTCTTATACACTCTATGAAATAATCAGCTGCTATATTTGCATAATTTCAACCAGAATCCAGCGTAACATGTGCATGAAACATGGAGAGGGAAAAAAACAATCCTTTTTCAAAATGAGAATGATTTAGCTGACCTCATTTTTGGTCTAATTTGGGCCAAATTACCATGTTCATTTACATTGACTGGAACCTGGAAATGATTTCTATTTCTGAAATGTTCCAATAAGTTCTTTACAGTTTAAAGCTTGCAAAAGAAGCCACTGAGTGCGTGAATTGCTCTGGGACTAAAACACCCCTGTGAATTCGAGTGTGAAGGCCAAATTATCAGGAGAATTAAAAACTTTCCTCGAGGGACATTTTAACTAATTAAAATAAAAATAGCACGCCATGGGGTAAGGTTAAACACTTAAATTAGGTTGCTATAGGAGTAGAGGGTTCTGACAAAATAATTCATTTATTATTTCATAATCAGCCTGAATATGGAGTGGGACCCAAAAGTCATAACTTGGCAGAGTTAAAATACACTACATACAGCTAAAAGTTGCCAATTAGGCTTATCTAAGTGACACTGCAAATTTAAAAGTTGATTCTTGAGTCAGTTATTGCAAAGTGGCAGGAGAAATGTAAAAGTGGCCATATCAGCATTAAAATCAAGCAGCTACATGACAAAAATACATATATCTATATTTAAATAGAACAATGATTCATCAAAAAAATCTCCTAATTTATATGGGGCAAGATGGGCGTACAAGCCCCGCCTAGAGGTGTTGGCTCATGAGGTGTGACACACTTGAGCTGGATACAAACTAGGACTGACAGAGAGCCTCCGTCAGTGTTCATCACATCAGAGGAGAAGACGCGTTTGATTTCACTTTCTGTCAGGTAAGAACTTCTACTGTTTTTATTTGCGTTGGGGTTATAAAACTGACTTTAATAGGTAAACCTGTACAATTTTTTAAAAAGTCGTTAACTGTTAACTTGCAGCTTTTAGGACATTGATGTGAACAGAACTGCAATTATTATTATAATTAGGAGTATTCATGAATATTACAATTATTATGAAATACTTAAAGTGATATTATGGACTTCATATTTGATCTAATGTAGGACTCTTTACTCGCTCCAACTCTACATCCTCACTTAACAATCTACGCCATAAAAAATGTTTTGTTAATTTCAGTATCCAGGCTGGAGTTTTGACATTTTAGTGTCGCTGCTCTATTATTAATACTTTTTGTTTATTGCCCAATTATCTACAATCTCAAGTAAATTCAATCAGTCTATCTTTACTTTTCATTATTAAACAATCCTTTGTTCAGAGCTTTCTGGTTGGCCTGCTTACCAAAACACTTCAATGGAGTTCCATGTTTTGAGAACTGCATCTGTAGAATTTCAGCCACTCGGCATTACCCTTTTGACACTCTATACGTCCTCAATCACTGTTACGCCTTCAACTAACCTACTCACTTTGAAAAAGAAAAAAAGAACTTCACATCTTAACAAAAGTCATGGATTTGTAATGGTCACATCTTCTACTAAAGGCTTTAGGACAGCCAGTCTTTCAGGATGACGCACCAGTTCCCTACACTCTCTGAGGCCCAGAAGAAGGAACTACATGAGATTGCCCTACGCATAGTTTCTCCAGGGAAGGGCATCCTGGCAGCAGATGAGTCTGTGGGTCTGTAAAGAGCACACTTTATTTCCTTTTTTTTTTTACTGTGGATGTACAGTCAATCTGCAGGCTTTCTGACATTGACACATAAAAATGAGCAAGCTTCAAAGTATGGATATTAACATGCACATCGCATACAATATGTTAATTGTAGGCAGCATGGCGAAGCGGCTGGCCCAGGTTGGAGTAGAGAACACGGAGGAGAACCGCAGACAGTACCGGCAGATCCTCTTCAGTGCAGACGAACGCATCAACAGCTGCATTGGAGGAGTCATCTTCTTCCATGAGACACTGTACCAGCACTCTGATAATGGCGTACTCTTTGTCAAAATGATCAGAGACAGGGGCATCCTTGTCGGTGTCAAGGTGTGGCACTTTAGGACCAAATAATATATATATGGAATTAACTAACTAATAATTAGTTCTTTCTATAGCATGTTTGTCACCTCTCTTTGCTGTATTTTTCAGGTTGATAAGGGAGTTGTCCCCCTGGCAGGAACTTGTGGAGAAACCACCACACAGGGTTAAGTTTACTGCTGATATTGTATGTATGTCACACATACAGACACAAATTGCAAGACGCTTTATTGATCATTTTCTTTCAAACCTCCTCCATAGGTCTGGATGGCTTGGCGGAGCGCTGTGCACAGTATAAAAAGGATGGAGCAGTCTTTGCAAAGTGGCGCTGTGTGCTGAAGATCAGTGACACCAATCCATCTAAACTGGCTATTACAGAAAATGCAAATGTTCTGGCACGTTACTCCAGTATCTGTCAGCAGGTCAGGACTCAATATTACATAGAGTAATAGCTGTGTGATGTGATATATCAGTACCAATCTGTTGACTTCTTCTTCCTCCTTACAGCATGGCATTGTGCCCATCATAGAGCCGGAGATTTTGCCTGATGGAGATCATGATCTGAAACGCTGCCAGTACGTCACTGAGAAGGTGGGTTGCTTACTTCTTACGTGTATGTGTGTGTGTGTGTTTATGTGACATCATTACATCATTGTCATTTGAGGGAGACACAAAAGAAGAGAAAACAAATTTGGTAAAACAACATGTGGATTTCAGATCCTAGCTGCAGTGTACAAGGCCATGTCCGACCACCACGTATACCTAGAAGGCACCCTGCTCAAACCTAACATGGTGACTCCTGGGCACAGCTGCCCCACCAAGTATAGCCCTGAGGAAGTTGCTATGGCAACTGTCACTGCCTTGCGCCGTACTGTTCCTCCAGCGGTCACAGGTGAGCCAAAGGCCGTCATGTCTGAAGAAGATTTTACACACAAATCTGCAGAAACAACATGAAGGTAAAATGATATTTTCTGCTCCCTACAGGAGTGGCTTTTCTCTCAGGCGGTCAGAGCGAAGAAGAGGCTTCTGTCCACCTCAATGCCATCAACAACTGCCCTCTGGCTAAACCCTGGATCCTAACGTTCTCCTTTGGCCGAGCCCTGCAGGCATCTGCCCTAAGAGCCTGGAGAGGACATAAAGAGAACGAGAAAGTCGCCACTGAGCAGTTCATCAAGAGAGCGGAGGCACGTTCATCTTATTTTCTGCAAAGGAATCAAGTGATGTGAAATTGTACTTAAACACGGAGGTTTGTTTCTTATGTTGTGTGTGTTTGTTGTTTCTGCTCACAGGTCAACAGTCTGGCATGTCAGGGGAAGTATACTGGTGGTGACAACTACGGCGAGACCGGCGTCTATGGTTCCTGTCATGCATACTGAAGAGCAGGAGAAGCCACGTTTCAATTAGCACCGTCGTATTCCATTATCATAACATTACATATTACAGAGGAAATAGTGTAGATCCTTAGGTTAGTCTTAGGTTATTTCAGAATATTGACATTCATGATGATCGTACATGAAAACAAGTGACGGCGTATTTTCTTGCCTTGACAAATGAGGACAATCAGAACATGACCTTGGGTATTTCTAATGCATGTATTAAATGACAGATGTTTGCTTGTGCCGTCACTAAAGCGTTAAAATCGTACATTCAATATTTAGTTCCACAAAAATGACCTTGCCACATGCTGAAAGGAAATTAAACTTTGACTGCTTGTATCATTGCAAAGTTAATTAAATAGTGGGAATAAATGATTATCAGATCTAAGTGGTACAATTCCCTAACTGTTATGGGGAAGTGTCTACAAGTTTTGCAAAGCTTCTCTGTGTGAATGACTGTGTGGATTTGTGTGCTGTAGTTTAGTTTTATTACTAATTTAGCAGTGACCAGTTAGAAGTATTGCACAAGAATTAGCTTAAAGCTTATTTGCATCTGCAGTCCCTGAGCAGAGAGTACAATCAGCACATCACTAAAATATGACATAGTGCGTTTTTACATGTGTTTTCATTCATAATAGTCTGATAAACAACGTCCAAATGTGAGCTTTCAAACAATAAAACAGTGTTCAGGTAAAGTCTTGTGTGGATATTTTGTTTTATGTTTTAAAGGTTTATATTATATCACTGTCCTAACAGCTCTATATGCAAACCAGAAGTGAATCACATCTTGTATTTGATACAAAAAACATACAATTTGACTTAACTTACACTTCTGTATATGCTGCCCCTAACACACTAAATGTAACTGTTAGTAATCACATGTTTTTCTCATATATCTGAGGATGTGGTGATGAGAGAATATGAGAATATGAGTCTCTCATGAGTCGAGACATTTCAATTTCGTCAAACTGGACTTTTCTTATCCTCTTTGTTTCTCCTTCAAATTTCAGTATTTCATCACTCTTTACTTGGCTTGTTTCTCCCAATGACATTCATGATATTCTTAAGATATTCTACTGTTCTTGCCAAATATTAGCCTACGTGACACTTCTCGTGCAGTGATCCACAATCAGTTTGCTATGAATGATATATCTTGGACAATTATTGTGATGAAAATGACAAAGTTTAGGTCTATATAAACTCTGCAGCAGGAGGAGTCTAATTGGACAATTTCAATAAACTGATTAATGTTAGTTTGAAACTTGAATATACTACACAGCAGTCTAGGCTGTATATAACTATAAATGCAGCACCTTTAGATACAGTGCTATATGCATCATGTACAGTATTTTTGTTGTCCTTGCATCTCCTACAGGGAGTTATCCATTTGATATTTACCTGTTCTGTCTCTGACTGACCTTATAACCTGTAACTGAGGTTAATGTTAATATTTATGGATTAAAAAATGCAGTATATTTGAAAAGAATGAAATGTAGTTCTGTTGAATGGATTTCCTTCACACCCCTTCATCATAAACTTGCTGAATTAAGACATTAATTCACAATGAAAGGCATAAACAGTCTGTATTTCATGAGCGTGGTCAAAATATGTAATTAAATATTGTATCCAGGCTTCATGTTAAGAACTATAGGTCTATATATAGGTATATAGGTATATAGGTCTATATAGGTACATATTTTGCTTGGAGTCAAAGTAAATATTAGCTTGATAGAGGCATGTGGTGATGAAACATTCCAAGTGTTTTATTGTACATTCCCCCACTTTTTTACTCTATGACATAAAGACATACAATTCTTCATGTTACATCGACATGGAAAACAAAAATGATATATTTCCAGTAATAGGGGTGAGTTAATGTAAAATCTGTCCAGGGACTAAAGATGAAAAGTGGCCTTTTGGCACACTTATAGCAATGTCTGTCTGTCTTAAAACAACAGTTGGGTACCCAAATGAACATTGAAATAGGTTTTTCATGCTGTAATCATTCCTCCTGGTCATACTGGCCATTAGAAGATCTCTTCATCATGCAAAAATTGTGAGCCTATCCTTTAATACAATTCATACATATTTATGTTTTTGTTTTCATTGCTTGAAATTTACACTTAATTGCCAGTTTATTACACCAGTAGTAGATCAAACAAATAGTAAATCTAGTACAACAATCCTGCAAGAAATCCTGCCCTCGTTAAAGTTGTGATGTTCAGTTTTTGTTGAAACTGAGGTAAAGAGGTGCTGGTTGTTGAAAGTGAAAGCAGCACAATTTATTGCGCTACTTTCTACCGAGAAATTGACAGAATTGAAAAATCATGAATTTACCCTTTAACTGCACTGCCCATGATAATAAACAAATGAATACATAAATAAATAATATCTAGGTGGACCTTTATCATTACACAGTTACATGTTGTTACATTGTAAATGATAATGAAAAGCTTGATTATCTCTACACCTGGTCAATTGGTGGACTATTTTGTTAAGCGGATGCGTCAGTTATAGCTGCAGTGTTTCCGGTATTCATGAACGCGTCGGTGAAGGAGCGCGGTTCCTGAAGAAAAAACAGGAGCAGTGTGAGCGAGCGCTGTGTCGAGAAGATTGTTCACATTGAAGAAAAAATAACCTACAGATTGCAACTTAAAAAAGCGCGCGTTTTTTTTTATTTATTACTCTCTACTTTCTGTTCGACGATTTGCAAGCTCTTTGATTTCAGTCTCTGTTCGGCGCAGGCAGCCGTTGAGGAATCTTGCAAACAACAAACCGTTAGCGTAAGTCGCGAGCCAACCGTTAGCAGCGATGTCGGGTGTTGTGCGGGGGCCTGCTGGGAACAACGACTGCCGGATTTACGTCGGAAATCTTCCCCCTGATATCCGCACAAAAGACGTGGAAGACGTGTTCTATAAATACGGAACGATTCGAGATATCGACCTGAAAAACAGGAGAGGAGGGCCGCCTTTCGCCTTTATTGAATTCGAGGACCCCAGGTGAGGAGCTGTCGTTAGCTTAGCCACAGGGTAGCTAGTAGGCCGCAGCAGCCCCATTGTGTGTGTGTGTGTGTGTGTGTATATATATGGCTAACACACTGACGGGCTCAGACTATTTCCTGGACCCCGCACACCACCTAACAAAACGTGGTGTGTGTGTTTGTACTCTCTGCCAGTTTCGGTTGTGTCATTACAGTACCTGAGACCTTTGCACTTGTTTTGCACAGCTTGTTTTGTTTGCTTTGCTCAGTGTTTTCGTCCGTGCAGTTAATACACAGAGACACTGCTTTTGTTTCTGGCTTCAAGACAAGTCCAGTCAATACACTATTACATCCAATTGTGCAATATTATCTGGCGTCAGTGTTTTTTTTTCTGTAACGACTGCAAACGCAATTGCAGTGCATACATTTCTCAGCCTTTTTAAAGCAATTAAAAGCGAAACCATTGTAGTTGCGTGACGTACACAAAGCGGATTAGCAAACATAAAGCAGATAACGCTAGCTGCTAACATGGCTGACTGACTGTGTCCTTTGCTATGCGTTTTTCCTGCATGTGAATGAACCTCGCTTTCTACTATGTGTTAATGTTGAACCCGCTGCGTTTTGTTGACAGGGACGCTGATGATGCAGTCTATGGACGTGATGGTTATGACTACGACGGCTACAGACTGCGTGTGGAGTTTCCTCGGAGCGGTAGGGGCTCCAGAGGCGGTTTCGGCGGGATCGGCGGTGCTCCCAGAGGCAGATATGGGCCTCCATCCAGGCGATCCGAGTACAGGGTGATTGTGTCAGGTAAGCAAACCAATTCACCTGGACATCCTACAAGGAAGTGATTATCAGAGGTTAGCCCTCGGACTGTTGGCTGGAGTATTGCGTTACTTGTAATGAACTTCTTTTTCCACTACAATGTTGGATGTAAATTCAGTTTAGTTTACACACAAGAAACTCCAGTTTGTTAATTGTGCTCTCTACTGCTCAGTTATCAGAAAAGTGAGCCAGAGTTAATTTAGAAGGCCAATTTTAATTTGCTGTTGCTGACCAGGTAAAAAGAAAACAACATATCTTGCAAAAGCCGTATATACAACATAAAAGACACCTACAAAATAGTATAGTACACATTCACCAATAAACAATGCCACAGCATAACACATCTAATTGCCTATAATCTATAAAACATAGTTAAATAAAAGAAACACACAAAATTAACAAAATATTTGACTGAAAGCAAAACCCTGTTTTTTGGATTGTAGGGCTGCAACGATTATTTTCATTATCAATTTAATCTGTGGATTAGTTTTGCGAATTATTGATTAGTTGTTGGGTGAAAAATGTCTATCACGGTTTCCCAAAGCCCAAGATGCAACCTGCTATCACAGAGAATTAAAGAAACCAGAAAATATTTACATTACATAGCTGGAACCAGAGCGTTTTAGCATTTCTTTAAATCAGTTGATCAGTTAATCAACTAGTCGCGGCAGCTCTACTGTGTTTTTACATGTCCCGACAATAAAATGAAGCTCTTGTATCACCAAATCTTGCACTGTTTGGGAATACAGATTTGTCTTGTACTTGTAACAGACATTGAAGATTCTGCACATAAACAAAGCTGGAAAGCTCCCCATGTATCGGCTAACATCATGTCTATCCTGTGTTTCAGGGCTCCCTCAGAGTGGAAGCTGGCAGGACCTGAAGGACCACATGCGTGAAGCAGGCGACGTGTGCTACGCCGACGTTTTCAGAGATGGAACCGGCGTTGTAGAGTTTGTGCGCAAAGAAGACATGACCTATGCCGTTCGAAAGCTGGACAACACCAAATTCCGCTCACATGAGGTATGTGTACTGATTTGGTTCTTTGTCATGGATAGGGTTTCTTTGCTGTGCGGAGGTGAGTACTTGCTACATGTTTGAAGCACACCTGGCCCTCATTTCCATCTATGGTTTTTCCACCATAGGAAGGAATATTGTCTTTTCAATGTCAAGTTCTCTTGTGTCTGCCAGGGAGAGACTGCTTACATTCGTGTGAAATTAGACGGTCCTCGCAGCCCGAGTTACGGAAGATCACGCTCCCGCAGCCGTGGCAGCCGGAGCAGGAGCCGCAGTCGCAGCGCCAGCCGCAGCCGAAGCAATTCCCGTGGCCGTGGCAGAGGATCGCCCCGCTACTCACCTCGTCACAGCCGCTCTCGCTCCCGTTCCTAAAACTTTCTACCACCGATGTTTTGCCCTTTTGATGTATACCCTACTGTTTTTACCTCCTTATGAGTTTCTCCAGATGTCAGCTGTTGATTTTTAATTTTTGCATTTCATGTCCCGATGTCCTTGTGGATGATCTTGGTATGTAGGTGTACTTCCTCCCCCTTTTCACCCCTTTCCCCTCCCTCTCCAGCTGCTTTGTCCTTGTGTTTTTTCCCTTTCTCCCCTTCTTTTCTGTCTTCTCAATTTTTGCAACATTAGAAATTGTGCTGTGTTGAACTTCAAAAACGTTGAGTTGTAAAGCGGCACTCAATGTTTTTGCAAGTATTGAAAATTGAGTTTTGTTTTTTAAAAATAGCCTCTCTCATTGGATATCTGGGGTGGGCTGTTTGGACGGGGAGCCCAATGCTTAACTGTATTTTACCCTTGTGTCTTCCTTTAGACATCTGAAGAGAAGGATTAAAGTGATTTGGAATAAAACCATTGTGGAGCACATTTCATTTGTATGGTCAGGATAGGACATCTAAATGAGGAGCAATCAGGTCGAGGCAATGGTACGCTTCATATTCCATAAATTGAACGTTTTGATAGGTTGCTATATCATGCATGTCATACTTTAACAAAGCCATATGTGCTGTACTTTGTTATATATATATATATAAAATTTTTAACATGCTACTCTGGCCTGTGACAGAAAAAGCAGTCCTAGATCAAGTGTTGTGATGTAAGTGTAACATCTTTGCTGTCAAATGTAAAAATCTGAATTGCTACTTTGTTGCAAAAGCGTCCCACTTTTAACTTAAATGTCCTCTTTGGTAAAAAAAAAAAAATGTTTAACTTCAGGGAGTGATAGATTTTGTGCTCAGTGGCATTTTTTTTTCTTGATCTGACATAAGTGCTCAAAATGGAAAATTAGGCCCAAAATCTTGACATTTTATTCTAACGGTCTGCCTCTGATTTTCTTCCTGGTATTTCAAGGTTTTGATTGGAGGAGTGGCTCAGTGGATCCCAATCCTTGGAGCTGGATGAGTGGATCGATTAGGGAAGGGATAGGCAAGGATGGATGCTCGGAACGGGATCAGATTTCCAGGATTCAAATGAGTTGATTTCAGAACTAATTAACGGGAGTCCCAGAGCAACTTTTTTGATTAGCCCCCCCTGCCTATCTTTTAAAGTTTTTCAGTGATAAAGGCTTTATTTTACAAGAAAACGAAAACTGAGGACCAGGAAGTTGGATCAAAGGATGGAATCGTAGATGCCTGGTATGAAGGAATTGAAATTTGGGGAGGTTGGGAGGGGGTTTTATTTGGGAGTAGTTTGTATCTTTTATTTTGCTTAATCTTTTTTTTTTCTCTTAGCATTTTCAATAAAACACTTTCAAACACGGACACTTTAGTGTGTTTCTTATTTGAACGATAATCCAAATATGAATTCATGACTATTATGCAAGTGTAAATCATATTTAGTTTTTCTTTAATATTTTAGTAGTTGTACACCACAACTATGCTTCTGTCTGCATAAATATAATATAGTGTGTGTATACATATGTGTGAATGACTAAAACAATAAAAAATTATGACTAAAATTATCTAAGAGCAGATGAGAATCTAAGGCTGAAGCTAACAACAATGGGGAGGAAATAAAGATGTTATTGTCTATAAAATCCTTCCTGTAGTTGTAGAAATAAAAAAAAAAAAGAACATCAGCAGCTCTTTTGTTCAGTATTCAAGGCTCCTCTTGTCTCTCAGCTGTGACGGTGACTGATGAAAAGCCACGCAGCCAAGTGATACCTGCAGCCAAGGTCTCGTTTCCTCTTAGCCCACAGTCAGTGGTGTATACTGTGAATGATGCATTGTGGGATGAAATAAGATGCCGGCAGACAGGAGCTGGAGAAAAACGCTCGCGACACACGGGGAGGCTGCAGCCCAGCCAATGGCAGCGTGCAGCATGCAGCAGAGGGGCGGGGAGCTACTGGAGAGCACAGCACAGAGACAACCTACCTACATGCTTATTGTGTAAATCTTTAAAAAGCAATTAGCCGCAGCATCATCAAAAACCTTCCACCAGGCTGCGAGATATTCATAATTTTTTTTCTGGGAAAGAAGTGCTTTCAGGCGGCTGAAGAAAAGGTGAGTTGCAGATTTCCTGAGCAGACATTGACTTGCATGTTTTGCCAATTTCTGATTCGAGTTTTTCTTGTGATTACCAGCTTTTTTTTTTTACTGTATGTGGCTAAATTCATTTTTCGATGGAGATGGTGGGCGCGTGCACAACAGCATTCACATTTAACCCGCGTAGATAATTAATGAGATACATTTTGATACTTTTGGTGTCCTGATGCAGATGCTACTTGTATCAGAAAGTGATTTTGCCAAGTAATTTAACTCCACCTGTATCAAGTTTCGCAGCCAATCTATGCAACGCTCAAGTCATCGTCGTCTAGCAGAGGAGGATAAAAGAAATAACACACTCATAAATTGGTTTTATGAATCAGTACTAATGCCACATTAAACACAGCCGGGTCGCGGATGCTCATTTTTCTGCGTAAGATTGATGTTTGCGATGATCGGGCTGGCCTAAACCATCCCCATCACCACGTGCGGTGTTAATTTTCAGTGCAGTACGTCTGAGTGAGCGTGCCCCCCCCCCTTCTCTCTCTCTCTCTCTCTCTCTCCCCCAGCAGGCATCATCATCATCCTCACAATGACTGACAGGAAAGCAGTGATCAAAAACGCGGACATGTCCGAGGACATGCAGCAGGACGCAGTGGACTGTGCCACCCAGGCCATGGAGAAGTACAACATAGAGAAGGACATTGCAGCCTACATCAAGAAGGTGAGACGGGATGGATGCATCCAAGTGGAGCTGTGAAGCTTACATCAGTGGCACATGATCTGCAATTTCAGAGCCTTTTTATGCTCATCTATTTTTGGTCTGTGTGGAGACGAGGCTACACATGGCTGTATGGAGCCAGGATTTCAGAAATACATGAGGTCTTGAGTCCAATTCCCCCCCTAACGCACCATGTTTCCAAACATTTTGACCTGACAGCAGAATTTATTTAATTATTTGGATTTTTTTTATTTCATCTGTTCTTGTTTTATGTGTTAATTTATTTCCCAATCAATCAATCAATCAATTCAACCACCTTCAGATCAGTGCATGACAGTCCAAATATAAACAGTGAAACAAATTAGAGACTAATGCACAATAAATGATCAAAATGAAACAATAGAGGCATCAAAGTAGACAAAAGACAATAAAAATGAAACAGAAAAAAGCAACACAGAGATATGAAACAAATGTGCAAATGACTAAAAATGTAAATGAAATCATACACATAAAACATTGTTTTAACAAAAGCCAGGCATAAAAGAGGCACATTTTAGGTTTAAAGCTTTATCCACACTGACTGCAATGAATTATTGTGAGTCCTTTATTAGTTTTCATTTGCTTAATGCCTCTCCTGAGGATTTATAGAGTTTTATATTGTGTATTTGTTTACCTGAAAGTAATTCAGTCTAATTATTGTGAGTAACCAGCCTGAACAATAACAACTATGTGTAAGTTTTTAACTGCATAATGTAAACTCCCCCACAAAACACTGAGCACTAGCGCTGTAGCAATCAAGCAACCATTTTTTTTGTACAACTTCTCCAAACATTTGCTGGTGTAGGTTTCTCTTATGTAAGTGTTTGATAATTTTCTTTGTCATATATGATAATAAACTGAATAACTTTGATTTTTGGTCAGATATAACAAACAATTTGATGATTTCTCCTCGGGCTCTGGGAAATTATAATAGGTATTTTCACTATTTTCTGGCATTTTATAGCCAAAACAGATTAATTGAGAAAATAATAAGATTAATCAATAATGAGAATAATTCTTAGTAGCAGACCTGACCTCAGTCATCAGTGGTAGACATTTAATACAAGGTCTGCAGATTGCTGTCAGTAGGTTTTATTGTCTAATCTTCTCATTGTAACCTTTTTTTTTTCCAGGAGTTCGACAAGAAGTACAACCCCACCTGGCACTGCATCGTTGGCAGGAACTTCGGCAGCTACGTCACTCACGAGACAAAGCATTTCATTTACTTCTACTTGGGCCAAGTGGCCATCTTGCTTTTCAAGTCTGGCTGAGACGTTTCTGAGAGGTGTTGAGGAGTTACTCTCCCTGAACCTTAAATCGGAAACGCAGTGGTGGCTGATTTGTCCCATACACTAATAACGACATACCATAATGATGCAAAACTGGCCGTGCGCAGTTGCATGGACTATACACTATTTAATATGTATGTTACAGTAAGTTTACTTTACGATAGTTGCCATTTGAATGCAACTGAAGTAGTTTTTGTTAATGCTGTTAAATTCTAGGTTGTAAAAGATTTCAGTGTGGCCCTTGATTGTACAATAAAAAAGGAAAGCTGTAGAATGTAGTGGTGCATCTGCTTTCCTTCACAAATGGCATCGCCAGACCCCGATGTGAGACTCCATCTGTCGGTTTAGATGGTAAAATCATGCTGCGCGCACCAGTTGTAACAATTCATTATCTAAAAAAAAAAAAAAAGTCAAGATTTTAATGTGGATCATGAATAGCAGTTGGTAAAAAGGGGCAAAATAGAAAAGCTGTTATCTTTTTACACTTCACAGCATCCTGTTGGTTTCAAGGAGAGCTCCAGCTGCATCGAAAGACTCACTATTTCAAAACATACTTTAATCTGACAGCATGAGTTTGTTTTATAGCCGCTATTTTACTGATTTAACAGCATTAAGTTGTCTTAAGATGCATTTACAAACCCTTTAATACTTTCAATTTGGATTTCCAAAAAAATTACAGCAGCCACTTTTGGAGAAGATGTCAAAACCTCAAATTGACATTTAGGAACCAAAACAGGCCAGCCAACCAGGGATATGATGTTATAGTTCTTAAATTTTCACTGTGAAGGACGACGGAGCAAAAAAAAGCTCACATACTCAGACCTTAACCTGTAACGTCTGAGTAATAACGCTACAGACCGGTTACCAAAATATCCCGCCTCCCCTAACCTAGATTTCAGTCTTATAATCCTGTGTTTCTGCATGTTTGGAGGATAATACCACAATTTATTTAACTGTCATCACGACACGCTACACAAACGAACGCTCACCTTGGAGCTAAGTCACTTACATTATAACTCACATTTAACTTTCACCTTTAAGTTTGTAGATATTGGACTGAGCCGATGCGTGTCTTGTCAGCGTTCAGAAGGCGGTTTAGATAAAACATCCGCAGTCTACTCTACCAAGGCTACCAGCTGTCTTTCAGATGGTTGTGTCATCTTACGTGGCTTGTGATACTTTTAAAGATGTGTTACCCTCAACCTTTATTTGCCAGTGTACTGCCAGACACGCAGGAAAGATAATGCATTCGGAGTTGGGACTTACAGTTGGGAACAGGCGTATCTCTTGTCTAGCACACTGATTTTTTTTGGGGTTTTTATTTTCGTCGTGTCAATATTAATATTATTCGTTTGTAATGGAAACATACAATGTCTGGATACTGGTGAAATGTGTTCTTCGGGAGGGAAGATTGAAGGGAATAATTAGTCCATGGAGATGGATAACGCCACACATTTCTCGCTGTGTGTAAAGACTGAATGTCTTCTCAGTTCACTCCCATACTCCAGCTGTGGGTGAAATGTGTATCTCTCAAGTGTTAGCTTGGATTGACATTGTTTTTTCGAGGGAAGTCTTCCTAACTATTGTCAGTGTAAACTAATTTATTATTGTTTTCCTCTGGCATGTATTTTTGCTGTGTGTATGTAGGAGCCGTTCCGATGCTGTTAAATTTGCACAAAACGTGTGCCTGTCATTGCTCTCAACTGTAACTGGCTTGAGTACAATTGCACTTCATTAGAGTTATCCAGTAGGTTGCTACAGAACCAAAATCGTATAAACTCGATGAAATAAAAATTAATTGTTGACTTATTACACTGTGGCCTCTTGTTTTGTCATCATCCCTTTTTGTGGAGAAACCATTAGTCAAATGAGAAAGAAAATAAATCAACAACACTTCTGAGAATGAATTATTCACTTAAAGAAATAGTTTGACATTTGGGGAAATACACTTATTCACTTACCTCCTGAGAATTAGATGAGAAGATTGATAGCACTTGTAAATATGAAGCTACAACCAGCAGCTGTTTAGCTTAGCATAAAGATGGGAAACAGCTAGCGTACACTCTTACACATGCACATTGCAATGGTCGTTAGGAATGCATATTCAACACAGGTTATGTGCATCTTGAGTTTGTTGGTAATATGTTACATAAGTCCCCCTATTCAGCATTGATAAGCAGTATACACATATAATGCATGTTTTATAACACACTATAATGTAGTTGTATGAAGATATGTGCAAATTAATGTATTTTATAACTTCTCCTGTGGGCATCTATTAGTGTATGTTGGTGTATAAACAGATAATGACAGATAAACTAAAGTATAGTTTAGTATAGTATTAGGAATTATAATTGTTGTCAAATTCTGTACATGAGGGAACTTAAAATGTGTCATATCTGCTTACAACTACATTACAGTGTGTTTTAAACCAGGTATTAAATGTTTATATACTGCTTATAAATGCTTAATAGGGGACTTTGAGTAATGTGATTCCAGTTAGAGTAAAGGTTCATTTAAAAAAAAAAATAATGTTTTGCTACAGTTGCATTATGTGAGGAAGATGTATTCTACAATAAATAGACACAATAGACAAAAGAATGGGACAATAGAAATCAATACTTGCAGGTTTAGGGAGGAGGATGGATACTAAAGAGAAGAACACAGCACACACAGGCCTTTAGTATTGATGCATTTAAGCCGCATGGCACACAGTATGACTGTGGTGGTGGGTTCATTGTGTGTTTCCTCTGAATGACAAAGGCTCAAGTGGTGTAGTGTACAAAGCGGTCCATAGCAACAAGTGTGGGACCTTCATTCAAAGATGAGGAGCGCAAACCACGCAACTGTGACATCAGATGCTGTAGTGTTGTGTTAATAACCTGTACTGTACGGCTTGTCCAAGCACACGGCTGTTCGCTCATCTGTGTGACAAACAGATGCTGCATTCAAGTCATATCAGATTTATGAACTAAAATGAATTCTTTGGCAAGTCTTGTAGTAATTAAAAATTGGACGTGTAAGATTCCCATATCTAACAAACGGGAAGTTCTGTTTTTCCATACTGTAATGTTTCTATCTCGGTCTACTCTGTACACACTTAAATAAAATTGACTTGATTTGACTTCCAAAATCTTAAAAATTCATTCACCTACCAAGTTAAAGTCAATTTACTCCTGGTGCAGAGTATTACTCAGTCTGTGAATACAGTTGGATTATCTTTAATGTGGCTCAGGAGGAGCTTTGTCCAGTCTGAGGAAATCTCAACAACACATTTTTCACAGAAATCATGCGTTACAAATAGGGAGGTGTGGATGTTTAATAGATGTGGATTTTTACCAGGCTGGGAGGGTCTAACAAAGAGATTCTATCAAGTTGCATTATGGGAAATGCAGGATCCAGCTAACTTGCAGATTGACCCATAGTAGAGATTAAAAGTCAGGATATCTTAGTCTCTGCTGCATCGTTTTTGACAACTCTTTTTAAAAATGTCTCTTGAAAGTCCCCCAAATTTATGGAAGTGCAACACCGGCGTACTGCTTCAAATCCAAATCACAATCATCCATTACACTCAACTACTAAGTCATGATTTTGTCTCCAAGTTGTAGTATCACAATCCTTGTAGAAATGTTTTTTTGTGAGCGTGTTTTGTTTTCATGTGAATACAGCACGAATAAGTGACGTCCAACAACATTTAGAGCCATGTGTAAATATCCATGTGTAAATATTTAGAGCCATGTGTAAATATCACATCAGCTAATTTCACTGATCAGTATATCTTCTGTCAGAGTTTGAATGAAAACTTGTTGACTCATGGCTGCAGATGACAAACAGGAACAGCTTCATGTATCAAGACCAGGGCTGATGTAATGGTGTGCATTACAATTTAATGAACTTACAAAAGATGACAAATTTGATGTCTTCCATCAAATAATCAGTGTTTTACAACCTACAACATGACCAACACTGGAGATATTCTGTACTATTGCCATGTGGTGGCAGCTGTTTGCTCACTGTCTAAAGCAGCGTGAATAGAGCGTCACTTGTGTTTAGTTTGTGCCGCAGTTACGTGATGTCTGTAAGTGGACATCTGGAGAAACAAGAGCGCACAGAGCCAGTACAGCAGACAGAGCAGACAAATTAAAGGACAAGGGACTAATGAATAATTTCTAGAGACAGACTGAGGTCAAACAGCGTGACAGAAGATACTCTGTGGAGTTAACTGGAACACTTTGCCTAAATATTAGAAAACGCTTTTTTTTACAATTTTCATGACATCAAAGTTTCGAAAGTAGTTCCTTTTAACCCGTTCATGTTGTGGGATTCACCCGCAGCTCCTTGTAGTGAGTGTGAAAGCCTGAATAAGTGAAATGAATAAGGAATCAAAGCTTTTATTCTCACTCACTTGTCTCACTGAAATACTGAATAATGTAAAGATGTCTCATAATGGTTTCACATGCGTATTCACTCACGCTTGAAACACAGATGTGTCAGAGGCTCGTCTGTGTTTTTTTTTTTGTTTGTTTCTACTGTCAGTGTCTCCTCCCCCTACATACACTACCTGCCTGCTTCCCTTCCATTGCCTCTGGCTGCCTTCAACCATCTTCCCACACGGAGCTGTAATTCATGGTCAGAGCTACATGTAGACCGCACAGATAATTGACCGGGCTGGAACTAACCCCTGCTGCTCGATGCTAAAGATAAATTTGCATCACATATACAGCATATCCTGAGGCAGTTTGAAGCATTAAGTTTCATCATTCAGGGCATTAAAATTCAGTTTATGTGTCTTAATTGTGGCCTTAAACTTACAACTGACAAATGGATGGATGATGCAGAGAGTAGATCTCTATTTTGTTCAAGTTCAACTGGAAATAATCCTTTTTTCAACTGATAAGAGATAATTTCTTATGCTGTTAAAGCTATTTATGCATCTGAGAAGGTTTACTAATCGCAGGATAAGTTTCAAATCCACACTGCTTATTTTACATTAAACTGAGACATCAAGCATTCAAATCCAGATCTCTGAGTGATCTTAAAAACATCCTCTTATTGCGACATATTTATATCCATAAATGCTCTCAAATGGCTCTTTTCAGCTCCTTACAAGGTCCAGTCTGAAAAACACTTGAATAACCTGAATTGCATCAAACTGACTGTTGTTTTGGTTCAGGCTGAAAATATCTTTCTGTTTTGTTGAGAGCATAGCTCTCATTGATGTAGTGAATGTTATGGCTCTGCAGATGCCTCATAGACTGTGATGACCAGTGGGCGGATTTAACACTGGTATAACAAGGAGGCAAGTGACTCAGACTCAAACATCGGGGATGTCGATAAAGAGGAAAATGGCACATAAATATGTAAATAGCAGCAAGCGGACACACGGACAGAATTGCATGGTGTGTAGGTTGAGGTATGTGATGTTATTGTTTGGGGAATCAACTTCGAACACATGAAAATCCTTGAAAACCAGAACATGCACCTCTGCACTCATGACTGCCGAGTGCTTAGTAGTTGAAAAAAATGAAAAGGACGTCAGAAATTACGTATTATTTCTTTTCCATGAATGTGACTGAAGATCTAACATCTAGTAAACCAATGGAACAACAGACTGAGAGTACTGACGAGGTGAACATGACCTCGCTCTATCTGCCTGTATACTGTTTGATGGTGATTTGCATTGTAGGCTGCTGTGAATGCTGCCCGGCTGTAGGAATACACAACACACTAACCACAAAACACATCTACATCTAAATTTTGCCTCCATGTGCACTAACCTGTAAACATTTTCTAGATTCATATAGTTTGAATTTTTAGACATAGCTACACAACTACAATCCCCCTTTTATTCATGGTCTCCTTGTTTAAAAGGTGGATTGATTGAGTTCATACTTGGTATTAAGGAAAAAGAAAATTCATACTGTATGAGGGCATCTACAGTACATGGCTGAAACCATAAATAAAAATGACTAACAGCCAATAAATTGCATGTTAAAGAGATAATTTCTGTCTGTAAACCTCCTACAGTGCATGAAAAAAATATCATATAAGGATTTTTGTTAGTTTAAACAGGCCCAGTGATAAAAACATGGAGGAAGCATTTCAAATTACCTCTGTGTACAGTCTGTGAAATCATGATTCCTCTCTACATTATGTATATGACTGCACTGAAATAGTGTGTTACATAACTGTTCCCTATACAGTGTGACAGTGTAAGTCTATGTCGCTGTAAATCTAAAATCTACATAGCCCATGTGTAAAGCTTTATGATTGTAAGATGTGTAACCTCTAAAATTTCCCCTGTGGGTCGTCCTTGTTTTATTCTTTATGTTTATTTCTGTTCTTGTAAATGATCTGAAATAGAAGTACACTAACTGTAAATATGTTTTAATTCTAATTATTTTGTTTTCATTAAGCTTTATTTATTCAGGAAATCTCATTGAGATCAAGATCTCTTTTGCAAGAGAGACCTGAGACCAGGTTATATATTACACAGGATCACAAAAAGAGTTCATTCACATCACAATCATAAAGCAATCATCATACACACTCCCAGACACATGACTTAAAACAAGCAAACATTATGAAGAATATTGGCCATTACAACTTTATAGGTCCTCAGAGGAACAAGTGTCTCTAACTTTAAGCTGTGTTTCCAGCATTAAGGTGTGTAGTACCTGAAACCAGTCTTCCCCAGTTCAGAATTTGTGAGGAGCTTTTAAAGCCAACCTGCTCTGTGATCTGGTTATTAGCTCTGAGCTCGACTAAGGATGTTAAATAACCCGACAACTTAAATAGCAAGGCCTTATAAATGAAAACACAGGTATGCTGGTACCTTCTAGATATCAGTGACGACCTCTGACCTTATCGTATAACTCACAGTGGTGAGTGCGATAGCTGTCTGCTGTGATAAAATGAATGGTACTGTGGTAGATAGCGTCCAGAGCATGAGCATACAGTATATCTCCGTAATCCAATGTGGGCATTGTGGTGGATCAGAAGAGAAACAAGCTCTGTTCCACTACAAGAATCCAATTTGAATTTTTAGTTTTTGAGCAAGATGTTCAAGATGAGTTGATGAATTAATTAATTTTAGTAATGAATTTAACCCGTTCTTATTTACAGTTCAGGCAATTTAAATGGTGTCATTTGTCCCAAAGAGACACACTGTTACAGGGATTTATCAGAATTAATTTAACAATTTTTTTACTCTGGAAAAAAACTATAAAATGTTGTTGTTTAGAACATGCCGTATATTGAAGATAATCAGACTTGAGTATTCTGACTCATCAGTGTGCATTAAATCTAGTCTTCTATGGGTTTGCCTTCATGCACTTCAGTGTTTTGACCACAAGAGGGAGACCTTCCCCTGTTTGACGGATGTCTTCTTTATTCCTGTCTGTCTTTTTGTCTTTAATATGAATGTGGGAGGCAGTGATGCTTCTTAAAGCAGGAAAATTATTTACAGTTATAAAAATGACAATAATTACAACATATTGGAGCAAAATACAATTTAGTGCTTTATTAATTTATTGAAAGTTGAAACTGAACAATAAATAAGAATTTAGCAAATATTTCATTTAGCTTTTGATATGTATGAGACGATGATTCTGTGTATCGGTATCTTTTATCTTATCTTTTAGGGTCAGGGTCAGTAAACATCTTCTCTGTGATAGTACTATAATGTTTACATATCAAACATTTTCATTTCTGTGTCTAAAGCCACAAACCTCAGAATCAACAGTAGTCACCAACCCAGGAAAGTTTGCCCTTCCCAACTTAATTGGTTTTATTTTATAATCTGATTAGAAGAGTGAGAAACATTCATGAAGAGACATTCAGATTAATGTAATGCAATGTTAATATTTAAAAAAATTAGAGAATTATTAACAAACAAATCTAATTATGAAATGTCTTTCCAGGAAGCTTAATAGAAAATCTGGAATTTACCACTTCTAAAGGAAAACCAACAGTTCTCCTACTACATCCTGGCAATGGCTACTCATTATATTAAGTATAAGAAATTAAAATGAGAACAGACGTAAACACATTTTTGTTTCTCCGTGTCCTCAGGACCTGAGTACTGCTCTGTGGGTGACGGATATGAGAGTTTGCATGCAGACAGTCTGTGCTTTGTCCTTGCGTAGGGCACCCAGAGGGGATTTGGTTCATAAATGATCATGCCCGGTCTGCTTTGCTGCACCTGAAAGCAGTTTGTTCTAATGGTTTCACCTGAATGGATTGCAGCCATGAACCTTTGCATTGCAATGCGGGAAGTTGGTGAAGCAGTCACCCCGTGCAGTTTCACTCAGGTGTGGTATCGCTCATATGCCATTAGGCTCATTAATAGACCCATTCGGAAGATTAGAAAGGTGGACCTCACCGGGGGGGCATTTCATTGTGACTGTATGTAGACAATTTAGACATAAAGTGCATCAGACCCTTTTTCATGAGAATGGCGGTTAATCTCTTGTACTCTTCAACAGTAGTACCAACCTTGATGTTTTTGTTTTTGACGTGACAACACAAACATAAAAATCAACACACTTATGCAATCAAGGACATAACGCTCAGTTTTAAAGTCATTCAAAATCTTTGAAAAACATCCTGAATGACTAAGTGAGGAACAGGTTAAAGGTTGAAATGGCTTCCTTTCATGGGCCGCTATATTTTTATGACCTTATCTGCACAGGCAATAGTGGAAACATATAAACAAAAGTTTGACCTGGGGGGAAAACTGAGCGACATGATTGAACACCAAATGTGGGGAAATGTGAGCACATATTTAAGTGTTTTGCAGTATTATGTGGCTGAGTCGGTCTGATTGTCAATAAGAAAACCAAGTCCCTATTGACCTAAAGTCACCAGTCATGTCTCTCACTCCCACAAACCATCTTATCTCAGCCAAACCCTTTATGGACCATCACCTCATAATCCTGCGCCTTTACGGCCCTCGATGTGCGCTGCTGTCAAGGATAAGGTAATCAGCTTATCATAAAGACATGATTTATAAAACGCATGCAATAAGGGCATCTTAGTGATTCAGACCTTCTTTGATATCCTCCAAACTGGCAGTCTTAGTTTCTCTCCTAAAAACTACTTCTCACCTTATATGAAGACGTAATACAAGATTGTGCAAGACACTCATTCAGGAAACTTTTTATTTAGTGTCTTTGTCACAACAGTTTGAAAACTAAGCTTCCTTACAGTCCTCATCCCGCTCATTTACCTGAACAAGCAGCGTAAGGAAGGAGAAGAGTGAGACTTGTTTCGGTACTTTCTTGCCTTATCTCAGATCATATCCCAGCACTGAAGGCATGTGATGTTGAGCAACAGGGCCATAAAGCAGGGCAACTCTTTATGAGAGGAGCTGTGAAACTCCAGCTCCACTGACTGGCTCTGTGGCTGCAGCAGGGTTCCTGCACTGCCTCCCTGCACTGTGAAAAATGTAACATAATATTTTGTTCTCATAGTCAGTCTTCAAAGCTTCAGGATAATAGGAAATTCTGCCACATGAGAGAGATTATTCCACTTGTTTCCCAGTGCAGCTTTTCCTATTTTAGTTATTTTATTGGAGAAAATGTCTGTACCCTGAGGCTACAATCATGAAAATGACATAAGAAATTCACTTTATTGGAAAATTGTGAAGAACTCATGCAGTTTTTCCCACTTTTAAGAAATTAATGTTACTAAAACTTAACATGTAGTTAAATACTTTGTTGATATGTGTTTTTATTGTATTTTTCTTGCAGTGTGGAGGTGTTTTAAATAACTGACACATGCCTTTCTCCTTTAAACTGCATTTCTTTATCATTCTATATCAAAGAATTGACTTTGATATCTAAGACAAATGTACATCTTGAGATTTGCAGATCTATGTGAGAGTAATTTATTCGGTATCAGCATTGAGGTGTCAATATATTGCATTATCACTGTCATAAGTAGGCTATGATAACTAGAGTACTATATGAAGACCAAAAAAATACTCTTGTGCCTTCTGCACTACTATGTTTGTACTGGCATGTTCACATGGCATGTTTCCTCCTTCAGTATATTTTAATAGACATTGCAGTTATCAATTTTTACTTGTTGTTCTGTGAAATGATGGTCTGTTTTTATTATGCAGATTAAGATTTTTTATGTATGTGTAGAATGTCATATTTGGTTAATAGGATTTCTATTTTATTTTATGTGTTTATTTGAATTTTTATATACTGGTCAGCTATCATCCAACCAGTAATACTACCTAATTTAGTTTTTGTTTAGCTTAGTTTAGTTTAGCTTAGCTTAGCTTAGTTTAGTAGTTTAGTTTAGTTTATCTCAACTTACCTTAGTTTACCTCGTTTAGTTTAACAAATCTTTGTTTATCTTAGTTTAGTTTGGCTTAACTTAACTTAACTTAACTTAACTTAACTTAACTTAACTTAACTTAGTTTGGTTGTTAGGACATGGTCATCAATTAACTATTTTTAAAGAAATAACATTAACAATGTTTTTATAATAACATTAGTATTAGTTTTATTAGTATAGTGTTATCAGTAGCCTACATGCAGTAGTATATGCAATATTCCTACATGAAATACTTGTATCAGGACTGAATTCAAGTATTTGAGTATTTCTCTTATTCCAACATTTCATATGTAGGAAATGTTTCACAGCTGTGGTCACATTCCAGGTACAACCAGAGGTAAGATACTAATCCTGGCTCACAACAAAGCTGTGCAGGTGCTGTCAGAAAGGTAACTGATGGGGTATAGATAGTCCTGACAGAATTTTAAAGCTGCTATAAAAGTGACTTTTTATTTGATTGCTTTTGGGCTTTGCTGGCCCTGACTCTATTCAAGGTCTGTTTAAAGACAAAGCAAAAAGCAAAGGATGTGGGGAGGTATGTGGTGTGTGGGGGGTGTCAGGACTGAGGGGGTCATGGAGGGGGTTTGGTGGGGGAGGTCGGAGGGGTGGGGAAGTCACACAGGTAGGGGACACTAATACAAGTGGTGGGACTGTGCAGTCACCATATCTCAATCTACAAACTAACCCTGCATGACTGGTCTTGGGCAACAGCTAATGGCCCCCAATTACAGTTTCTCTGTCCTCCAGAAAGCAGCCAGTGTGGCGTGACCCTCTGAAATGAGTCTTCCTCACAAATGCATGGCAACCAATGACATGTTTAGAGAGCGAGAGGGCTTAATTTGATGTTCATACTTATATCACAGTCAAAAATTCTTAATTTAATTCTTTCTTGGTCACTTATAATACCTCCAGTCCTTGAGATCAGTGACCAGTATGAGCATACTGTGTTGAAATCTAGGTGGAGCAAGAGTAAAACAATGTGAGGGTGGGAAAAGAGCAGAGAGAGGGGTCTGAGGTGGAAAGGTCAACCTGATGTTTCACTGTGAAGCCAGACAGGGACATTTTTTCCGACAGGATGCCTCCTGTGGTCAGGGTTAATGTGGTGTTGGAGGGACAGAGATGTGCGGATGAATTAATTTTAGGGATGAGCAGAGGAGCGTGGAGACAGAGGGCCAGAGTCCACTGGTGAAGCGGTGGGGGGGCAGCTTTGGAAAATCGTTTTTCGCATGTCAGGTCTTGGCAGATCTGTTGGCACCATCTCACTTCATTGTCAGTATCTGAACTTTGAACACATGGTGATCATCCTCAAGTGAAATGTCTCGCAAGGTTGAGAGTGTTGCCAAATTTTAAAAAAAAGAGTGAGAAAGAGGAAAGAAATGTCTGGACAATAAATAACCAAGAGATGACAGACATAGGTATCTGTTGTTTTAGAATAAAAGTGTAAGGTAGACTGTTTTATCATTATCTAATGGTTTTACATGGAAGACCCTCAAATGTACTATGGTGAAATTATTTGATACACCACTTAGACATTTCAAAAATAAAATCTCTAGTTTTGCTTTTCAAAATGAATTGCCTCTGCAAGGCTTGAGTGTTTTTATATGAAATAGACCTGTATGGATCCCAACCAATTTGGCTTTTTGACCCATAAAATGAAACAATAATGTCTATGTGACGCCTCAAGAGTCAAAGCAGTTCAACCAAAGATGATTTTTTTTCCCTCTTGGATTTTTTCATATGCAGGATTTTTAGAGGCCTGAAGATGTGAAAGTGAGGAAAGCTAAAATTTAGAGAAAAGTCATAAAAGACCAACAAAATTTAACAAAATTATTTATTTCCTTCCTTTAATTGACCATTACTCGCAGTTAAAGGGATTATACTTTAACAAGAGTTTGGAGAGTGGTGTCTTTTAGAGCAAAAGTGTAAGAAATATATTAAACAGTGTGTTTATCTGCTTCAAAGCTGCAGCCATTCATATGTCAGGCTGACTAGCTTACTGTCAAGGCCAAGGAGCACATAATTGACTAAATTACATTAGTTTGCGGGTTACAGGTTACGTTATAAAAAAGCACTGTTCACCATTACTACAGCTCTGTATTTCCTCACTGTGTGCTATCAGAGTTCAGGATAATCTTAGCAGCTCTGTCTCGCTCTTTATAGAATTTGAGGACATTTACGCTCAAGGAAGCCCCATTCACATTACCTGAGATAGCGTTACGTTTGCCAAACACATTGTCATTCCAAAAGCATTTTATCTTTTAATATTAAAAGTAAAAACATATTGCATGAATATAACGACATGTAGCCTAACTTTTGTAGCCAAACAACAACGAAATGACAGTCTTATCTTACATTTTTCCTTTTTGCACTTAATGCTTGGACTAATTAGCTCTACACTGCAATACAAGACCAATGCTGTTTCTTTATTTACAAGACTTTTTGCCTGGGAGATGTAGCTTTAGCCTCAGTTGACCTCTGTCTGCTTCTGTCTACCTCTGTCTGAACATATGAATTTTGAGTGATAATCGGACAGTGTTATCATTGCAAACCATTTGGAAGACTGGAAAGCTTGACAGGCGTAACAACAGTGATTAAAGCGACAGGGTTTAGGGAATTATCTTGCAATTTTTTTTCTTTCAGGTTGGGAACCAATGAAACTAATGGTGTATTTTGTAGAATAGGTTCAAAAAATTAGATCAAAAATGATGTAGATAAAATTTAATATTATTTTAACAAGATGTAAAGGAGCTTTTCAGGGGTTTACCGGAATAGAGAGTCATGTCTGATGACTACAGGAATAGAGAGTCATGTCTGATGACTACAGGGAAGGTAATTGTAGGTGCTTTAAGCAATCACTGGGGGACAAGACAGACGCCATGGTTGACTGAGTGTGAAGCTTTTTCTCTTTACTCATGAAATAATAGATAACTTTGAGTTCCATATTAGGTGGCACAGGGCCAGAATCTTAATTGTTCAAAAGCTGATCTTAAATAAGCAAAGTCAATTCAGAGGAGCTCCTGTGAGACCTTTCCTATCAGAGTTCGTGTTTACAGTAAAAACAGGTTGTACACTTATGGAAAGATTGGAGCTTATCATGACAAGTTGACAGTTGTGAGATGTTTGTGTCACCAGTGGATGACAGAAGTGTTGCATAATTTTCTTTTTTCTTTTTTTTGAAGACACAGTTATTTCTAAGTATTTTTTATCTTCTCTGTTTACTGTTAAAAACCCTGAACGTGGTTGAATGCATCTCTAGTTTGATGTATTTTTCTCATATCAAACTTCCACACAGGATGAGTTGTGTTACTGTAGCTCTTATGACAATGATCCCATTTAGCTCTCCTCGCAGTGAAGCCACACCAGCATCGATCGGTCTATGAGGTAAAAGGAAATGTGCTGATTCCTTGCACACCTGGTTATACATTAACTGTTAACAAAAAAAGAAATAAAAAGAGCTTATAGACTTGGACAGATAACCTGCTACCGCATCTGTCACACCAGGCAAATAAATTGCTGACAGAAAAAATAATCTTGACACTAAAGGTCATTGTAGCTACTGTCACATTTTCATGTTATTGGAATGTTTATGGCCAAAATAAAAATCTATGGATGTCGGATTGTAGTAGGACAGAGAGGAGATTTCACTCATAAATTTAAATGTCTTTAAAATATCTTTTTAAAGAGGGAAAAATGCATGTAAGATATATGCATGTGGCATCATAACTGCCACATTTGGGTTTTAGATCTGATTATTGGTAGAGGTTAAATATTCATAGTTACTACACAGACAGTGCTTGGAGAAGTGCATTAAGTACAAGTAGCAATACCACAGTGTAAAATACCACATTACAGGTAAAAGTCATCTGTTAAAAAATGTACTTAAGTAAAAGTGAAGTAATTTTTATCAACAATTTATAATTAAAGTGTCAAAAGTAGTTATGAGAAATGACTCTTTTAATGGCATATAATTAATCTACAAAGTGTTCATAGAAATTTTAAAATATATTAGTAAAGCTATTAATTACAATTTTTAAATATGTACTCAAAGTATATAGTAAGTATACTTATTAGAAATTGATAGCCAGTATTTTGATGTTGTAGGTAGTGGAGCTGATTTGAAATACATAATATATTGTTGGAGACTTTATTCTATAACAAGGCCTATTTTTAAGATCATTATATGGTTAAATGTAAAATCTTTACTACAGCTGTAGTGGAATGAAAAAGTGCATCATGTCCCTCTGAAACATAGTGGAGTAGAAGAATAAAAGAAATACTCATGTACAGTGCAAGTACCTCAAAATTGTACTTGTGTTTGGTTGACAATGGCTTCACTTCCTTATTGTTTTGGGTCCCACTCTGCTGTTTTTGTAAATAATAATAATAATAATTACAAAGTCAACCATGGTTTCTTTTCTTCTGACTTTAATAAAGCTCAAAGTGTAGAACATATTGAAGTGGCACAATCCCTTTGCTACAAACCAGACTTGCACATTTCATGAAGGTAACAAAATATAGAACTGACCATTAAGCATCGTTATTATGACAACTAAGGAAATATTTCATGTTTTATATGGGCTATGTATGAACAAATACACATTACTTGTGTTTGCCAAAAAGTAATTCATAGGCAAAGAAATATACCATATGTTTCCCTACAAGGTGACGTCATTTTAGGGTCAGTTAGACAACAGAGAGGTCTGACTTCCTCTTAAACCTCTTATAAAATTCCAAAAACAGAAGTGCAAACAAACTTATTTGGGATTTGGAAGAGGGAGTGGTTAGGTTAACAATACTGTTAATATTAATCACAGATATAGAGTAGATAAAAATCCTTTGTATTTAACCATGTTTTACAGATGCAGTCTCTGAGCTCCCAAACACAACCAAGTCATCACTTCCTGTAGTGGACCTCTGAAATCTTAGCAATTCTTAATTAGAAAAAGTCATAAAATATCACACTGATAAAACAATATTAAGAATATTTTTGAGTTGTTAAAGAGGGTTCATGGTTTACAGGATCCCAAACAGTACATGCACTCTGCACTTTGTTACTTTCCAAAATGAGCGTGTAATCAAACGATGGAAAAATGACAAAATTGACAGAGTACAAGTAGCAACATGAATGTAATGTAAAGTCTGGTGTGTGTGTGAATTTTTTCACTTTTGTGTCTATGCTCGTGTTGTGTAATTTGGTGTTATGCAGGCTTCAGCAGCAGTGTTTGTTCTGCAGGGTTTCAGTCAGAACATTCCACCTCTCATGGCTGTTAACGGCAGGTGCGCATGCCTCTGCATTAATCAGGGTGCTGTGAACCTGCCGTTTAATCGCAGAGGAAGCCGAGCAGGTAATTACTTTTGAATCTGTAATTGCGCAGACGAGGAGAAAGAAAAACACCGGGCAGGCAGGCAGGCAGCCATGGAGGGGGATCAAAATCACATGTTTGTCCTCCTGCGTCCCACTGAGCATCAGGACACTCTGATCACTGCTTTATCAATACAGCTGACATCTGTCACACAAAATATAGTTGGTGGTGTTTGCAGTTAATGACATGAATTAGTTTGTCTTTTGAGGAATTTCATTCGCTGTATTTGAATCTTCCCACAGTGCTTTTTTTTTTTTTTTGCAAAATACAGTGTAAATCAAGAAAAAACTAAAATTCTTCTACAAAAAATGTTTATTTTTAGAATTTTCTCTAATCTTTGTTTTCTTTTTCATTCTTGTGAAATACTGGATATCTTCACCCCTAAGCCCTCCAAAAATATTTGAATGACACAATGTGAGAGGGAAAAAATGTTTTTTTACAACCTGTGATGAGGTGTTGCAGGAAGACATTTCTTGTATGAAGGGTTACAAGACAAAAAGTTTGTTTTAATCTGTTATTGCATAAATGGCTCATAAAAATGGCAAAGGTTTCTTTTTTTTTTTTTTTCTTGCAAAGCACAACAAAGAGTTCACACAGCATATGGATGTTAACAAGGACAAAGTAAATATCTGATAACTGCATTCCAATCTCATTTCCAAATGTGCTGCTAAATAAAGAGACCTCTTATCGCGCCATAGTTTGTCTCAAACTCTTCCTTGTAGGTGTGTGTTTGACTGCCCACTGACTTCAGCAGCTAACAGCTTGGATCTGATTCACTCTTGTTCTTTTTCTCAGGAGATTTATTGCACAGTGACACACCTTGCAGGGACCTGGCACAGTTTGTCTGATCAAAATAGGGTCATACTGGGTATTGATGTGTGTGTGTGCTTCAACTTTATTGTTATATGTCATATTGTCATATTGTAGCCAGTGTAATAAAACTCTCAAATAAGAATAAAAGCTGATTTGACTTGTGAAAGTAATAGATCGAAGAAGACAAAAAGAAATAACTTTTGCAGATTTATACAAAAAGGTGCACCAAGTTCAGTAGTCTCACCTGCACTGTCACTCGAAGCTGTTTGGCCCATCGTTCACTAGGTGACAGCAGTGAGTTCAATACCAGCTTCAGATCCTGCAGCCAAGCTCTGAGCTCTTTAATCCATAAACAAAAGGAGTCCTATGTTTTTACGCCTTGACCACACAACTATGCAAAATTAATCACTGGAATGAAACTGTCAGCCAGCATCAAACTTATGGAACTCACAAGCTGGTGTCAGCTTCATGCAAATCTATACAGAGGTGGCTAGTTTAACAGTCACTAATACATAACTAGTGAATAAATGTGGTCTCTCTGTGTAGGTAGATGGAATATCTTCATACTTTGCACACTGTTAGAAACATTTGGGTACAGTTGTGCTTTCAGGAAGGACTGCAGGATGCTGGAAGTACATGATTACATCTTTAAACTCACAAGAAAATTAGGGCTTTATTTCAGAAAAGTGAAGTGAACAAGAGACACCTTCTGTCCACTGAGTAGTTAGCAGCTTTTAAGTAGGAGTTGGCTCCACCAAATGTGTGAAATCAACTAATGTCTTCCTGTTCAAGTCATCCACACTAAATATTCATCTATTCACTAAAAACAGAGACAGCAACTCCAGTTTTACCAAAAAAGAAAAAAAAAAAGAAAAAGGCTGCCTGTTTTTGAACTGTGGTTTTCTTTTCATGCCTCAGTGTGCCTGCGTGTGCTTTTTGGCTCATTTACTCTCACAGAGTCAATCTGTCTGATTGTGACACTGCTGTTAACCTCCCTGTGAGCGTTTGTGGTCAAGAAAGTTGTGTCTAAAAGCTTTTTGAATGTTTTAAAGGTGTTTCAAATAATAAAAAAAATACAATAGAAAATTTAAAAAATACAAAAGTGGGCATATTAGAGTATAAGCACTGAAACATGGTATATCCCAGATTTATATTTACTAATCTATTAATATTGGACATAACAATCTTAGCATCAAAAAATATGAGATGTAAAACCTTTACATACATTTAATTTTCTGTTTCTGCACCAGCTTCTCTCCTATTTGTTTAATGAAAAAAAGTCTTAATAAACACACACACACAAAAGAAAAAATAATCTTACTTCATACTATTTATATCTCCAACATGATCTTCTATGGTGTAATTTTTAAGTCAAAATAAGCTCACAGTATTCCAACATTGCTGTCATTATGCATCATTTTTCAATCTAGTGCAGAGTTAGTATCGTTCTCTTAAATTATGACATGTGATGACCAGCCTTTTTCTGTTTTCACCTGATGCCATAGAGATAGCAGCTCTGCCCCCTGGTATACCCTGACAAAGTGGCTGTTGCTTCGATCCCTGAGTCAATATTGACCACCAGCCAGCAGGAGAGAGAAAGCTGCAGCAGCAGCAACAGCAACAGCTGGGGAGAGGACAGCCGGGAGACCACCAATCAGAGACAAACATACACACATAAACACAAAAGTCAGACTTCTTAATACATCAGCACACTGTCGATATGATGTGGTTATCAACTCTTTATCCTCACATGTGTAAGGTTTGTTGTGCCTTTTCATATATCAGTGTAACACAATTGAACTATTCAATGTGTTTTCACAGTGTTGATGATATCCCAAGAAGAATTTTTAAAATTTTTTGCAAAATTTGACAGCAGTATTTTCTGCATAATCTATGAATGTGTACATTTGACTACAAAATTGTAGAAAGAAAGCTTAAGAATTGACCAAGTGACTTAAGTTTTGTCATGGTCTATTAGCTTTGTCTGCAACTGAGCTGTGAAAGTTATCTTTATAACAGACAATCTTTTTGTAAAAAAAATAACTAAACATATAATAACAGAAATTCAATTGAACATTGTGCAGCCTGGTGCACAATGAAAGAAACCATAACCACATAAATACATGAAAATAGGCAAAACACAACGTGAGACATGAGACTTGTGCACAAACATTTGTTTCATCCATCTACTGAGCACATTTAATAGATAATAGAGTTATTTAAGAGTTCCTCGGTGGCCCTAAACTCCATATAGCAACCAATGAGGAAACCGGGCTCACCCACCTGATCCGACTGATCTGACTGATCCAGACTGATCCAGACTGTTAGACCTTGTTCTGTCATCCAGTGAGCCAGGATAAGCTCTTACCGACTGTGCAAAAAAGTCTTGTGTCAAAAATACATTGAAATGCATTAACTTCTGCTGTGGTCTTTAAAATTGAGGAGGTTGTAATGGTTGAACGAGCTGAAGGAAAGATGATTTAGGACTCTTAAAATCCAGGCTGTGACCAATGGTGGCTCCATAGGTAATGGCGACATCATTGACAGCCCAACTGCTTTTATAAGTGAACTGCAGAGGGTTCAGCATCTCCCTAATATGTACCTTCAAACACATGCTAATGAGAGAGGTAGGGGATTAAAATGAGTATTTTTACCACCTGTAAAATGGATTAAAAAAAAGTTTTGCTCTGAGAGGATATGTTGACAGCTTGGCTCAGCTACAGTAAAAGTTTTGGGAGTGTCGGACTGTTGGGGAGAGTGGGTGTACATGAGACAAAGGGTCATACCGCCCTGATGAACAAAATGCTGCATCACAGTCACGTCTGAACTTTTGTGACTTCACTTAAAGCACGAGGATGGAAAATCCCAAATCCGTTGTGTCTGTTATGGTGTTTCATATCAGTTGCTTTGCATGAAAATTTTAAAAAAACCAAAACAAAACAACTCAAGAGAGAAGTTAAGACGTAATCAAACAACACGGAGACAGAGACTAGTTTGCTGTGTCATGACTAACAGCCAAACCTCAAAGCCGCTCTGATCTGACATGATTTAAACAAAAGAAAAGAGGAGGAAAAGCTCAATACCTCACTACACACACACCTTGTGCAGTCACAAAAGCAAACAGAGCCGAGAGACTTTCAAGTCTTGGGTCTGATTCAAACTCACACACACACACACACACACACACACACACACACACACACACACACACACACACACACACACACACACACACACACACATACACACCCTGCTTCAGTGCATGTTGACAGAGCCAACAGTGTTCCTGTGACACACACAGCTAGTGCTACACACTGGCAGCCGCAGGCCTCTCCAGCTCTCCCAGCGTAGGATCATCCACAGGTCATGTTTATGAATTGGGAGGAGTGGATGGATGCCATCGTTCTCCATCACTTTCCCCTTCCTTATCCTAACAGATATCAGTGAGCGGCGAACAAAAATGCTCTACGTGCTACGATTCAGCCATCTTCCTGTGATTCATGGGTGGGGTGATGAAATCTCATCGCTCTGATAGACATCAAAGCTGCTGCTCCATCCAATGAAGAGGAACTGTGATGCAATCAAAGCAGTTGTGGAAAAGTCTGACCACTGATGGATTTATGACAGATAATGTATGGGGGGAATTGTGAAAACAACTTGTGATTATCATAAACAAGGATTAGGAGGATTTGCATGATTACTAATGTTTTGTGTGAGGAGAAGATCTTTAAACAATGACTCTTATCTTCTATTTCTTTTATGATAGATTCTCTTCAGGGGGTTGTTTTTTTCTTGCTGACACTTCCTGGTTGAGTCACTGAGACATTTTTCCTGCACAGATCAAAACATACTGAGTCAATCTGTTGTTTGTCACTTTGGATTGACTTTGAAAGTTTATTTTCTTTATTTATTCTTTGGTTTGTCCCATGTCAACTTCTCACATCCAAAAAGGTTGGTAAAGCTGGTTGGTTAAAGGAATTAGAAGTTTAATTAGATTGATACCACAAGAGTGGTTTTGATTTTCTCACTTGTCTCTCAGCCAGAAAGCTAATGAGTAGATTTCCAAAATGTCAAACTACTCCTATAAGTCAAAATTTTAATATTGTGGACAAAATTCAGGAAGGACTTTCACAAGTCTGCCGGTTCATTCAATTAGATGATTAGATAACAGTGGGATTTGTCAACAAATGATCATCTCCAGACTCTGAGGAGGAGGGGATGAGCGGTCGGAGAGTTCAGGTTGAGGGTAAGGTCCAGCTCAGTCTGTGGAACGGTACATGGCCGCTTGTTCCTGTATCTCACGCACATGCTATGTAGCCCTTGCCCTTTTTATTTCAGCTACTTTCCAAATGTTCCGGTCTGTGCACCGACCAGGTTGCGAGCTGACGAACGAAAGGTCACGAGAGGTCAGTAAGACACCAAAAGCTGCCAAGCACCACGTTGAGCCATCATCTGTACTCATAGCATGTCTCTGGATGTCACTCAGAGCATTAAGAAACATTAAAATCAGGCGTATTCTGGCTGAGTCCAGCTTTAGAGAGCAATCATATCAAGAGAAAACCTTTCACACGATACTGAGTGATTCACTCATGACTTCCAGTTGCCAGAATAGAAACAATACGGATGACATGTTTAACAAACAGTACACCGTTTCATACCTGTTATTTGCATTTGAATGATGAGAATCACAAAAGGTGCAAGGGCAAACAAAGCACGTGAATGTTGTGTTTCCTGTTTTGCGAAACAATTCAGAGTAGGTGCTGTTAGATAAAAAAAAATATCTATAAAATTAAACTCAGCACCTGGACTTTTGCAGGATATTTGCATAAATGTTGATATTTCTAATTATTTTTATCTAAACTGTATTTCAGTTATCTGATATCCAGCTGTAGGACTGGCCCATTTTCTTTTGAGACCCCATATAGCAGGTGTTATAAACTTTAAAGATACAAAAAATGTAAGTGATTTATCTTAAACAGTTGTTTGTTCAGTTGGAAGTTTATTTTTTTACATTGGAAACTATCAATCTGAATTTATAAGCCAACACAGATGTGAAGTCCTTATTATAGTGCTCAGAGAAATGGAAAATGTAAATATATGGAAAACATTGTTTGAGTGCCCTCTTTTAAGCAGTGACTCCATTCAGGATCCTTTTAAAGCCAAAAATTCTCACTTGTGACTCATCACCACAGGATGCATATGTCTATGAGTTATGAGTGGTTTTAGTTTTCAGAGTTCAGAGGAAGTAAAACTCTTAAATATAGTGGAAAAAAGCAAAGATTGTCTCTAATTTTGTGTAGCAGAAATGTTCTTCTTTACTTTCTTGTTACGTAATCATCTTGCAACTCCCACCTTGAGCCACCAGAGGATGGACACTCGTCTGAACATGACCTCTGTTAAAGGACAATGCCAGTGTTATTCTATATTTTTCTTATTGTCAACAAATTGTATGAAAAGACCAAAACCGACAATGTTTATAATAATCACTCAGAAGCACTCAAGCCCATTGGCTCCTATTGAAGATGTCAATCTTTAAAAGCAAGTCACAAATATACTTTCATGTTCGAAAAAAGGCAAAATGATTACCTAAAACACCTGCAGCTTTCAACTAATTTTACTAAAGCATTTTATTGAGGACTATTTTCAGCGTCATATACACATTTGGTGCTCTAATGAGTATTTACAACAGTGTTTTTTTAACATTTTTGGACAACAATGGAGCTGTATGGCACAGAGGAATAGGCTAAATCTTCAGCTACACAGAAAACACTTGTTAGTGGGATCAATTCACTGTTGGTTTTGTGGACAATAAGAAAAATACAGACTATCGCCGGCCTTATTCTTTATTTCAGTAGGCTACATCAGACATGACTGCAGTGCTGGTCTGTGCCTGAGATGTCTGCTGATGGATGGCCAGATGGAGAAACAGGAACAGGTGGACTGTCCCTGCTCGGGATGGTCCCTGTCCCTCATTGCTCAACATGTGTGTCACCAGCCTGTGTGAGGGCGTAATGGGCAGTCCGTGTTCCACGCCACGCTCCAGTGCACAGGCCGCTTTCACAACAGGCGTGATGGTCTGTGTACTGGATAAACTGTTTTTGCTGTTTGTTATTATTTGTCGTTAATGGTTGACAGATTTTAAATGGAGACATGTGAAAATGCCAGAATATGTACGCCAATGTGTTGTCACCCACAGGTGGCGAGACCTCAGTATTTTTGTGTGCGTGCGTGCATGTGTGTGTGTGCATGCCCGTTAATACTAATGTTACTTGTTTGTTACCTTTCCGATCAAAAATGTCTTTCTTAAAACATGTTCACACATATTTTTAGTCTTTTTTAGTTGAAAAATCTGTTACTTTGTTCAATTTTATATCATTTGTCAACTCTCCTATGGTGGCAAATCCAATAAATGTGACTAATTTGTTGGTATTGAATTCTGCTTCACATGTATTTTAGTTCATGTTTTTTTCCTTTAACCCAACTTATCTTGAGTTTCAAACACAAATCTAACTCTTCCATTAACTCTTTGTTCCCATGTGATTGTGTGAAAAGTTTCGGTCGCAGACAACAAATGGCCCATTTATTCTGTTTTAAGAAAATCAATCAGTTTCTTTGGGCCCTTAAAACTAACAATTGAGTCATTAACGTGTCGCCGGAGATGACAGAGCTGCAGACAGACTGTAATTTATCTGTTTCCACTGGGCTATTAACTTTACTCACATAACGCAGCGGCTGGCACTTTACACCAGAGCGAAGGGCAGCTAAGGTGTGCATCTCGGGGAAACTTTATACAACAATAGTAGCAGCAGATAAGAGAGCATGTGTAATCTGTGTAATGACACCCAAAGCAGCAGACTTTTAGATGAGAGGCCGCAGACTGAGAGAGAAAAAACTGATAGGTCTTTGCTTCAAAAGAACACAAAGTACCATTAATAAAACATCAATATAGTAAAATGATTAGCATTCCTATAATGACCTTAAGTGTGTCTCTAGGACTTAGCAGGGCATTTGCATGGTCCTTTTATTGCCACCTGTTTATCTCCACAATATTGTAACTGGGGCACTTTAGTTGTTATATGTAATATGTGTGTAATATTCTTCAAAAAGTCACATTAGGATTATCACAACAACACAGATTATTCACAACAAAGTCTCAGTGCGTCGTATTGGCTGTGGTGTTAATAGATTTAGGGCAATCCCGTGTATTACTAATGATCAACCACATTGATACTACACTGAAAGATTACACGTCTGACCAATAATTGGCTAAGTATCTTGTTGTAAACCACCATACATATTCACAGAAGAGGCCTTCTGTGTCCACATTTTTTGTTGTTGTTGTTGTTGTTTACAGAAAGTTTACACCTGTCAAAAATTAAATAATCAAATTAAAAAATACTGTATTTTCTGTTCCAGAAATGGGGATCATAAAAAGATGATTTGTTCCAGAAACCAGGTTTGCTGAAAATATGCTGTGTGTCTGTTTCTATGGCAACTGGTGCCCTGAAAATAACCTGTTGACCAGAAGGTCACCTTGACCTGAACTCAGGTCAGTTATCAAGCTTCATTAACTAGGTGATACCATCTGCTGATAATTCATCTCATTTTTTATTCATTCAGAATGAATGAAATTAAATGAAAATGTTAGAATTTTAATTTATTCATTAGCGTAAAGCCCTCAGGATGCACATTAGTTTACTTTTCTGAGTAGAAATAGTTGAATAGACCCGAAAATATATATAAAACATATATTTTGCCATGTTTATATATTTGAATAGATATCACAATTAAAATATGAATTTCTATATTAAAATAACAATATATTTGCACGTGCACGGCTTTATTGTGAAAATAGCATTTTCACAACCAGTGGTAGAAGAAGTACTTTACTTTTGGAAACTTTGGTATTTTTCCACCCGGACCCTATTTCCCCATCTTTTTGTGTCTAAGTGACTAATGGGGACAACAATTTTTGAAATTGGCCCAGTATTGAGTGAGAGCGCTTCATCTGGCGGCCACGAAACTGGCTGCAATGTAATCCATTGGGGCAATTGCACCAGTCAATGTACATCCATTGAAAGTGTTTGTTTTTACCGCTGACAGGCTCAGATTATTATCATAAGTGTCTGACAACATTATGGAAATGACTATGCAGAGAAATAAAACGTTCTTCTTTACCTTTCACTTGTTTGTTATTGTGTCTAACCAAGTCTCGCTCAAAGAGAAGGCTCATTGTGAAATCTCATGAGACTTGAGTTGTTATTGAAATCAGCTAATATAATACATAGTCAGAGTTGGAGAGAGGAGTGTTGGGAGGACTTTGTTGTGCCAGAGTACAGAAAGTGTAGCTTTGTGTTATCTACCAGATTTTCAAAGTTTTTGTTTTTTTTCTTGATTTCGACAACTCAACTCTCGCAAGATTTCATGAGATAGGGTCCAGGTTGAAAAATACCAGTTTCCCTTTAAGTAAAAGTAGCAATACCACAAGTAAAAATAAAGTAAAGTAAGTAAAAATCCTACATTCAAAATCTTACTTAAGTAAAAGTACATGAGTATTGTCGAAAAAATGTACTTAAAGTATCAAAAGTAAAAGTAAAAGTACTCATTATGCAAAATAGGCTAATTTAGAGTGTTATATTTATCATACCTGTTTATATATTTTTTGAATATTAATACTGATTCATTGACATGTTTATGTAAGCAGCATTTTAATGACTGAACATTTGTTTTACGTATAAAATATTGATCTGAAAAGTAGCCAGTAACTATAGCTGTGAAATAAATGTAATGGAGTAATAAGTAGAATATTTCCCTCCTGAAATGTAGTGGAGTTGAAGTATAAAGTGGCACAAAATGGAAATACTTGACATTATAGGCCCTACTTAAGTACTTGAGTAAATGTACTTAGTTACATTCCTCCACTGTTTACTAAGTCTCATTTAAACCCATATTCACTGAGAATAGAGGCTAAAAGTCACTACACTAAACACATTTTCTCATATAGGTTACTCTGTCACCAATAAAGCTGTACAATATACTTTATAGTTTCTATAAAACTATTGGCCTTGTTCGACTATATAACCCAAGATAAGAGCGCAGGTGCAACAAGTTACAACATTGAACTATATCAGACTCATTAGTGGATGTATGGATGCTGTGTTTGCTGTTGTTTTACTGTATGTACCCGATCTGTCAATTACCATAATGATCCTATAATAAAAGGCTCCATTGTCGCCTCAGGAACAGTCACTGATATCTGAAAATGAGGCTTTAATATTGAAAAGTCGAGTCATGATTCAGCTCGCTGTGAATAACGAGTTTAAGGGCTTTTTAGGACTTTTCGAAGAGCTGAAAAATCCAGTTTATACAGTATAAATCATCAGCAGTGACAACGAGCAAACTCAGTTGTTCACATTATTGTGGCTTTACTTTTCAGGGTTTATTTCCCAGTTTTTCTTTTCTTTTTAAATACTTCCTGTCAAATTAAAGTGTTCAAACTACACGCAACATCTCATTAGCTGATGTTCATGTTTAATAAAGTTCACAGAGTTAAAATTTTGAATGTGCTTGTCTTTTATAGTCAGATTGGACGCCTTTAACGTCGCGCTGTGTGTTTTCAGCTTCTCCTGTCGGGACAAAGAGAAGGATGAACGAAGCTAAACTCACCTTTATTATTGATTTTTATTTTCAGAATATTTCCAACAGGAAGCAAAGGTGACTCCACATCAGAGTGTGATCCCTAATAATCCCAAACTGCTCCTGTAAATTAATGGTTAGGAGTTTGTTTAACCTCTGAGGTTTTCTTTACATTTGCAAATAAGCTAAAACTTAAGCACTGAATTCAGCAATTAAAGTTTACACTGTGTCGTGTGCATGTGGGAGAGATGAAGGCATTTCAAGAATTTTAAGGGGTTTTCGTCTTATACTGATATATTGTCACAGTGTTATTGCTGCTGTTATATTATTAAAATCTAATATTTTTTTAGGAATAAAAGTGAAAGCGGAGGAACATTTCTTTCATTCACTTAAAAAGAACTGCGAAATGATGATTTTAGCTTCTTTTCTAGAGCGAGCTGGAAAAAAATTAAACAATTTCTCCTTGTAATTTAAAAAAAGTAAACATAAAGTGAGATATTTGACTAAATTACATTATTAGGCTTCATTAAATGAAACAAACAACTGAATTACAGCGACAACCAACACCAATACCTCATTAACAACGACATCATAATTAACCCATTAGTGGCAGCCAACTAATGACAATGAGACCACTTAATACCTTAAATAACAACATGGGCTACATTTAGTCACTCTATAAGTAGGTATAGATTATACAAAAAAAAACCCACTCATGAATAAATGAAATAAACATGAAAAAAACACAAAGAGGAGAATAACCCAAAGAGAATAAAGCCATTGCTGGGAGATTTGATCCAGCGATGTGGATATGTGTAGCTCGCCTTTCTTAAAAGTCTTTATGGCATATACAACAGGGTCCAAAGTCCATTAAAGTTTTGCTGATAAGGGGAGCCAATAAAAGCAGCAGTGCTGCAGTGTAAACACATGTCTACCTCGGCCCAGAGAGGGCCGTATTCTGCGGATTTACATAAGGTTCCCATCAGCCTGCCCACTCATTACCATGTTTTATATTCCCCCGCACTAGGAAAGCATCATGGCAAAGTAGCTCCATCCTCCCCTCAACAGGGAAGTGAAGCAGTTTCTCGGAGCAGGTGTCAGCAGCGGTAAACTCCCCACAACACTGGACCAGAGAGGAAGGAAGGAACTTTTACTTTATTATTCTTATTCTTATCTCTTTCTATCCCCACCTTTTTCTTTGCCCCATCGCGCACACACAGCAGGCCTATGTTGTGTTTTTAATGTTCTCTAAAATGGTATCCAAGCTGACATCCCTGCAGCAGGAGCTCCTCAGCGCCCTGCTGGACTCAGGAGTTACCAAAGATGTTCTGATCCAGGCCCTGGATGATATGGACCCGAGCCCGCCCGGCTTTGGAGTAAAATTGGAGAACCTGCCCATGTCTCCCGCTGCTCCTCAGAGCGGAAAGATGAACGCAGGGGACCAGGACACGAAGCCCATCTTCCACACGCTCACCAACGGCCACAGCAAGGGCAAGCTGTCCGGGGACGAGGGCTCCGAGGACGGGGACGACTACGACACGCCGCCGATCCTGAGGGAGCTCCAGTCGCTCAACACGGAGGAGGCCGTCGAGCAGAGGGCGGAGGTGGATCGCATGTTGGCGTGAGTTTTCTTGCTATGTTTGACTCTTTTTAAAAAAGTACGAATTCACTAATATCTCCGCAATATGAACGTGAAACGAGAAAGTGAAAATTAGCGTCTATAAATCTAAGGGTAGTCTTATTGAATTGTAGCGGACTCTACACTCTACTTTAAAAGGTTAGAAAGCGAGGCTAATTTTGAATAAACAAAAAAATAGGCCTTAATTTCCCTAAAGAGCTTCCCCTTCTTTGTTTACAATTTTAAAATAACCCGCCACGGCTTCGTTTTCACATTCTGGTTACTAATTATCCACATGGATTATTATTTCTTTACCTTTGGAAAATATCAGCTGAACTTATTTATTATTAACTTTACTCCACCTCTCAACGATAAAAAATCCGGCAAAGGGGCCACATGAGGAGAAAGTCAATAGAAGCAACGTCTGGCTGGGAATTTAGAATAAAAAATAACAAATAACAAATTAACAAGATTTATAATAATAATGCAATTATTGCTACGCGTAACAATTTACGCGTAGCAATTATACAATAATAATAGGCTAATAATAATAATAATAATAATAATAATAATAATAATAATAATAATACAGTTTGATTTACTTATTTGCTCATTAATCTAAATAAAATAGTTTTCTTTCGTTTCCGTTTATTCACGTGTCAGTAAACCCATCATGGCAATTTGACATCACTAATCCATTTATTTCCAATTATCTCCACTCAAATCGCTCACTTCACTGTAAAACTAATATTTGAGTCTCTATCGTCGGCTAACAGGACCGGAAGAATATCCAAACGAGCCCACGTGTAGTTAAGTTATTATTAATTTTATTCTATAAATCATCAACTGAAAGATACACAGTGGCGTGTGATTAGAGTGAATGGAGATCTGGTTATTCATTGTCAAAAGTTATAAACTAACATCTCCCACTTAACCAGCAGACTGAGATGTAGGCCTCCACATTCTCCAAAACAAACACACGCGGGTAGATTTGCTATAATTACGGATGTCAGTATGTCTGGGCCTGCTAATCTCGGATTGTAAGGTAAAGTAAATCTCGATTTTTCTTTACATTCTGTCACTGCAAAAAAAAAAAAAAAAAAAAAAAAGACCCAGAGATACAGTATAATGCTTTCTTTATAAATGGAGTCAAAGTCAACGTGTAATTCCTTAAAAAAAATTAAAATTTTTTCATTGAATTTCACCGTTATTTGAGATACTGTACATTTCTAAATTTAAAAGCCATGTAATCTTGACCTCAAACTATCCTTTCATTAACAATGAAAACATGACTGAGTTTAATATGACAAATGCATTTTTAAAAAGAATTTTAATTGAGCCAAACCTAAAAAAATATATATTTTACAGATTGCTGTTTTATGGCACATGTGGTCTCTATAGTTTAACCAAATACAGTCAGAAAATCTGATTATGATCTTTTCACTAACAGATTTTTTCAAGTCTATCTAATGATGTTTAAACCCATTTGTTACACATTTTCATTGTAGCAGAAGTTTTCTGCAAATTTTAACGCGTCTAATCTAACTTGTTTCCAGGCTGAAATCAGGAGTTTAGGAGACAAATACTAAGTCCAAGTTTCTCAACCTCACTGAATCCACTTGAACTAACCTTTGAAAATATTTACAGCCTATTGAGCGGGCTACAATGATAAACGGGTTGCCTGTGAGGGTGCTCATTATCGTTACAACCCCTTTAAACTTGAGGCCTTGCAAAACAGGGAAGCTAGAAGGAAGGATCAAGTCCATGAGCGGCTGAGTGTTTGATCATAATGCTTTCATATTTTTAGATTTTGTAACGGGTGTGAATAAACTTTCAGTATCAACAAAAGTACCAGTATGTTCTGAAAATATCTCCCCTTCACATGAAACATTCCTCATGTAAGTCATTTGATTGTATGAGGTAGAATAAAAAACTTTCTTTCAGCCATATAATCTGTGTAAAGCTAGTTTTACTACTTTCCCTCTGTGAGTGCACATTGTTCAGTGGTGAAATGAGTCATGTTTTCTGCTCCTGTGTTTTATCTGAACCTAGAGAGGATCCATGGCGTGCTGCCCGCATGATCAAAGGTTACATGCAACAGCACAACATTCCCCAACGGGAGGTGGTGGACATCACAGGGCTGAACCAGTCTCACCTCTCCCAGCACCTCAACAAAGGCACGCCCATGAAAACGCAGAAACGAGCGGCCCTCTACACCTGGTATGTCAAGAAACAGCGGGAAATTCTCAGACGTAAGTTAATATTTGAGTTTCTAACAGCTTGGCCCTGGCCTGCGCTTTATTTGGGTTTCAAACTTGCAGGGATATCAAGTTGCATTGGACATTTCCTCATCATACTGTATACAGCAATAGATGTGTCCTAAATCCTGTTGAGAAGATGTATGTTCAATCTTTTGTTGTAATTTGTCATATTCCATCAAAAGGAAACAACAAACTATCATTTAAAGATTGAAAACACCACTCTTACTTGTGTTAATAATAATGTTTTTGCGATTTTGCGGTTCTAGTTTTATTAAATATGCCCCCTCTTATTTTTCAGAGTTCAACCAGGCAGTGCAAGGTTCTGGCAGCAATATGACAGACAAAGGCAATCAGGATCCAACGTTTTTTTTCCCAGAGTTCAACCCCACCGGTCAGAGCATGGGTCAGCCCGGCGATGAGGTCGGCAGCGAACCCTCATGCAAGAAAATGAGACGTAACCGTTTCAAATGGGGGCCTGCATCACAGCAGATCCTCTACCAGGCCTATGAAAGGCAGAAGAACCCCAGCAAAGAGGAGAGGGAAGCTCTGGTAGAAGAGTGCAACAGGTGGGCAAATATGACACTTTCCTGTACCTTCCTAGAAAAACGTCCCAGTATCAGTCCAAATTTCTCACTTTGTACAATTTGTTTCCTGCAGAGCCGAGTGTCTCCAGAGAGGCGTATCCCCCTCCAAAGCTCAGGGCCTCGGCTCTAATCTGGTCACAGAAGTGCGAGTCTACAACTGGTTTGCCAACCGGCGCAAAGAGGAAGCCTTCAGGCAGAAGTTGGCCATGGACGCCTACAGCACACCAACCCACAGCATCAACCCTCTGCTGTCACACAGCTCGCCACATCATCCCCAGAACAGCGCTTCACCTCCCAGTAAGATGCCAGGTAGCGTCGTTTCACATGCAGTTCAGCGTCACAGAGAACAGATAGGATATATTATATGCTACCTTTGCAAATGCCTCGCTTATGCTAGCAAATACAACATAATTAGTAACAGAATAATCATAAAAATATTTCCTAACTTCAATTAATAGAGGAATTGTTAGATAATAGTTCAAAAAAAAAGTACATGGTTTTGTTTTCCTCAGTGTGAAAATACTGTCAGAGGCACAGTTGATGTGATCAGGGTGGCAGAGAAAGAGGGGGCAAGTGATCAATGAGTGTGAGTGAGTGAGCTGAGCAAATGCCATTGTTATTCTGATCTTTGAAAACACACTGAGAACAATCCACATTGTACCTGCAATCTCCACTCCAAAGTCAGCATGGAGAAGCATGACACAAAGGGCAGCAATCCTGTGACAGGCCAGGGTCAGGCCAGGGTCAGGGAGGGGGGACAGACACATCCAGATCACCTCGACATTACGCCGTCATTTCCACATTTCCCCCTGCCATACAGGTTGCTAATGACTCCTCTCAGACAGTTGCCAAAACAAGGAAATGCTGTGCGTTATTGCGCTGACCATTTCACCCCGATCTGATGTTTGCATTCACAGTAATTAGTATTGACTGAGTCTACCTGGTGTATACGACATAAAAACAAAGCTGATAGGCTTCACAGAGCATTTATCCTCCGTGCCATCACTCACCCTCCATAAAACTGTGATTTGAGAGACTCACTCAGAGCCTATTGTTGTCCTCTCATGTCCGAACACGAGGCGAGCTTTGAAGGGAAAACAAACTGTTTGCCTTGGCTTGCTCTTTTACCTTTGGATAAACTGGTCCTGCTTGTGGATTGTCTGTTTGCTTGAGTTTTGTGTTGTTGTTGCTCAGAACACCTGACCAGGCACTGACCTCAGGTCGCGAAGGCAGAGGGGTCAGCGATACGGTTGTAGCGTCAGAAGGGAAGGGTCGCTGGCGGAAAGCACTTTGCTCCCCCAAAAACCCTCAGCTGGCTGCTTACAAGGTGTCCTGCTGGCATCCTGCCGACAGCATCAGCTGTTTTTCAGTGTCAGCCCCTGGCCTGACAATAATATCCCAGCAGGGTGTCTCATTGCGTTGCTAGGGCACGGCCTGTATTATGCATGCTTAATGGACAATTAAAATCCTTTGCTACTACATCTCCCAGGCCTTTGATAAGGGGCTCCTCTGACTTCTACTCTCTATACTCTGCTTCGGCAGGGGGTCCCATTGTCTGTGGTGTATTAGAAGACTGCAGTGACTGTAACCTAGGTTCATTTATCTCTGCTGGGCCTTGAGGAGGACTGATTTTAAAGCCCCCCCCTCTCACCTTTATGGGTATTAGTATAGTTGCTGAGGCTGGGCGCAGACTTGGAGCAGCAGGAGCTGTCCACTGGGGTATTGGCTCTTTTCTGGCCAGACAGGACTGATGACCCCTTCTTCGCCTATAGAGAAAGCTAGTAATCCCCCTCCTTAAATCGTCGCCACACCTTCAGTCATATGAGAGAGGTCACTGCTGGGTCAAATCAAAGAAACTCCTCTTACTTTGGGAGTTTTTATTGATTCTGTTACGGTTCGTTGGATAGTTGGTCACAATTGGATAGACAGTCAAACAATGACGAGCAGTTTTGGTTACGGCCTTTTTTTAACTTTCAGAAAGGAAACTGATCTAAGGCAGATTACATATTTTGTTAGCACACACTTGTGTTGTCCTAAGAGATATTTACCTACTCTCCATCTACTAATAATGTTTACTGAGCTTAACTAATCCATTTTATTTAGGCCATTTCACTTTGAAGCATGAATCTCTACTAACAAAATAATTAAAGGTATACTATGTAGGATTTTCCTAAAAAAAATGTATAGACTCATGCAAAAACAATCCCTCTCAATCATTTATGACCCACTAGAAGTGTGTGGCAGAGTCCCTGCCCTCTGCCTGTATTTTCTTATTATTTTGCTGTGTTTGGGATGTTTCTGGGCATAAACCTTTGGGCAGTGGGTGTATAGCCCCCAGCCAATAACAGCACACAGGGTGTGAGGTCAGGACTCATGGTGTAGTGACCGTCTCCGTCTTCCTCCTCTGCTATCTGTGTGTGTCATGGATGTATAAAGAGAACAGGTCTGTGTCTGTTTGACCGAGGGTGGGGCTGAGCTACACACACACACACAGGCAGCGCAGAGAGGCCACAGCCGCCAAAATGAAACATGCGCTTTGGCTGCATTCACACAAAATCTCGCAATATGGCACCTTCCCACAGGGTTTTATGGAGGTGTGCGGAGGTGTGGTTGTGTTTATTGGTGCTTCAGAATGTAACCGCTGTGAAACAATCAGAAAATAATGTTTTACTTATCTGATTCAGTGCTTTGTTCTTGCTACTGTCGCTCCCTCTCTTCATTTACTCCCTAGCTCACTCGACCACCGCCATTCTCTCTCTCTCTTGCTCTGGTGCTGTTGAGCCGGGGAGGAGGGGCCAACTTTGAATGTTGTGTTTACAAACAGCAGCCAACAAATCCTGCATAGTATGCCTTTAACAACCTTCCTTGGCTGATTAATTTTATAAAAATGTACTGTACTTAGAAACATTTGATTTCCTTATACTAAAATAATGCTAATGCAGCTGAAAGCTCCATGAAATTGAGCCAGTGCTGTGTAAGCTCAGCTGCATCCTTCTGCATGTTACAAAACTAGCAGACTCAGAAGTTCCAGATCAGATACAGTAGTAGGGGGGATTATCCGTGGGTTGCGTTGCTTTCCGTCACCTCAGGCTAGCTTGGAACACTTACACACACACACAGAAAGGATGGCCTAGCTCTGCACTTTCCACTGCTCTGACTTTGTCTCCCAGAGAGCCACAAAAAAGAGACTGGATACGTCCTGCAGAGACCCAGGAGGTCTGTCATATGCAGCGGCACTACAATGAGCACTGCCTGGGGTTGGGGAGGCAGGCTTTGATATTACATGGGTCACACAGGGAGCTAGAGCCTTTTAAACCTGCTGAAGCCTCTTGCTACCACTCCCCTTCTGAAGTTCTCGCCCTCCCCCTGCTCTCAAAGGGCAGTCCTTGGCTCTACGTGGATTGTGCCATTGTGTCAGAGCAAAGTTTTACTTTTACAGACTCTTAAAATAAAATGATGGTAGAAGCAATCTCTCAACTTAGCTTTCTAGAAACTCAAGAGTCTTTGAGTTTATATCTTGGAAATCCTCCTTCCTTACTCCAAGGTTCCCTGCAGCTAGAATTACTGCTGCACCCAAAGAAACAAAACTGGCTTGAATAGCATCCTATTCTCCCTCTGACACTTTAAGAGGTCGCCCAGTTCTGAGATAACTGCCTTTTTATGAGTCCTACTCTATTGTGTGGCAATGGGGGTCATGAGTCCAATGGAGTGCTTTATTGTACTGCGTCAGTGTTTACAAGGCACGATGGAGTGTTGTGGGGTTGCTAGTATGTTGCAGAAGACAATATGAAGTCTGCAGGCTGAACAAAATGGAGGACAGGTACTTAGGGAATGAAATATGGTGCTGTGTCTTTGCTTCAGACATCATTGTATCTTTAGTTAAAGGTGCAGTGTGTAGAATTTAGTGGCATCTAGCGGAACAGACTTGCCAGAATGTGAATATAATATTCATATGTTTTAATTAGTGTATAATCACGTGAAAATAAGAACTGTTGTGTTTTTGTTACCTTAGAACGAGCCCTTTATATATCTAAACAGGTAACAGGTCCCCTTCCACAGAGCCCACCATATTGCACCGCCATGTTTCTACAGTAGCCCAGAACAGACAAACCAAACACTGGCTCTAGAGAGGGCCTTTTGCGTTTTTCGCTCTCAGACATGAGAGTTGCATTGATTTTCTCATCTAAACTCTCAGCAAGAAAACAAAGAAGTATATTTTACCAAAATTTTGAACTATTGCTTTAAATATACAGCATCGTATGAAGAGATTATGATAAATTCTGCTTAGGTATATGTGAGTTGATACACATGAATCATCCAAAAGCTCAAAGAAAGATGATTATTTAAGATTTTCTCTATCAAAAATGATTGCTGTTTTGTTTTCTTTGACACCTGAAGCAAACTTTAAAATCTGCAAACACACATCCTGTTTCCAGCAGTGACAAGAAAATCAATGACCCTCCCATTGGTCACATTTAGTGTCAATGCCTCTCCCTCTTTTTTTATTTTTTTTTACCTTGAAATAATTGTATATCAATGCATCCTGTCACGTCTGACCGACTTCGGCAGAGCGTTTAGGCTGTCACACCTGGGTCACGGACGGAGGGCTCAGGGAAGATGGGAGATTTCAGTGCAAACATAGTCTGTCTCTGCACTGTCACACCGAGTGAGGTACGCTCTGTGTGTCTTTGTGAGGCTGAGACCACAGGATAAGAATGTGTTTGACATTGCTCGTAATTGTGTAATGTTTACTCTGTTGGTATCAGAGAGTGCCTGCATCGGCAAACAGGCATTTGATTGTCGGTTGTGGGGAGGGTCGAAGCATCCCAGTGAGAGACAACGAGTAGTCTAGACACGGGATTAAGTGATGGCACTAAAAGGAGAGCTTCGTTTTCATTCACTGTGAATATGGTGAAAACTCACGTTGACATAATTAGGAACATCATTAGTGTGCTGAATGGAAAGTCTGATGGGAGTTTTGCTGTAGTGTGAGTGCGTGTACACAAGGAATGGCCTTGGCTGAGCTACACAGATAGCAGCACGGACGGGTCAATGTGTTTGTTTGCTCTGTCCTCCCCTGTCTGAGTCAAAGAGCAGGTGAGATTGGTTGGTTGGAATGACAGTGGCGCTGCTCACCACAGAACGAGGCCTATGCCGCTATCTTTCTGCCCTATATAACTGTAGTAGTTGTGGGACACAATGGCTGAGAGCCAAGACAGTTGAAACTAACTCCCCGTCTCTCTCTCTCTCTCAGTGCGCTACAGCCAAGGCCCCGGTGAGGTCACCTCCTCCACAACCATCAGTCACCACAGTAGCAATGCCATGGCGACCAGCCAGTCAGTGCTTCAGCAGGTGTCTCCGGGAGGATTGGACCCCAGCCACAGTCTGCTGTCACCTGACGCCAAGATGGTGAGTGAACACACCTGGGCCTTCATGGCCTCAGATTAGATAAGAGCAGGTCTGCATTTAGCATAAACGTACAAAGCAGGTTCCTGAACCTCCTCTCCCATGGACCCACCGGCAAGAGCCAACAATTAGCACATTGTGCTGCTCTGTTTGGAGGGTGGAGCCGAGGTGGCAGGCCATGGCTGGACTCACACTCAGCCTTCACCAGAGTACGCAGGGCACGTTCATCGCTCGGCCAATAAACCTGACAAAGAAACATTTTGTTCTTATTGATTAAATGCCTTAAAAGAAGAGTCACAGGTGGAGCTGCTTGTTCTGCCAGAGAAATGACGCCAACATTTGATTATGTCTGATGGGTTTTTTTTTCCTACTTCAGAGTTTCTCCCCTCTGCCCTAGTCCAATATTTGATCAGTGACAAGGAAACCTGTGCATAGACCCATAGCATTTGAGAAGTGGTGAAACATACTTTTATTGCAGTATAGAAAGTGTGATTTACTGTCAAAACACACCAAAATTAAACTGCCATATAGTACAAATTCAGTTTTAACGACTTATCTTGTTCATGCAGCTCACATGAGCATATTGTACACTAACATTCCTGTAAATTCGTAACTCTTTTGCTTTTTGGAGCAGCATTATGTGAAATAACCACAGCGAGGGCAGGCAGTGTGGTGTGCAGCAGGGCAGAGCTGACAGTTTCTTATCTGCAGATGTGCATCTGGCCCAGTCTCTCTTCTGTGGGCAGCTGGCAGCCTAGTCAAATAGACGCAGCCCAACTGAGTGGGAGGATCCTGATCCAGATAGTTATTACTGTAAATGCACAGATAGTTGTGTTGTTTCGTACAACACAGTTTGTTTTTCTTCAAATAAGCAGTTAAGCATTTATATAAACCAACATGCAGGTACAAACATCCCTCAATGTGCTACACTTCATGTGCAACACAAACACATGCACAGTCTTCCATGTAGACATTTTTCGTAGGATTTTTTTCACCTTTTGTTCCTTATCAGTATTTACTTGTGTGCTGTGTATGAGTGGAGTTACACAAGCGCAGTGTTATACAAAAGAATCAGAACTAAGTCAACATTAATGTCTGTTGTTTGTTTAGCAGCAAACATCTGTTTCACTCTGTACATACATTTAAGTGAATTTACTTAGCAGATACTCCAACCCTCATAACTTTGAGCATTGCAGTCTGTTATAACAAATACTACAGCAGTGTTGCAATTTTATTTATTTATTTTTGCATCTTTTCCCAGATTTCGGGTTCAGGTGGTGGACTTCCTCCTGTGAGCACACTCACCAACATCCACAGTTCCCATCACAGCCATCAGCAGTCACAGAACCTCATCATGCCTCTTTCTGGAGTCATGGCTATAGCACAGAGTAAGTCCTCCAACCTTCCATATGACTAAAAATTAAAAAAATGATGACTCATGATGACATGATTTTATCATGAGATGGTTTTTCATTGCTCTGAAGTGACTGAGATCTGGTCGTGTCTCGCCAGGTTTAAACACATCGCAGTCTCAGACGGTGCCAGTGATCAACAGTGTGGCGGGCAGCCTGGCAGCGCTGCAGCCGGTGCAGTTTTCTCAGCAGCTTCACAGCCCCCACCAGCAGAGCCTGATGCAACAGTCTCCCAGCCACATGAGCCAGCAGCCGTTCATGGCTACTGTCACACACTCACACAGTATGTAACAGCTCTATTGTCTTCTTCTCTGTACGCAAGGCTTCGAGTCAGTTTTGTTAATCAGATATATCAGTGGTTTCCAAGCTTAAGCACCTTAAAAGCCTTAAAGGGGACATAACTTGCTTTTTGTGATTCTCTGTTACTGTTATAACATTGTATTCAGGCTCAAACATGTATGGCTGTATTTGAGAAGTTTATATTTTGAGCAAAGAATGGGAAAAAGAAGCAAAATCCAACTGCTATTGTAGGACGGCAGCTAAAACGGCCTGTGTCACACAAAGATATTCCAATAGAGTCCCAGAATAAATATAGGGACCTGGAAAGGTGCACGTTATGTCCCCATTAAACCAAAGCTATGTCTATGTGACATTGGTTTGAAAAAGTAACTTTTCCCTCTCAAATTATTTAATTTCAATAATTTTTAGAGGCCTGAAAGAGTAAAATTGACCAGTATTTCGTAAGACGTTTGAAAAAAAAAAAGAATAATTTCCAGATCTATAAGGTTTGATTTTCTGGCCCAACGTCAATGTTGGTATCATGCATGGACACATCTCTGCCCACATGATGAGAGGAGCCAAACCAAAATTCCCAAATGATCTACTAATATTAAAAGCAGCAAGTGAAAGTGAAAGCTGGACTCACGGATATTAGATTTTTTTTTAACCTACCTTATTCCTTTGGTATCTTTTGGACATAGTCATGTGTTGCTTTTTTAACATCACATGACATATCCTGTGGATATTGAGATTTAATTTCTTGAAATGTGTTTTTTAATCTAATTATCTGTCTTACTTTTATTTTGCAGTGTACCCTCACAAGCAGGAACCCCCGCAATATTCCCACCCGTCACGTTTCCCCTCGGCCATGGTGGTCACAGACGCCAACAGCATCAGCACCCTCAGCTCCATGTCCTCAAGCAAGACGGTCAGTCTTTATCCCACACAGCACATCACATCACACGAGCCGCAGTTAGGCACACACCATCTGACCTTTTCTCTGCCTGTCTGTGAATTCAATGTCAAAAATTCAATGTCTGTAATCATTATGTTTCTATTTGCATGAGAATCAGCCGTAAATGTGAGATATTATTGCAGTTTTTGCTGTAACGCCGCTGTTGAATAATCCCTAAGGGGTGTATTGATACACAAAAATAATCCTCACCTCATTCTGATCAAGAGAATCAACACAATCACAGCACACACTGACAACAGGAACTAGATTCGCCACAGGAAGAAGTGTGTGTGTTATGACCGTGTGTTGACTTGTTTAATTCCTGTCACATTAGGATGCTCCTGTAAACAAGATGGTGCAACTCGGGGGTCTCTCCTGGGTAAATACAATTTTATCAGTTCAGTCACACCGTTTAAATGAGTAAAATCACCATAGCTGCACAAAAATCAAGTAATTTCAAGCAGTTGTAGCCGTGCACACTGCTTTGTTTTACTTTTTATAGCTTTTTTTTGCTGATGTTTAAGATCAAATGTTTTCATTTTACTCCAGAGTAACAGACAAGACAGATATATGGATAGTATACTCCTCAGAATTCCTATTTCCTCTCAAACAGCCGTCTAATCAATCACCTGTTCCCTCAGCCTGAACGGCCCTTGATTAACGCTCCCTCCTTTTCACTTTCCTCTCCCTGGTGAGAGTTACCTCTGCGATCAGGAAATGAGCCCCACTGTTAATCAAAGTTCCTGGTGTCCTTCTACTTTCCTCCATGCTACAGTGAGGCTGGAGATGAGATGGGCCAGGTGGGGGTGGAGGTTTCTCTCTCTCTCTCTCTTGTTTTCTTCTTTTTTTTTCGGTCGGTAATTACGCCTCTTCCTCTTTCCTACTTCTCCCTGCTCTCGGTGATCGCTCTAGCCTGAAATGTTGTCCACGGTGCTTTCACACGCTCAATTTCCCACGCTGAGGCAGAGTGCTTGTACGGCCGTGCTGCTACTGACAGACTGATGGGTTGATGGGATGAAAGCTCAGAGCACGGCGTATCGTCTGTGTAGTCAGGAAGTCACACAAATCTGTCAGAGGCTATGAAATAGATATATTTTTGCCTGAGAAAAATCAGCAGTTTAACTAATAAACTTTTGCAACACAATTGACATATATCTTGTGATAAAAGCTGTACCTGAGGTGACGTATGCAGATCCTTTACTTAAGTATAAGTACCAGTACCACAATGTAAAAATGCTTAATTACAACTAAAATTTAAAATCCCACAATTCATATAGAAAGTAGTCATGCTGTAGAAAATTGTGACTGACATATCAATGCAAAATAAGCATTTTTACTGTTGTAGTTGGTTGATTTTTACTACCTTTAGCTAGTTTTAACTACCTTCTATACCGCTGGGTGGTTTAGTCAAGTGTCACAAGAGTCTCAAGATAAATCTGAGGGGTTGTCAGATGATTAATGAAAGAGTAAAAAAAGCAAAAATCAAAGTTCTGTTACACCAATTTGTATTCATTTTTAAAAATATTTTCTATTTTTTTTTGTTGTGAAATATTGGAGCCCTGGACAGTTATTTATAAGAAACCATCTGGGAAGTTTAGCGGGGAAATGTCTCTTTGGTGCAGCTGTTAACAAGTCATAGACACCTGAAACGTGACCATGGACATCAAGTAGACACTGTTTTATTTTTTGTGTAAAATAAAGCGTCTCAAGCCAAATAGGTTGGGCTAGGCTGGTTTGATCTTTATCTGTATGGTAACCAGTAAATGCTTCTGTCAAAAAATGTAGTAAAAAGTGCAATATATCCCTCTTAAATGTAGTGAAGTAGATATATAGAGTAACATAAAATGGAAATACTAAAGTTAATAACAAGTACTTACTTTCCAGCTCTGGCTATACACAACCCTGTGGCATTTCACAAACCCATTTATTTAGAGAGCAATTAGTGAGCAGACTCTCCCAGGTATTTTCTTATCAGGACATTATTTGGACGAGGCAGCCTTCTTCTCATGACATGACCAGCATGCTCAGGCTTTATAACACTCATTGTTTACCAAGAACCCTCCATTGTACCTGAGACTGTTTAAAACTCACCCTTGCTCACAGCCCGGCTTCTAATGACTCAGGTCTTAGCTGCAGGTCAGCTTTATCAGGTGAGGCTGTTTGCTGGCCGCAGGGTCACACCAGGGTCAGCTGTCTCCACCCCAGGAGAGGCAAGAGAAAAATAAATTCCACAAACAGTCTAAAAAAAAAAAAGAAAAAAAAAAAGAGGCCATTTCAATGGAAACGAGGCTTTTCAGCGTCAGGAGAAGAGGGATGAGGAATTTATTTGGTCAGGTGTGGCACATGAAGGTGCAGGGGTGTCATATTTACATAGGTTCCATTTGTCAGGTCGCTCTCGGAGAAGCTTTGGAAATGATGCACGTTATATATACACCTGTGTTACTGAACGAGACAGATTGTATTTATTGTTTTATGTAACGCAGGCCGGCTTTGTCTAACATTTCGTCCTCTCTCTCGCTTTCTCTTTTCAGTGTCCTCTTCAAGCTTGGTGAGAGCGTCCACCTGACTTCCTTGGTGCCCAGCAACTGGAGCACATTTTTCCACCCTCTCACCGCGGTAACCATGACAACTCTTAATAACCGGCAACGGTGCGCTGGATGATGAGTCAGTCAACAAACGAGAAGAGTGACGACGTTGGGTTAGGCGGTGAAAATGAGAAATGGGACAGAGGAAAAAAAAAAAAAAAAAACTCACTGCACCTGAAAGTGAGGAGACTGGATTCCCCCTCTGTCACACACAAATGATCAACAAGGACGTATGATTTTAATCTTTGAAAACAGTATTCAATTTTCAAGCCCCTTTTCAAAAATTGTAAGAGCCAGTCATCCCTTCTGTGACATTACAAAGGAACAAACACCGAGCACCAAAAACCGCTCTTGAACTACATGGCATGGACCTGAATGAAGGCTTTGGGGACAGCTTATATTATACTGTGATTTAAGGTGGAAATATGAAGATACACTGACACCAACAGAGACAGTGATCCGCCTCTGCGTAGGCTGACGGACTCGGTGAAGGCGATTCCTTCAAACCAACTTCCTGGATGCCTTTAACGGCTACACGAATCATGCTCCCGCTTACAGGACTTTAAAGTGTATCACCTTGAACTGTGTGACAATCACAATAACATTGTATTGATCTTGTACATGCATTAGCGATTTGACATTCTTACTGGGCTTTAAAAGGAGTCTTCCATGTTATTCTCTCACACTCAGTTTACTGCGCTAGTGTTAGTGCAGATTTTCTCGCTTGGGGGGGGGGGGTTCGTCATTTCGAGTTGTTCAATGTGTATACTGTGATTGAAAAGACTTTGACAATCTTGAAAGGACTATGCAATGCGTCTTGTAAGTGTATGCAATGCTTTGTATAACTGGATTCTGCACAGAACTCCACACACGTGACACTAGAAATGAATATGCACCATCAGTGAAGGCACCAACAATTATTATAAACTGTAGCTGCTTTTGTTAAGCTGCCTGTAAGATGACACAAAAGCAGACAGATGTGTGACAAAAGCACCAAAGGATAAGAGTTTGAATGTAGTTGAGTATAGGTACAGCTCGTATTTGTCAGCACGTCTCAAAAGCTAGCCTACTATATCTATAAACCAGGTCTTGCCTTAAAGGGGGGGGGGGATGACTCACACACTTTAAACGTGGCCCTGCGCCTCCATGGAAACCTCTGGCTGTTGTTTGCACATGGGTTCAGGTGAATTTCAGGAATGGGACTCACCCTCCCTTCCCTCTCCCACTTCCTGCCGCAATGTGAAGAGATACAAAATAGGACAAACATTGTTAATAATACTCCTCATCATACTGTAAATCACGGAGCAGGACCCCCCGGGGTAGAATGAAAATATTGACAAGTATCCAGAAACAAAACAGTCATCATAGTCTGGTATTTTGACATGAAAGAGGGCAATGTTGTCACAGCGGCAACTCTAATCAAACAGGAATCCAAAAAAGAGATGAGCGCTGGGGAGAGGAGAAGTCGCTGAGGGTACAGACACCCACACTGACAGTATTAGACACTCACAGTCCCAGAGCAGCTGGTCAATGGTGGGAAAGTGTGAGATGGGAACCAATTTAAGTTTTCCTTTCACTATAACCGGACAAAAAGGTACTTTTGATCTGAAATGGAAGCAGAAACAGTGCATATCATACTGCAGGTGTGGCAGATCCAGTCTCCTGTTCAATATTAGGTCATTACATTGTTATTATTATGTTGGTTGGTTTGTGACTGTTATAACTACATCTACTGCCATCTGATCAGAGGGCACTCATACTTGTGTGACAGGACATGATTTTTTTTTTCCTCTTAATGTATTATTTTTGTATAAAATTGAAATCAATCATAAATCATTATTTATACTTTCTGAGAAAATATTGATATTTCAAGTAAAAGTTTTTTTTTCAAAATGAATTCATGTTTTTGGTTGTTTTGTGTGTACTGAGGAACAATTTCTTGGTGTTTTCATACTTTGTGTAGATTGTTAGTACTGATATGAGCTTCACTTGAGTTTTTAATACAAGATAAGGGTCACTGGTAGTTTTTAATTTAAGCCTATCATATATAATAGATACCCAGACACACAGTTTAACTTCTTCACATTATGTTCACCTGTTTGTGCATGTTTAAGCATGAGAGAGGATTTCTATGAGGACAGAAAAGAAAAAGAAAACAGAGAAAGAATCAGAGTTAGAGTTGGATGAAGACAGTCTGGATATCAATATTGAATGTTTTAGGCTGCTGTATATCAAACAAGTGAGGGAGTCTTAAGGAGTTGGGCTTCTAATTATGTTAATGTATAGTATAGTAAAGTTCAGTTTCAGCATAACAATTCATAATGATATAGTTATTTTTATGACTTTCTCTATTTCATCAAGATCTCCTTGATGATAAAGTCACATGCAGACAGAAAGCAAAATTGACAAGAGAAACACTGCTATGGTTTGTGAGGTAATAACTTTGTTAGAGTCTACAGTCATGCTAGCAGTTCTGTGAGGCTTTGCATAGACACAACAATACTTTGCTTTGAGCTAAATGCAATATTAAAGTACTGATGTTTAGCAGGTCTGATGCTTGCATTTTCACCATGTGATAGCATGTTAGCATTTGCACACTATCACTAAGCACAAAGTAGAGCCAAGGCTGACAGGAATGTGATTAGGTTTGCTGGTATTTGGCCATAAAGTACTGGATACGAAATACTTGAAAAAAAAAGCCTTGGTAGTCAGAGTAAAATGAGAGGAAGAGGAAAAGAACACAAATTACTGAACCAAATTTCATGGCAATCTATCCAATAGTTGTCTAGATTTTTAGAACCTAAAAAGGGTAAATATGGCCTGTTAAACAGTGCTGATACCCATAAAGACATCAAGTTTGCGTCATGTGAAATTTTGCAAAACACAAATGTTGCTAGCACTAGGATTGTTTACCAGTTTTCTTAAAACAGCTACAGTGTGATATATATTACTTGGTAAATGTCCTAACTGCACTCTTCTACCCCTGTGTTGACCTGCAGCCTCTGTCATGGAGCCCTGCTGGGGGAAGCCTTGTAATCCACTGATGTTGCTCTATTTGGTTTTCAATGAGGCCTTTGATTTTCAGACCCAGGAAGCCTCTAAAGATCTGAGCATGCCTCTTTGACTTCTTTTCTCCTAAAGAAACTGAAATATTGGGAGACTCATTAGCATCTGTTAGAGTTTGAAATACAACAGTGAACTCTCTAAACATCACATTTAATTCAACTGCGAAAAGTTTGAATACAAACTCGATTCATTAGCAGGTCTCAGAAATTAACTAAAGAATTTTTAATTCACTACATGTGCTGATCAATTAGTGATAGTAATGAAAATACTAATTGTATTGGTTGAGCTTTATCCCCCATGTGCTTTATTTAAGTATTTTTTAAGGGATAAGCTTGAGGCATTGATTTTTTGCGTCACTGTCACACACCTTACAGCCAATAATGTTTCAGATACAAGCGTTTAACTCAATAATCACACCCATTTTATGTTTTGATCACATATGCACATTATCACACTGCTAATTCATGTATGGTATCATTATAACTACAGTTTTAAGAATTATATTAGTTTTGATATGTTTTAGAATATTTTTTACAACTAAATTGTTATTGTTCTGCTGAATTTAAATGACATCTGCAGCAGTTCTGTGCCCCAAATAATCTTTTGAGGTCAACATCACTTATAGCTTTTTATACAAGTCACTTACTTTATAGTTAACCAACATGCCTGATATAAAGGGATTAGTTTAGTGTTCACAAACTAATTCAAACCTGAAACGTCTTTTGACCACCAACCTCACTCTCTACCCTGCACTTCACAGAAGACTAGAATCATTTGTTTACATTTTTGGAGCTACTATCTCACTGGAAGCTTAACTGACCTGAAGAAATTTAACGTACTTTTAGGACAGTGTTAATCACGTCTACATAATGATCATCACCTCCTACATGCTGTATCCATCCTGTTCAGGGCTGCATCTATTCAAATAAAGAACTCTCCCCTCACCTCTCATGGGGACCAGTTTGACTCACAGGCAGGAGGGGAGTAAAAGGAAAGGTCATTACTGATACCAACCGACTCCGCACAAATGCTGTTAGTCAAATCATGATGCCATCAGAAAAGCTTCACTGCACAGACATGCTGGACTCTGCAGATACTTGCCCATGATTCAAAATCATCCCTTTCATGTATTAAGTATTTATACACTCACACTGAACACACACATTCACAATAAGGCCAAGTTTAAAGTCTCTGAAACAGAAACAAGACCATGGGGTACACACTATAAAACTTCCTGCAATAAAACCATAAATACTGCTGCTACTATTGTTACTGTTACCGCTGCTACTAGTACTGTTGTATTACTGCTTCTTATATTGATACTATCAGTATTACTTTCAAGAAGAAGATAAATATATGCATTATACCATATTCATGCAAAGTCAGTGTTGACCCAACAAATCTACAATATCTCAGTTGAACTGTTTTTATTTGATTTAATGTTTATTTGTATAGGGACAAGTATGTAACATGAACTGATGCCACATAGCAAACTATTTATAGCCTAGGCTAGTTAGCAATGCCCGTCCCAAGATGGTCCTTTAAAATCCATAAAAGTCAACAGTAAAATACATATGGAACTGCACAAAACAACATAATACATACAAAACAATGATACAATAAAAGTATCATAAAGTAAAGTATCACAAAACGACAAGCATGACTACATGACTGATCCCTCTTTAAAAACTGTTTCAGCAAATTTAATAAAGTGATAAAAATTCAACATATTTTAATTTCTTACTAACATGGCAATGGTGTGATCTTATCAGCTATATAATATGACAGTCCAACTATCAGTCTACTTTCCTTTGTTGTCTGTACTATATACACTGTGCATATCAATGTGTGATTACTTTGTTTATGATATCATTTATCAAGGCAAAGCCATCAACTGTATACTGTATACAACTAATTTGCTTAATCTTTAAATCCAAACTCATGACATGAATAAAACAAAAAATACAAAATACAAAAACAGTAATGTCGACAAGTGAATAAATTAAAATACAAGAAAACTAAAAAGAGATACAGCATAGAGGATGCTCTGTTAGAGAGTGTAACTATTTGTCTGCTACAGTGATGGAAGTGGACCAATAGATGCAGCGCAGCCGAGGACTCGAGAGGTCAACACAAGGAGCGAGATGACACACGGGGAATAGAGGAGAGGGACAAAGAGACAGAAAGTGGAAGCTGCAGGGTGAATGTGGCCGTGTGTTTAGCCGTGCCAGAAGAAAGACTACTACATCAACTCCAGCTGAGGCCCAAGGGGTTAATGGATAAGACTACCCAGCAGGGGTCAAGGGTCAGGAGGCCACTCTCTGCCAGGGCTAATTGGTCACTGCGACCAGAGTTTACGCCAACCTTCTACGGAGAAATACATACACATGTATGGAGCTGCTCTGACAGGAGTCTTCCATCAAAAGCCTTGATCAAGGAGTCCTCTGTTGTGCTCCTGCACAGTCATGGAGATCAGTCAGGCCTCCGTAGTAACAATCAGTACCCTTCACCGTACATCGCCACCAGTACCACCTACAGTGACAGCTAAGCTGCACACATGAAAAGATAGGCAGCTTTTGATCTTAAGTTATTTGATTCAGTTCAGTTCAACTCATTAGCATCGCTTTTTAGCTTTAATATGGAAGACGAGAAAGGAAAAAAAGTATCTTGAATGTCCATCGTGTCACAAAACATACAGTATACATATATAATACATGCAGTGTTTCTAGAGTATTCAGAGTATTATTAACATTTTATTGATAGTATTAAAAGTATTGTGTAGTGATATATTCTCAGCATTAGTTTGTGTGTAACTCTTAATAACAAGCATACAAGGTGCTTTACTTTACACACCATAACATATGAATGAATGTTTACAACTATACCCAGCCTGCATGAGTTTACGTGACACTACAAATGTAATGCAAACGTTACAACAAAAAGTCTAAAAATAAAGAAAACCACTTTGAACAACTTTCACAATCAGCTTTTCAGACCCTCATGTATACAACAAAATTCATAAATCATTGAAAAAACATATTCCTTATAACAAGAGAAAATCAGAATAAACTAAATAATCAGTTTTTCTTAAATTTTCAGGCTTCTGAGACAATCCAAACACATTAAACATGAACACCTATTCCAATTATTGATCGTCTGCATGAGCTACTTCATGAAAAATTGACACTATTTAACTCATCATACATTACAGAAGTCAACTTCACTTCTCCTAAATCATACAGCTCACACGTTGTGTTTCCTTCTTAATATTTTTATGGGAGAGGAAGAATGGCAGTTCTCAACTGTGCAGCTGAAGCAAGATGTAACACATACACTCTTTAAAAAAAAGACAAAAAATATTATTTGAGCGTATCCTCTTCATTTTAAAACAAAAATCAAAATCAAAACATTAAAATAAATCAATCAAGAAACATATAAAGTGTTTTGACTTAAAATTATGAAGTAATTGTTGGTTAATTAGGTAATTTTATTTTTAAACATGAATTAAAGTGATTTTAATTAATTAACAAAAGTAATAGATTGAGTAGAAATCCTGATAGTGAAGGTTGGATCTCCTCTCATTAATACAGCTGTTAGAAACCTGCTGCAGGACTTCAGACTGTGATAAATCTTACAGAGAGCTTAAAAACCTGTTGCCACCAATCCCTCAGTGCACTTGTTTATTATGAAAAATGTACCGAGGAAATTCACTTTGTCACCGTCTAAGGAAATAACTCATGACAGACTAAAGCACCAGAAAAACAAGGCTTGTTTATGGTCCTCTATGTGGGGTTTTACCTGAAGGATATACAGTGTAGACAAGCATTAAAGTGAAGAGTAGGGCCACACAAAGTATTTCAGATGAGTCTCCGCAGGGCGAAAGTGCAAGTCTGTTTTCAGCCTGCGTCTAAATTCACTCTATTTGCATGCAAGGCTGAAAAACAGTAAGATCCCCTGGTTTAGAGGAATCCTGACAGATTGATGTTGTCATGCTGATGCTGTCACAGACTTAATGCTGGACAGGTTAATGATTTATGGGGAATAGTGGGATACCCAGAATGGGACCCGGGTTAATGTTCACCTTTCTCGCCGGACCTCCTCTCTGGGGGGGGGGGGGTCTGCCCAAAGCCAGTCCAGATCCAACCACCGCGGGGACATGACTGACTCGACCGGCCTCCAGCTAAACCTGGCACACTCAGCAGGGAGGGAGCCCTCGCTCTGCTCTCTGAGGCCGGTGAATGGATTCAGAGCAGAGGAGGGGACGGGAGACTGACTGAGGCCTAATCGTCTTTTTAATGAGGAACAATTGGAGCAATCAAGAGCAGCAGAAAATACTCCAAACAGTTGCAATGAGCTCATATAAACAAATCAACAACACAAGTGATAATTAACAAAATTTAAAGCCTAAACATGAACACGAGTTTCATGATTATTATCCCCCAGTGCACCCTTCCTCTAATTTGATTATTTGGATGTTTGATATTTACAACAAAGCCCTATCCACACAGCCAGCCAAATTCTGGTGGAAAGATATTGAGTCTTTTAGGGCTGCAACTAACAATTATTTTTATTAACGATGAATCTGTCTCTAATTTTCTTAATTTATCGATTAATTGTTTGGTCTATAAAATGTTAGAAAATGGTGAAACATGTCAACCACTGTTTCCCAAAGCCCAAGATGACGTGTTCAAATGTCTTGTTTTGTCTCGACCAACAGTCCACAACCCAAAGATATTTGGTTTACTGCCATAAAATACTAAAGAAACCAGAAAATAATCACATTTGAGAAGCTGAAATTTGGACATTGGTGATTAATTTAACAGTTGACAAAAAAAATGATTATTTGTTGCAGCTCTGGAGTCTTTGCAGGGCTGGGTATTGAACGTTCTGAGTGTGTCCTATACACCATGTCTAAGTTTTTATTTGCAGGTTGTAAACTCCAATTAGGTTGCAAAAAACCCTCAACTTTACAGACAAATACTGAAGACATGACCTCATTGGTTGCAAAGGCCCCCTCCTGTGAGAGGAAAATTAATTAGGAATAATTTACTGTGAAATGATGACAGAATAATTTAAAACCTAAAGAAAAACCCTCCACCCTCCATTTGCATAAAAAAAACTGTAAAAAATGTTTTTTTTTCTGCTCAAATTGCAACAACTCCTCCTTGCTGTTAGTGAATCTAAAGCCTAAATGCTTGCATTTCTCCCTCTGTCATGTATATGGACTTTAAATCATTGCCCCTGAATAAAGCTGAGGTATAGGAAAGGCTGAGGGCAGACCAGGTGATGGATAGCTGCGCGGGCTTGTCATCCAGTGCCTTACACTACTCTCATTAAGCTGTAAATCTTTCACAACAACACCCAGTAAGACAATGCCAGAGAGGCTTTTCCTTGTTACTCCACCTTGTCGCTGGTTTAACAATGAAATTGCCAACTGAATCACTTTGTCGGGAAACACAATGGCGTCAATACTTCAAGCAGCCAGTAAAAATGTTGGACAAGACATCAGAGGACAGACACAGGTGCCATGAAATACAGCAAAAAAAAACTATTTGCATAACATGCTGCTAATGACTGCTAATCTAATTAAACAATTTAAATACATTAACTTACAGAATGACCTAAATAAAAAAAGCTGTGTTGCAATACAACAGGTAATGGGTCAGGAATACAAAGATCTCTCGCAGTTCAAGAAGTGAAAGAGACAGTGTTAATAACAACATGATTGTAATATAATTACAATCAATGAATATGGTCTAAAATATATAGATTAATGTTCTTCACCTTAGATATACACCTGGAAATCCACTGCAAAGGAAGTAAATACTTACATAATGTTACAAAATGTAAAAAGGCCTTATTCATATTGCTTCAAAATGTATTGAATATGTCAGATGAATTGCAAGAAAAGGTGAGTAAAATGTTTCAGAAGTATCTAGAGTATTTGCATTTGATACAATAATGCAGCCATAAAAAAAACTTGGCCTACTAAGTTTGAATAATTCACTCAATATAAACATTATCTAGCTTTCTTTAATTATGTGTCGTATCAATCAGATTCAAATTATATGATATTGTAATAAAGTTTGAAAATGTGCTTTGTAATTTTAAAGGTACTTAAAGGAGATTATTCGAGAAAATGTGTGGTTGAAAATGTTATGTGTGCTGCAGAAAATTGTGAACTGATCAGAACCCTTTAAAACTTAAATGATAAAACATCTTTTATCATTATGGTCTTTATGCAAAAGGATAAATTAGAAGTTCCTCCACTGATGACTTCTAATGGCTTCTAAGAGACATGAACTACATGCTCTGTGAGATATACACAGACAAACTCAACTCCTGAGAAGATTGCAGGCAGTGTCTTCATGTTGTTTACATGTACAGAGCAGCAAACAAGCTCAACACTGACATCTGCTGACAAACTGTATGTACTGCAGCTTTTTGTCGCCCTGCGTTGTGCTCTTTTCTTTTTGATTGGCACACTTAAACCCAACAATGGCTCTATGGTGTTCAATTTGTCTTCTCTCCTTCTTGTTTCTTCTTTCCACTCACTGCCCCTTTAATCTTAGCACACAGGACATAACTTGGTGGTGGCAAAGAGAAGAAGACATAGCAGCATGTGGGAAATGAGTCAACAAAGGCAAGGCTGTTCAACACCTTTCAACACAAAGGCTTAAAGGCATAAACTCTATTAACACATTTAAATGAATGAATTAAATGAGAAGGAAAGTAAAACAAAGCCACAAAATCAATGAAATAGCCTAAAGAAAAAGAAGAGATAACTTAATAAAATTATAGTCCACACAAAGGACCACTACAACACTCCACTTGCTATTGTTTCAGATTATAAAATGGAATTTGGTTTTTGCCATTGGTGTGGCTGCTTAAATTAATCTGAGTCCTTGAAATGTGAGCATGTCTAACATGGCCTTTAGTCTTTATGGCATGGGAATCAAGGTGAATGTGCACTATTTTTGTGTCAATTCTTTGTCATCTTAGAAATAAAGAAATATAGTAGACAGGGTTTTAGAAATATTGAAATCCCCCAGTATTTTAAAAAAAAACTAAAGCTACATCATGGTCTAAAAGTGGTTTTCTATGAGCTTGTTCTACTCCCAGGATTTACATTCTGGTGAGAAAAATTGTTGGATTATAGCCAATATTAATTTACTTTTTCTTGATCAAGAAGTCAAACTTAATGGCACAGAGTCTAAAAACTATGTCTAAATTATAAAATTTAAACTGTACTTCATGTCCCCAAATTACCATGATATAGGCTGTAGGACATGACCTCTGTATCCACAAATAACTACAGGCCTGCATTAGCATCCTGTTTACTTTTTCTTCTTTCCTCTCCCATTAATCATCTCACGACCCCTCAGATTTATCTGGTGACCCTATGGAGGGGCCCGACCCCGAGGTTGGGAACCACTGGACTAAGCTAGCTAACTGTATATAAAATAGTTCAAACTAACTCCACCTCCAGCAGCTACAACAGTAACATGCTGCTTACACACTGATGCTTCAGTATTAATAATCTAATGTCATATATAATAATATATCAGTCAGAGGGACCAAACCACTACTTTTACTGCAATACTTTAACTACATTTTGCTGCTAATACTTATGTACTTTCAAGTAGGATTTGTCATGAATGTTTTGTACTTGTAAGGGAGTATTTTTACATTGCTGTATTGGCAGTTTTACTTAAAAGATAGGTTCAAAATTTTTCAAGTCTGTCTTAAAACAGCAGGCCAAAATCCACAGTGTGTCCAAACTGTCATTTTGTGCAAAACATGCATTTAAAAGTTTATCTAAAGCTCATATGAGGCTTCAACAGTCTGAGTTAGTCATGTCAAGTGGATATCTGCTACATTTAGAGTCTTTTTTAGCATCAAATTCCCTCTTTGTGTTTACTCAGACAGTGTTTCCCTGTTGAGCTGCTGGGGAAGTATAGTAACAAAAAGAGGTATTGGCACTAAAAAGACTGTAACATTGCAAATATTTACTTAATTTGACTTATTTGAACGACTGAAGCTTCATATTAGCTTCATATATAATTTTTAAAAACATTGTTTTGAGACAGACTTAAAAACTGTGAACCCATCCTTAAAGTAAAGCATCTGAATACTTCTTCTTCACAGGTAAAAGGGCATTAATATGACCGAGCTGAAATCAGTTTCAGGTTAGAAATAAAGGCTGGGGGTAGGGAAGGAAAGGACAAGGGATTTAAGGGTTAAGACAGTCCTTTCTTTAACCCAAATATAATAATTTAACAGCTGAAACTCGATGAACAGCCTGGTAGTCAACAGCCAGCTGCGCCTGAGAGACAACACTCAGGGACACAATCATCCGTTTACTGCCTCTGTCACTGCTGACGTCACCTTCCAACTGGTGACTGCTGTTATCAAGATGGCGCTGCGGCCAGGATCAGGTGGAGGCAGCAGGTATTTTAGCCTTTTAAAATCAACTGTGTCTGGAAAATGTCATTCTATTGTGTGATATCCGCCTCTGACAGCCGCGTAGCCTCACATTAACGGCTCAGAAGGAGCTCGAATACAGCGATAGAGGTTGGTTTTGTTGTCGAGGCAGGGAGATGAGATGAGATGGCTGGTTGTCAGGTGTCACAGCTAACGTTAGCTAGCTGGTGCTGCTGCTGCCTGTCAGAGCTCAGAGTGGACCAAAAAATAATGTAACACCATTAATATGCTAACAAATTTTACATTACATGTCTTCCATAACAGTTATTATCCTTGGAGCTAGCGGTATCCAGGAGCTAGCATGGTATTTATTGTAAAGAGATGCACATCACTAGTAAGAAAATAGCTAGCACCTATGCAGAGAGGCCCGTTGACGGCTGATAGTGTCAGTAACTGGCTATATATCGACTTTCCCACTTATATTTAATATTTTATAGGCGTATTTAGTATCCTTTTAGTACACTCTTGACTGCTAAAGAAGGAGGAGCTAATGAGACTTGAGTATCTTTCAAAAATAAACTATGATTTCCTCTTATGACACAACAGCTGCAGAGGCTTGATATGTGTTTCAACCCCCTTTCAGGATTCAAACTGATCTGCGTTATTGTGTAATAAATACTTTATTATCCAATCACATAATCAACCCTGTCACACACGTATCTATATCCAGTAAGTAGTTGTACATGTTTAGGAGACGTGTAGGTATCTAATTAAAGGAGTGTGATGGTCTGCAGAGGAGAAGGAAAAAGGCCCAGCTCATGGTTCTTTCATGAGCTGAGCCCGAGCTGCTTGAATAATAAATATGCTCCAGCTACAAGCATCCTGACTGGTCAGGGGACACTGATACCACAGGTGAAACCAAAGCCCTCAAGGCTTTACAGGAGTGTGTGCAGTAGGAAAAAAACACTGGGAAGGCAGCTGTAATGTGAAGACCTGGAGACAGTTGTTGTTGTTTGTGTGCTTTTCATCCTGCTGATTACTGACAGGCAGTTATTGACTTGTGCCATAAAGTGTGTTGGCTGGAGTCAGTATTGTTGGCTTGTCTTATGCGGAGTTAATGCTTGTATGAAGAGCGTCAGTCCTCTTGTTATAGATTTATAGATAGTTTTTTTTCCTGCTAAATTAGTTGAGCAGGAATAATTACCAGACAGAGATGTGCTAATACTATGATGACATACATTTTTACAGTCAGGGATTTTTCCATACTGTTACCATTAATACTGAATCAATACTTCAAACCATGGCAGCTAGCACTGTGATATCTGTGGTTGTAATAGACCAGCGTTGTGGGCAATGATGCAAATGAAGTTGTAGTTTTATGGTGATATTGGATTTTTGTGTTTATGATTTTTGCATCAATGTGATCTGTAAGGTATTTAATTTAGAACTGTAATAATAGGTTGATTAATCGATGGAGTCATTTTTTAAAGAAAAAAATGTTCAGATTCTCTGATTCCAGCTTCTCAAATTTGAATATTTCCTGGTTTCTTTAGTCTTCTATGACATTAAACTGAATATCTTTCAGTTGTGGACAAAACAAAACATTTGAAGACATCATGTTGAGCTCTGACATTTTATTGACCAAAAAAGTGATCAAATTGTATCAGTTTCTCAATTGATTTTTTTTTCCAGAAAAAATTACCATATCACAATATGCCATGATAGACAAATTTATCCACACAGCTACTCATAGCCAGTACCACTTCACTTTCACTGGTGCTGATAAAGCCTCATCTAAGGGTGTTGGCTAATGACGAATTATAAAAAGATACATAACATTTATATGCCTCATGTTGAATTCGGACCTGTAAAAATAGCTTCAGTTCTTCGCTTGGTGCATCTGTTATCTGTAGCACATTCACATTTTTGTAATATTGCAGAATATTAGGGCTGCAACTATAGATTATTTTCATTAGCGCTTGATCTGACAGTAATTTTCTTGATTTGGTCTACGAAATGTTAAAAACATTCTCAGAGGCCACAGTAATGTCTTCAATTTGCTTGTTTTGTCTGACTAATGTTGAGATATAAATTTACTGACAAGGAAAGACAGAAAATCCTCACATTTGAGAAGCTGGATATAAAGAACCTTTGACATTTTTGCTTCAAAAATGATCAAAACGATCATTTGACTATCAAAATAGTCGTAGATTAATTTTCTGTTGATTGACAAATTGATGCAGCTCTACGTAATGTAATACTATATTGCATAATATGATGGATATACGGATGAGAAAAGAAAAGAAAATGTGTTGGATAGTTTCAATGCAGTGTGTTTGGCTGTCAGATTATACAGCAGTAATAAAGTAAAATGCAGCCTTGTGCCTGAGTGCAAAACCAGGAGGTGGAGCAGTAGTGCAGGGTACAAATCCTGCTTGACACCTGTAGCAAACATTGTCGGTGTTTAGGGTAAATATGTCAATATAATGAGTTTATGTAATGAAGCTTAGCTGTTGTCTTTATTTTCAGTGTGGAGACTGTGACAGAGATGCATGATATCGATTCAATGAGGTGATGATGGCTTTGTGCAAATGTCTCTGTCTTCATCAGTGCATGTGATTACACTGTTTGTTACAGAGTTGACCTCATGAATGTCAGATGATGTCCTGATGTAATATCCTACAGGTCAAGAGTGTATTATACGATGTGTTTTGCAGCTGTTGAATTATAACTATAATATATAATCTGTTCAGTCATTTTGGAGAACTGGGGAGCATGGAAACACATTAAAATTAACCTATGACAGCCTGAGTTGTAATTTATTTCAGGTCACAGTGTTCAGAGATAAATTAGTTTGGTATTTGGTAGCAGGACAGGAATCTTTTTTGGCTACAGCGGCTGGTAATTAACTACATTAATGAAGAACCACTTTCTTTTGATTAATGTGTTTCACTGGGTACCTGGATAGAGTTTGGCCACATGATCACAATCAATTAACAGGAACCAAATCAGATGAATATTAATGCCAGACATCTTACGGAATAGAAATAATGGGTTCAGTGACAGTCATTAAGTTTGTCACATCACCAGTCTGTCTGTATTTCCTGCAGTTTCAGAATAAGCTGAAATCATTTTAGTTTTAGCCTCCTCCGTGATGATGACATTGGCTGAGTCTCGTGACCCTGCCTTCTGTCTCCCAGCTTTCAAACCAGTTTCATGATAGCTGTCGGATGATTACAGGCCTTTTACAAGGCATCGGCCTGCCTGGTGTCCACAGCTGCTGCTATCGCCGCTTATCTCCTTCGATGTTAATCTGCTCAACTGTGACCTGTTATTTTCTGCAGAATGGTGGGCAGCAGTGCTATAGTGCTCCTGTAAAAGCTTTTTAAGCTGCAAATCTTACAGGGAGCAGATGTGAGGGATGTTTCATCACTGAAGATAACACAGACAGACTACATCATTCAGTGCTATGTGGAGACTATCCTCTTCTGTTTGCTTATTGGTTAAATGTTTTGAAATTATGACTCAGCAAAACAAATTCAGTCGATGTGGCCTGAATAGCTTATGTATACACACACTGAATCATTGCAATTTCAACATTAGAAATGCCACCATAAAGGTTTTGATATCATCTCATTCAATATATGAAGCTGCCCTCTTACAGTATATCAGACATCTTTATTTATTACCACCAACAGTGCCTGTACAGTAAATTGACATCAATATGATGTAAACGTGCCAGATTTTACCAAGTGGCTGTTTTTATTTTTATCTGCAGTCGCTGGGCATGTTTGAAATAAAAGACAGACAAGCAACGATAAAGCAGTTGTTTTTTTGTTTTGTATTTTTTTGCCTGCTGCTGCTGATGAGAGCAGTGAGAGTGAACCAAAACAGTAAAGATGTAGCACCAAAACAATGAGCTGAAGAGCCTCAAACACTCTTTAGGCCTGAACTGCAGGTCAGATGATGATTCTCGGTGGCATCATCACTACAACACACACCTTTAGCTCTACACATAGGCATTTGATACATCATTAATAGATAACTAAATTAATTGACAACTAAAATTTTTGCTAATCATTTTTCTTTCAATCAACAAATCAATTAATCCAGTAATCGTTTCAGCTAATCGTTAATTTTGATTACATCAGCTTTAAAATTTATTTACTAGCGTGATGATATTTTTGTGCACAGAAATTTTGCATCTTTATACAAACTATTTGTGGCAGTTGAATGTGAAAGACATTGAAAACTGTTATCCAGCAGCAGTTGTGATAATCAATGAATCTTTTAAGTCATTTAGCAAAAAAGTCAAGTCAGTTTGCAGGTATCAGCTTCTAAATGTGACGATTTGCTGCGTTTTTCAATTTTGTGCCTTTTATAGATTATACATTATCTTAAGGGTCTATACAAATGTCACATTAATGTACAGTTGATCCTTGATTGAGGAGAGCTGCCTGCTTCCTTTTTATTAGCACAGTTGTTGTGACAGTACTGAAGTTAACAGCAGCATTATGTCGCTCACCTGCTGGATTAGTGATGCTCAGGTCTAGCTTGAAGTCAGTGCGGGTAGCAGAAAGCCCTGCTGGCTCTTTCTTCTGTTTGTCTCTGCATCATCGGTTCCAGCCTGAGTAACTGAGTTGTAATATATTGTTTGACAAATAGCTGTAGGCCTGTGTGTGTTGGCTCGGCCGAGGAGGGAGAGACTTGGCAAGAGAGCCTTCCTCTGATTATTTCTCAGAGGCTTCTGGTTTCTCGGCGCAGACCAAGCTGCTGCGACTAGAGTCCAAGTTGCCTTCAGCGTGTCTACGATGTTTCCTCACCTGCCTGTTTAGTGTCTGGCGTTAATTCTGCTGCTGTTTGGCATAGATGTTAAAATTTCAAAGGATCGGTGTCTGAAAAATTCACCTTGAGCCTGGTGTTTATGAATAAACTGAAAACACTCTTAGTTTTCGGGATAAAGGCTAATGGAGAGGCTCAATCTGTTGCTGCTGCTTTTTAAAGTGACAAAAAAACCGCCTTTCTGACCAACAGCAAACTCATATTGAATCTGTTTTTCTTTTTACCTGTCAACAAAGCAGTAAATGACGAAAAAAAACATGTTATTTCTTGTTCAGTTGTGTTATTTCAAATTCATATGGATCCTATTCATTTTTTTTTAGATAGGAACTACAGTACAGGCAGACACGAATGAGGGGGGACCCAAAAATTCTCAGAATTGTTAAAAAATTATAAATCTTTCTGTAATACCTTTATAATCCCTTTCAAAGCACTCTCTTTGGGATGTGATACACTTGTCCCGGCGCTTCTCTCATTCCTGGAAACGTTTCCTGTTGTCATCTTTCGTCACTGTGTCCAGAGCCTCCTGCATTTCTTCCTGAGTTTTCTCCCTTTCAGTCCCAACTTTAGGTTCACCAAGCTGTAGAGCTACACTGTCTAGCAATAAATCAGAAAACTAAACCTTACTCCTGTGCTATCGATGGCTTCCGGTCATTTTTGGGTCCCCTCTCATATACTTTAATACAAAATGAAACTAAATTTAATTGAAGGACCATTTGTAGGTGAAATAGTTGCACTAATTTTCTAAAAAAAACCAAACATGTTGTAAACTGTTTCATATTTCATTCACGTAAACATGTTTTAGATGCAAGTAGCACAGTTAAAGAAGTAGTTTTACTTATTTATTAATACATTTCCTATATGTTTATATTGACTGTGTGTATATCATGTATTTGCCTCTTATTTTATTATCATGTAAAGCACTCTCAACTGCTTTTGTATGAAATGATGCTTCACAAATCACATTTAAATCTTACTCTGTATCGTTGTATGCTGCAGAGGACAGGATCCCGTTTCTCACATCATGAGTTCAAATAGAGATGTCATCGCTGACGTACAGTAATCTGTTATCATTTTGTGACTTTAACCTTGGAATCTCGTAACCTGGTTTTCCTTTTTTTTTTTCCCCTTCAGTTTTATGTATCCTGTTGGAGGGGGCTTGGGACCGCCGCAAGGTGAGTCACTCTCAAATCAGCATTATCTATCTCACGCTATATTTCTCCACACAGCTTTTTGAGATATTCTCCATTTCATTCAAAGCCAGCCAGCTGAATGGAAATAATTTGTGATTTTTTTGTTTTTCTTCTGAAGTTGCATGCAATCAGTGAGATATAATTAAATATGAAACCAAACAAATGCAGCGGACCAGTGGCTTATAATGTCAGTGCTTTAAGAGCAAGGGAGGAAAAAGAAGGTAAAGCTCAGTAACAAGATCATAATAAAAATGTTTCCATGCTCTGTCTTGACTTTTAAAGCTTGACAAGGGTTTTGCAAAATAATATTGTGATTTTTAAATTCTGTTCAATTAGAATAAAACTAAACAATGAAATATTTATTCTAAAATAAGTACAAATTCACTTAAAAATAGATTAAAAACAACAACATTCAACTGTCACTGATGACACAAATGAATGAAAACTTTACTTGTGGGCTGTTAGTAATGTGAGTACTGGGCTTCCTCATGAAAGATAAGAAATAGATCTCTATTTTGTTTCTTATTTTCTGTTAACAGTGAGCGTTGTTGTTTAAGGTCAAGAGGCATAAGTATGCAGTAGCAAGGAAATGTCACGTTGGAGCTCATACCTTGTTACTCACACCCAGTTTTGTGCATTGTGGGCTTCAGATGTATCATTTAGCTGTTTGTGTGTGTCATATTATTATATATTTAGGTTGTTGACTTGGCAGCAACACTCCCGATAAACCATCCACACACCGCTGGGACAAGCGTCTCTCAGGGGTCATTACATGCGCCCGTTAGCAATGTCATTTCAGTCAGACAAATTAGAAAGTCTGCAGCCTCCTAAACAAGTCATTTATTCAGCACCAGTTGAGCCCTAACATGGTGAATCATCTTGAGGCACCAGTAAGAGCTGGCTGCTCATCTCTGGCTGTCAAGCTTACACAGCATCTGCAAAAACAAACACACAATTTTCCATTTTTTTTCCAACCCCCTTCACTCTTCTTGTTTTGCTCCAAGTTGTCACAACAGTCACCAAAAAAAAAACAGATCTGGTTGTTGCTGAGTCCGTGTCTTTTTCCAGCTGTCCAGGAAATTGATTTGTAAGACTGAATCATGTCCAGACTCTGGAGGCTTTTTTTTTTTTCCCAAACTCCAGACTTGTATTAACTTTTCCCACTGTCACGCTTCAAATATTAATTGAATATACTATTTTTCACCATGTCTACACTTTATCATAACAGTGTTGTGTGTGTGTGTGTGTGTTCCTGCAGGCATGGTGCCCATGCAGCAACAGCAGCAGCAGCAGCAACAGCAGGGCTTCCCTATGGTCCAGGTCATGCAGCCTAACATGCAGGGCATGATGGGAATGAACTTTGGGGGACAGATGCCTCCAGGAGCCATGCCAATGCAGGTCAGTGTGTGTGTGTGTGTTTTAATGTTGGACAGATACAGTTTTATAATACCTTTATAGCATTTATAAAACTGGAAGCAATTATCTGGATTCTGTGTTTATTTATTTGCTTTTTAAGTTGCTTAGCGCTTCAGTTATCTGCATTTTTAACAAACTTGCAGGTGTAATGAGTGTTATCGATGAATACATAATAATGAAACAGTGCCGTATTGATTTAATTAATTTCATTCAGCTGGAGGCCAAGGTTAAGGGCTCCTCTGGCTCTGTTTGTTCAAATTCATCTGCTCTCAAACATTTTTAAACATCAGCACATTAACAGGAATGTATAGTAGCCTGGTGATTTTTTAACAAGACTTTAGTCCATTAACATTATTCTGAATTGCACTGCTTTCCCTCAGTGAGAGCATTTAATATCAAGTGAAAGGAGCGTCACTGCCTGAATACTAATGAGATATCTGAGCTGCTGTCTGTATGTCTGATGAATCTAACAGGGCGGGATGGCTATTGGGATGCAGACCCCCGGGATGCAGTTCTTGGGCCAGCCACAGTTTATGGGTATGAGACCTGCTGGACCCCAGTATACTGCAGACATGCAGAAACAAATGGCTGAGGAACACCAGTAAGACTCCTTTACACACATCTTTACAACATCACGGTTCCTCTTTGTGTCTGTTTGCTTGAAGTTCATGTGCGTAACAATGAGTGGACAAAAAAAAAAACAGAACAGTTTTTGTGCAGAAAAGAAAAAGATACTATATTTTTAAATTATTCCCCAGAAAAAAAAACTTAACTTGGACACTGAATCAGTTTCAGCTCCAGAACTGACCACTGATTGGATAACTTTATGCTCCCTTCCTTATGGTCCATTTTCCCCTTCCAGGACTTAGTTCCTCCCCGCCTCTTTTACATCTCCAGGCTTTTTTCTGGGTAGTTTCTACACATACATCTATTCCTCGTTATTGCTTTATTATTGATTGGCAGTTCTCTACTGTCTAATAAAGAGAAAAATACCTGATATGATTCTGAATGCTATTTTTATATGTAAAACATTATGGCTTAAGTGACAATATCTGATTAAATGTAACCCCAATGTATAATATTGACTGTGGAGAATATTATTTCTAAATCTTAAAAAAGATTTATAATTTCCAAACATGTATATCCAGCATTTCATTAATACAAGTTATATATACATATATACAGTGTATATATATACATAAAGAAAAACAAAAGTCATAGAAGTTGTTAAATAGTGGTCATGATTGCTATGTTAAGGGGCAAAAATAGCCATTATTTATTGGTGAGCCACATTATTTAGAGCCAATAGGACCAACTCTTTTTTTAAAGAGCCTTCTTTCTTCCTCTTTTCTTCCACTCCATTTTTTTCTTTAATGATGAAACTACATTAGGTTTTTGCCCTTTTTAACTCTCACTCAGTTTCCCCTCAGAACCCATTCTGTTGAGTTTTATTTACTTTTGGCCATTTCATGTCTCTTTTATTTTAATGAATATATCCATCGGAGTAAATAGTGTGTATCTTCACCTCTTAATTGTGTTAATAATTATAAAAAAAATCAAGTAATATTTACTCGGGTCTCCATGTAATGTCAGTACTTTATCTAACACACAGAAAACGTCTGGAGCAGCAGCAGAAGATGCTGGAGGAGGACAGGAAAAGAAGACAATTTGAGGAGCAGAAACAGAAGCTGAGGCTGCTCAGTAGTGTCAAACCCAAGGTGAGTCTCCCCACATCCTCTTTATCTCGCTATTTTCCTGACATGTCCAGTGCTCATCTTTGTAACTCACTGTTGTTTCGCTCTCAGACAGGGGAGAAGAGCCGGGATGATGCCTTGGAGGCAATCAAAGGCAACCTGGACGGTTTCAGCAGAGACGCGAAGATGCACCCCACTCCATCATCACAGACCAAGAAGCCAGGTACCCTCACATAAACGCTTTTAGTTGTAATCCCTGGGTGTTTTTCCCGTTGTTCCTCTACATCAGCAGATCTGCTCTCTGTATCCCTGCTGAAACGCCTCTGATTAGGAACAATAACTGGATGAGAGGCAGGTCAGCATGATGACTGCCCAGCTGGCAGCCAGACGAGCCAAAATAGGAAATTTCTTGATCACATTTCTTTTTATCCTATTATTTTTACTCAGTCTCTCACCTCATCTGTGCACCTGTCATTATTGTACAATTTTTATATCTGTGTTCAAAACAGTGTCTGTTTGTGGACGTCAGCGTTCACTTCCTGAACTTTTTCCAGTGTCTTAAAACTGTAGATATCCCCCCACTTAATTTATTTTTGTGCATTTCAGAAAATTGTAGGCATGCATTCATCAAACATAGCCTGAGGTAATGCTTAAGAGTCATTATTCTGGGGTTAATGTTTAAACAAATGCTACAGTTTGGAAAATTGATAATCAGTAGATTAATTAAAGAGTGAAATGCTGCATGGCAGGATTTTGCTTTAATTTGCTGTTCTACAGTTTCTGATCTTGCACAAAATAGTCTTTATCTCACTCTTGTGATGTGCAGCCCTTAATTCATTCTCCATTGTAGTGTGTGTGTCATGTGTTGTGCCATTATCATTATTTCTTCATTTTTGCAGACTCATCGCCATCACACCCGTCTGTCACCACTCACTCCCTCCCCCCAGCTTTAACAGAGGACAATGATGAGTTTAGTGACTTTCAGGGGCCTTTAGATGCCCCTGCCTCCCTCCCCTCCTCCTCCTCATCCACTTCCTCCACCTTCGGGCTCTCCTCTCAGGCCCACGTCCAGCCTCTGTCCTCCTCTCCCAAGACAGGTTTCTCTGGGGAAGATGACGAGTTTAGTGACTTTGTTCAGGGTCCTGTAAATGCCTTCCCTTCCACAAACCTACACCTCTCCTCTCAGGCCCAAGTCCAACCTTCATCCCCTTCCTCCTCCTCCTCCTCCTCCGTCCCTCAGTCCCTCCCTGCCTCTGTGTCCATTCCCACTGCCACCCAACACTCTGCTGTCAACAGCACCAGCTCCCAATCTACATTCCAAGGTAACTCTTCTTTTGCTTTGTTGACACCTCCCCCTCCCATCCTCATAATTTATAGTCAACCATTTACACTTTGAATAATCTGGAGGATTTTTTTTTTGTACATGTAGAGCTGATTTTATTGCTGATGCTGAATGTTTTCACTGGTACCTCCAGATTTTTGGGTTTGGTCTTGGCCTTTGTTGCAGTGTGAAAGCATGCAGCCAGCACAGCAGATGGCCTCATTACCTAAACCTTTAAAGCTACCAGACACAACAAACTCAGCAATCAGCAAGGATGCTTAACCTGCAAAAAAACCTAACTTGCTTAGAAATGAGAGCATGTAGGAATTTGTGTGCGTTAGAGAGTTCTAACCATGTGGTATCTGTATCCACCATCGATCCTGAATCTATTTATGGTGATAGAAGGCTGTAGCTCTCGTGTCATCTGTTGTCTAATCTCTTGGTTGAGCAGCTGTTCTGTGACAGCTCCCGGCCTCTCAACTATGAATGATATGACAGAGAGATGCAACAGCTATCGCTCCATCGATGTCATCTCAATCCTTTGAGACATTTCTGACCTTGTTGTTTGGCATCTGGGGTAAGCAGATTAGATGGCCTCAGGATTGTCTGCCTGCGACAATAGAAGATACTGTAGAATCAAAATTGCAGGTTGCATCAGAAAATTGATGTTGGCAATTGGTCTAGAAACATTAAAAGTCTGGTTGTACAGGATTAATACACCATGTGCAGGGCAACAATGGAACAAAACCTCATGTATAGTACAGGAAATACTGTATGACATTAAACTAAATATAAATACAAGTATAGCAGCAAGTATAATTGCCAATTTATATTGAGGAGAAGAGGAAAGTTGCATTTCTGTGTATAGCTGTAAACTATGTTATCAAGAAGTTTGTTCCTCATTCACCCCCTCTAGGCCCGTCCTTGGAAGAGAAGCTATTTTCCTCATGTGATCTTACGGGTGATAAGACGGCCCAGGTTAGCTTTAAATCCAAGCAGAGTTTGGCTGAAATGGGTCCTAGAGCTAAAGTTTCAACCCAGTTTCAGTCCAGCACTAAAGCCAGGAACTGGGCTGCGGCCTCTGGGGATTTGAGTTCTGTCTTCGTCGCAGAAAGGCTACCCGAGGCCCCGGTGTCAGCACCCAGCGCCCCCCCATCAGCTGCTGACTCGTCCCCTCAAACCAGTAGTGACAGTGGTGAGAGAAATGCCTGTTTATTAGACTTTCACAGCTTCTTCTTCTCTCCCTTGCTTTGCTGCAGTATTAACACATCCTCTAGGCAGTAGTTTTATTTCTGTCCTGGGTAAATATTTTCACTCTTTTTTAACCCCAACATCATAATTCTGTACCTCTTACAGCAGCTTAATCTCTTCTGTTTCTTTGGGTCATAATTGGTTTATACCACATTCAGCACTGGGCATCAGACTATCGCAGCCTGAAATGAAATCACACATTTTCTTTACCTGTGGGATTACTGTGGAGTGGCAGTGTCTTTTAGGTACCCTGCCTGGTGTCCGTACTTCCTCTCCTAAGCCAAGTTTCTGCTCTTATTTCTGCCCGCTTTATACCTCCATTTCTTCAGGCCAAATCTCATCAGAGGGCCTTCTCATGTTGGCGCTCTCTATACACAATGTGGAAATGGACTGTGTCTGTAGAGGTCCTGGGGTAATACCTACTGACTCAATGAGCTGCCGTCTGTTCCCTCGCTGTGTAACACCATCTCAGAGAACGACCTCTGGCGCATGCTGACTGCTTTGGTCTAACAGGATGCGCATGGACTGGCAGGTGCCATTGGGGCCTAAACATAATCCAAGGCTGATTGTGCATGCCACTCTGCTACTCCTTTGTGTTATTTGTTTGTCTGTGTCCTTGGTGTCATCGAGGGAAATACAGAGGCTCATTATGTAGACTGGGGAGATTTGTAATAAGATTCATTTAACTGCCCAAGACTGAGGGTAGTATTATGTTCAAAGTGGCTGCCTGAGTAAACATATGCTTTGCAGACACAGTGTTAGGGACACAAGCATGCAATATCTTTTTTCTATTTGCAGGAAAAATAACTTTATTAAGGTAGATGTCAACAGTTGAATGAGACTTTTAGCTATTTTTCTTACAAGGCAAACACATTCTCCCCTCTCCTTGAAGTTGGAAAAACCTAACAGACTGATTTATCAATGTCTGACGAGACAGGATGCTTGTGATTCAGTGCAGGGGAGCATTACATCTGCACTCAGCCTTCCGGACATCAGGTGTATGATTTTGTTGAGCTGGATACCAGCAGGGCTCAGCTGCCAAGAGGCTTGGCAAATCGTATGCCTGGGCAAGGCTTTTGCTAAAACAACTAACTCTGTGTGTGTGCGTTTGTGTGTGTGTGTGTGTGTGTGTGTCTCTCTCTGCTTGTGACAGCGGGTGTTGGCGTGTACCCACAACAAGAGCACATTCAGCCCATGATGCCAACCTGGGTTTACAATGACAGCCTCGTCCCAGGTAAACATTTACACATGAAAATGGCCAGTATAACGTTCCCGAGTATTCATATTGCCATGACATTAATTTGTGTTTTGTTAAAAGAAATGAAACTACACTGTACTGATCTCAAGTTTAATTAAGTATTTAATGGCTGAATTTTTTTTGTCTCTGTTTTTCTGTACTCAGAAATGTTCAAGAAGGTTCTTGAAGTCACCATGACTCCGGCAGGGATAGACACAGCCAAGCTCTATCCGATATTAATGTCATCAGGTCTTCCCAGGGAAGCACTGGGGCAAATCTGGGCATCCGCCAACCGCACAACACCTGGCATGTTGACCAAGGAGGAGCTCTACACTGTACTTGCACTAATTGGTGTGGCGCAGGTAAACACTGGCGTCAAGACAAATTATCCACTTAAAACGACTTCACTAATCACCTCCCATTGCTTCCCCGGCGCCTCGCCACAAACTCTACACTGAAATTAGACGAGCTTAGCTGGAAAGCAGGAGAAAGAGTCAGCGCTGTGAATCAGCCCAGGGCTCGTGAGCCGAAAACATGGCTGAGCCCCCCTCAGCAGAGTTTGGCAGGAGGCTTCTTATCATCCTCAGCCCGGGTCTGTCACCACCACCCCTGGGAGTATGCAAATCTGCAGGCAGCTCACGAAACACTGCATGCCACGGCTTCCATGCGAGGAAAAATCAGACACCTTTGGTGATGTAAATCTTCAAGAGACTTAAAACACTAGCACAACAAGAAGCATTCTCTTGTGTGGTGGAAAAAAAAGTTTGAGTGACATCTGTTCAAAAGGAATCTGTCTTTACTGAATAATATATATGCAAGTCTTTTTTCCTAGTTCAGTGAATACATACAATGCAATACAGTGCCAACAGATAAAATAGGTTCAGAGTAGCTACTGTGTTCTGATGTCCCTCAAGATCTCTCTCTCTTTAATGATCTTTCGTAAATTAATTGACATTGGGATGTTACGTGTGAAATTGAAATCTGCATTTTACATATTTATAAGATTCTCACAAATTACATGATGAAATATTAAAGCTTTGCCCTTTCCGTTGGATTTATTGACTGTCCTTATCTTTAAAATCTATTTACTTTGTTTCAGAGTGGCCTCCCAGCAATGAATGTGGAAATCCTCAGTCAGTTCCCATCTCCACCAGTGCCCAACCTTCCTGCCCTGGCCATGGCCATGGCTCCCGTCATGCCCCAGCACCAGCAGCCCATGATGGCCCAGCCCCCCGTCTCCATGGCCATGCCCACACCTGCACCACCAGTCATGGCGATGACACCCGCAGCACCGGCTCAAGCACCCGCAAACACTAACTTCATTGCCAGTTTCCCTCCTGCACAGGTAACACGGCCATGCTTTTAGCTCTGCATTTTCCTGTTATTGATCATAACTCACATCTCACTCACTAACACATTGACCCGTCTTAGGCGACCAAAACCGACGACGACGATTTCCAGGACTTCCAGGAGGCTCCGAAGCCAGGAGCAGGAGACCAGGCCTTCACTGAGTTCCAGGGGGATTCTAGTGCAAGTTTCCCCACCAGCATAGCATCGCAACACCAAAACAGGTAACAGGTGTGAGTGTTGATGAGATCCTGAGAAGGAATCCTGAAATTGAGAAACGTGATTTGAATTCCAGCCTACATATTGAACAATGTATTAAAAATCTGAAAGTTTTAATTAGTGGTTTTCACCAGCTGTTATGACCCTATGTTAAAGCTGAAGTGCAGAACTTTTGTCTCCCCCCTCTGGCAGTGAGAGTAATTATAAAAACACTGTCAACAAATGCTTACGTCACAGGCTTCGCTGTAGCCTACTCGGCAGATAAATTGTTTTGAGCGTCACACAACCCTCGCAAAATGACTCATTTCACTATCAGAATTTGATTCATTCAGTCTGATAAGATTTGGAAAGTCTAGAAGAGCCGCACGATTAAATTATTTAGTCCCCATTCAAGTTAGCCGAGGGCTAACTGGATTAGCCAGCTCGGCCGGTGGAAGTCTCGGGGTGCGTATTCAAACAGCCAGTGCGGGAATGTTAAATCCGACATGAGATTTAAAAACTCTGTATACTGTGAAATACAGAGAGATTTATCTGGCCTTGATAGGCTTAATCAGCATTGTGTGAACTCGTATGGCAAAGGCTTGAATGTAACGAATGTTCATTTATATGTAATAGTTCTGCACTGACGGTTTCAATCTACATTATAGGAAATATACACAGTATCTTCACTGTTCCTCATTATTTCACTACCCTTTTGCACTCCAAATACTTTTCTGAAGAAATGATGTAAATGTTTGCAGTGTTGAGGGTCTAATATTCAGCCCTGAATGGTTATTTATAACAGAGTTATTCTGCATAATATCTTGTGTCTTGTACAGTCTATCTTAGAGATGATATAGTCAGACACATCGTCTTAATATCTCCCAATAACCTCCTCAGAATAACAATGAGTTTGGGTCATCTCTTAATGAATTCATTTCAGTGGACAGTAGATTGGCTCATTTCTTTATATTACTTTCTAAGCCCGTATGGAGTGACTGTCCTTTCACTGAGGGGGAAGCTGAAAGGCAATTATCCGTTGAAAGACAAAGAGAAGGCAGAACTAAATTATCTCCTATCTAAGTGGCATACTGGAGGAGTTTTATAAAAACTCATATTTCTCCCCCTGAAAACATACAAGTCAGACTGTTTCAGACAAGTAATGAGAATTCTGAGATTGTCATTTAATTAAACGAGAGGCTGAAAAAGCTCATGTAGGGTTGCCAGGCCGAACTGGCAGGCATAACTTACTGTCAGATGTCTTCAGAGAGAGGGATTTGAGGAAATTGGTTTTCACTGGAAAATGAGCTTAGCGCTTCCCCATAGCACTTGATTCTTGTGTGTTATCAGATCAGCTACATAAACAATGTAAAGTATGATTTTTATACATGTTCGGCTTTGTTTCTTATTGATTTTTCTGTATCATACAATGGCACCAGTACAAGCTCATTTGATTATAATATATATTTAAACATTTGCTTATATTTAGCTTTGTATGCCATGAGAGTAGAAAAGATAAGTTAAAAATGTCATAAAATGGACTTTCAATTTGAAATACCAGACATGTATAGTATATAATAGTTTAGGGTTAGGGTTAGGGTCTACCACCCTAAATAAAGCAAATATATGGATAAAAGTATCGCCAGCTTGCATCAGCATGGTTAGGCCTACAGAGAATGGAAAAGAGAAAAAAAGTCTCTCCAAACTTTTTTAACCCAGGGTAAATGTTCAGTCAGCTCAGGCAGCTTACAGGGATTTAACTCCACTATTGAACCTCACTGCCTGATTTCTGACTATAGCTATTGTGTCCCCGCAGTGCGCCTGCCATGCTGACTCCAGTGTCTGGTTCCTCCTCTGTCTCTGTCACATCCTCTGATAAATACGCTGTCTTCAAGCAGCTGTCTGTGGATCAGCCTGCAGAGCCCACACCCCCCGCCTCAGGTACCTTCTATACCTCACACAGGGTGTACGGGATGTTAGGAACTTTGTCTGCTCTCAGGAAAATGGGTAAACTTTGGCAAAAAAAGATTCACATTTATTTCATACATTAAATCTGCTCTCAGCGAAGTAGGTTTGGGAGGGAAAAAATATGCTCCTCAGACGTTTAAACCAACACAGTAACAAAGAGAATGACTCACCTCCCACTCCTTCTAGCTAGAGAGCTGGCAAGGATTGATTGAAAGCAGAAAGCGACACCATCACCTCAGACGTCTCATCACTCAAATGGGTTTCGGCACATTTTACCACGACACAGCTGAGGAACAACTACTGCTCCTCAGATTCTGAAATATTGTTCATCCAACTAATACAGAATTTTTTATTACCTCAAAAATAATATTGACCCCTGAAGGTTACCTCCTGCAACTTTAAACCGGATAAACTATATCCAAAGCAGCTTAAATGAGAGCGCCTTCAGTATTAGAGGAAATGTTTTTACTACTTTATAAAGCGTGTTTTGCCCTTGAACAATACATACAGTGCATTACCAAACTATATTAAGGTAATACCTGCCTCTGTGTTACAGGTGATGGATTTTTACCCCTTGTTCTTCTTTTATGTTTTTTTCAATCCAGATATTGGAGACAAATACAGTGTGTTCAGACAACTTGAGCAACCTGCTGACAAAAAACCAGTCGGTAAGAAACTCAGCGATCTCTCCTCAAACACACTCGCGTTCATATACATGTTAGCAGATCCCATCATTCTTTTCACCATCTTTGTTCCCGAGCCAAATCCCCTTTGGCCTCTTTGCCAAATGACAAAGAGGGCTCTGAGATGGTCCCTGCAAGCAACAGATGGCTAGAGGACAATAGAGACCTTCAAGAACAATATCACATTCTCTTTAAACAAAGCCTGGTTGCAATTTGTAGGGAGGAGAGTGAGATTCCTACCGATTAAACATTGTATTATAACTCGGGTAAAGCTGTCAGGTCGCTACAGAGCTGTATTACCATTTGTGCCATGTTTACACTGAATCTTGTTTTGCAAGCCTGCAGTGTTGATACCAGTGTGTTTCCCGTCCCTGTTTCATTAGAACAGTTTTCGATGGGGACGGCTCTTACAACTCCAGTAAGTCATGCTTTGCGGTGACCTTTCCTTGGCATTGTCAGGCTCCATCTCGGATGAGCCCATTAGTTATCTTTTTTCCACCATACACCAGCAGTGTGAACAGATTCTCTATTTCAGTCCACGCATATATTATACCACAGTGTATTCTGACTTTTTTCTGTGTGCTTTATACAAACGTCATGTTGCTCAAAGACAAAAGGATTCTGTTACTGCTGCTGAAGTTTTTAAAGCATACTGAATATGGAGTTTTCTCGATGCAAAAAATACCCATCTTAACTAGTAATTTCACTTACTATTGAATCTTAAAATCTATTTTTCTTCGTACAAAAATATAAAACAACTTTCAGTATGTAATCTGTGCTAGTTGAGGCAGTCACTACAATTTAAAATTGTTGCTACTGATCTTGAAAGTGCACCATATCCCATATTCTGACACATCTTGTTGAACTTATCCAATATGCAAAGATTAGTTGATTAATCGATTAGTTGATTGGCAGAAAAATGTCCAAATTCTCTGATTACAGTTTCTCAAATGTGAATATTTTCTGCTTTATTCACCATTTTCGGACATTTTATAGATCAAACAACTTAGTGATTAATCGAGAAAATAACTGACATATTAATCGATAATGGAAATAATTGTAAATCATTACCCTTCAGGGGTAAAAATTGATATAATTATTATGTTTTGCTTTTGCAGCCTATTTGAAGTGAAATCTGTCCTCTCTAAACCATTCTGACGTCTCAGTAACTTTCCTGTTGTAGCAGGTCCCAGAAGAAAAAAATCTTTTTTTATATATTATAAAGCTATACATTAGTTATATATTATAAAGTATTGACTAGCTTTATGTGTCCAGTATTTACCTGGACACATAAAGCTAGTCAAATGTGACCTAAATGTAATTTTCATAGTTGTAGATCTACTGTATTTTCCTTATTCTGTTTGCTTAAAGATACACTTGACACTTCTAAAAATGAAAACCAGAAACGCTGGAGCAGCACTGGAGGCCTCTATTACTTCACTGGCACTTAGAAGTAGAAGAATTTTCAGACATTAAGAGACAAAATATCTTGTTAAGATGGATATTTCTTTGCATAATGGCATATTATTCATATTCTGCTCCAGTTTGAACTGCTCATTGCATGGTAGTGGGGATGTATGCCTCTTTTAGATGATGTAGCTTTGTTTGTGCAGTGATGTGTGCTGTTCTCTGCAGTCCAAGGAGCACAGTTAATCAGAAAACTGCAAGTTTACCATGAACATTCACAACGCGACACAGTCATAACTAATCCACTCGCTTCCTTTCTTGTAGGATTGTACAATGACATGAGTCATGGCTGAGGAATTCTTTTTGTCCGTATCCCATTATGTCTTATCTGCCATGATATTTAAAAATATATATATATCTTAAATTGTTCTCTTTGGTTCGCAGGGGAAGGATTTGCAGATTTCAAGTCTGTCAGCGCTGATGATGGCTTCACAGACTTTAAAACCGCCGACAGCGTCTCTCCATTAGACCCATCAGAACAAGCCAAGATCTTTCAGCCTGCTTTCCCTTCTGCTTTCCCCAACTCTCAGTCTTTACAACAATTACCACAACAGCAGCAACAGCCAGCAGTATCTCTCTCTCAGCCCAAAAACCCTCTCAACATGGCAGACCTGGACCTTTTCTCTTCTATAGCTCCCTCTGTTCCTGCCCCCGCTGAGACAAAACCTAGCACCTTCCCCTCTGTGTCTGTGCCCCCTTCTCTAGTCCTCTTACCAGGTGGAGCTAAGCCCCCAGGGGGAGGGGCTGATGACTTTGGTGACTTTGCCCTCTTTGGCTCCTCTTCTGATGCCGCTCCAGCTTCAGCAGCAGGAGGAGCTGTGGCAGCGCCGCAGGACGACTTTGCTGACTTCATGGCGTTCGGCAGTTCTGGTGGGGAGCCTAAATGCGAGAGCAGCGCGGGGGTCCAAGGCGAGACCTCCACTCAGCAGCGACCTCAGCAGAGCTCAGACAAATATGACGTGTTTAAACAGCTGTCTCTGGAGGGAGGCCTGGCCTATGATGACACCAAGGAGAGCGGCGGAGGCTCCTTCTCTTCTCTCAAGAGCGACACGGACGACTTTGCCGACTTCCAGTCCTCAAAGTTCTGCACAGCGCTCGGTGCCTCAGAAAAGACCCTGGTGGACAAGGTGGCCGCTTTCAAACAGGCCAAGGAGGACTCCGCCTCCGTCAAGTCCCTCGACCTCCCGTCCATCGGGGGGAGCAGTGTGGGAAAAGACGACTCAGAGGATGCACTGTCAGTGCAGCTGGACATGAAGCTCTCGGACATGGGCGGAGACCTGAAGCACGTGATGTCGGACAGCTCTCTGGACTTGCCGGGTCTCTCGGCCCACCAGCCCCCCGCTACAGGTGAGGAACTAGTGCGTTTGCTCTGGTGAGGCCCTGTCCGGTCACACACACTAGTAATTCCAAGGCCAGCAGTGGCCTCTCCTCGTCAGTGCCCACCAAACTCGGGATCAAAGGGCAAGTCATAATTGAATTGAATATGTTTAAATACTCAAGACAGACAGAACACTACATGACTTTAATATGAGATTAGATGCGTCATATCATTCATTCTACATTTCATCAAGCATCTCAAGATATTTATTTATTTATTCATTCATTTATTTATTTATATATTTATTTATATATTTAAACCTTTAGTTCCTTCCTTCTTTCTTTCTTTCCACATTGCCCTCCCTCCCTCTCTGCTTATTTCATTGTAATGACAGAAAGGTCCTGGCCCATATCTCTATTTATTTTCAAATGATGAGTGCCTGGTTTAATGTGTTGGCAGTCATAGTTCATAGACGAGGTCCCCGGCTGGTGTCTGTGTGACTCGGATAAGCTTCCTGTTAGTTGTGTCTACACTGCAGTGGCAGACATCGCAGTGTACGTTTTGTCTCCATGGGCCGGACTCTGTGTGTGTGTTTGTGTGTGTGTGTGTGTGTGTGTGTGTGTGTGCGCGTGTGTGTGTGTGTTGCTGACATATCGAGCGACACAAACAGAAAGGTTGAACTGAATACTGTCAAGTACAGGAAGGCGTAACGGTGACTTTGTTTATTATTAATCTTTGTTTATTCTAATCACAGCTTTGGCACAATAGGCCGCAGTTTACTAGTGGCATTATCTGTAAACTATCATTCACCTTTTTAACTGTTGACATTTGGTTTGTGCTGAATAAACCAAATCATATAATTTTGATTAGCTGAAAACGATGAATAAGACATTTTAGCATGCAACAGTGAATCGTGTCACAGACAGAGTCGAGATGTGAGGCACATTACAGCTGGATGCAGTGCAGTTTTCAGATCAGTGTTTGGATGTGAGTGTTTGCGTCTTTATGTCTGTCGGTTATTGTAATACCCTGCAGTATTTTCAGCCTAGCCATGCAGTATTATTTGGATCAAATAGCCCTCTAGTTATGAGATATTTCCATGATAGCGTGTCGGCTTTTTATCCCCTACCTCACGTCCATGAAAGTGGAGTTAAAGTTTACCTAAAAACAAGACTCACCTGTTGTCGGGTCCTTTTATTAAAAGTAAATCGACCCATTTCCGTAACAATCAGGTGACGTCCACGTCAGCGCTCCCTCTCCTCCTCTCCAGTGCTCATCATTTTTTCATCGAGCATCTCACCTTCCACGTCATGGTTCACGTTTCACAGCAGTCATTCACAAGACCATTCATAAGTGTAACACGACGCGTGTAATTGTTGTCTGGTGAAAGCGTTGCAACTTAGACTTTTGTGATTTTCTTTTTTTTTTTTAAAGTACAACAAGTTGACGAGGTCTTCACCTGACAACAGTAACAACATATCAGTTAATTATCAGTTGAACAAATGGTCACACGTATACCATCATATCATTTCATCCAAGGAACTGATAACTGCTTTTTTTTTTTTTTTGACTAGAAGAAATCATAAATGTAAACATCCTCATTGCCTTATTTCAGTTTCTGTACAACGGCCGAGTTCTGGTTTAACCCAAACAGGCCCCTCTGTATTGAGAAAGTAAGACGATGTGTTCAAACAACAGTTCATGGAGCTGCAGCAAAACAGTTAGGCTACCACTGATCGGGCAAAGACGTTGCCCAGTATAACATCAATACATTCCCAAGAAGCTTTTATGCTACTGTAACGGCTGCTCCACATTTCCCTTTCACCCCTTATTTATCCGATGTTCCTGTTCTCGGAGAGCTGTAGGACGAACCTGTTCTTAAAAGTGTAGCAGGCCGAGCAGTTTGAGCACCTCACCATGCTTTGCACTGTGTTTCTGGACATGTACGTACTTCACGTAATCTTAAAGAGACAGTATTTCTTTTGTGAGGTTCCTTTTGAGTCTGGAGCACAAAAGGAATCAGTTTTGGTTTTTTTGTTTTTTTTTTCATTTTCACCGTTATCTGTGATAGCATGAATTCATCATGTGTGGCTCTACAGTCCGGATCTCTGAGAACATAATGAAGTTAGTATTACCCTTCCTGCCTTGCTTTTTGCTGCAGTGTGCCTGCCTTTTCAATTTGTGAAATTGACAAGAACATAATACAAGATACCATTTTATGCATAACAGTATTACAAGTTGTTTTTATTGAAGGAAAAATGTATACATACAGATTTAATAGTGTATTTTTATTACAGGAATATGAGCTCTTATTTTGAGACTAGAAAGACTCCTTGATCTTGTTGTGATTTGCCAACTATGTAAATTAAATGTAGCCTTCAGTATTTAGTAAGTAAGTAATGTTCACCAAAATAGTTTAGGTTAACATTCCAAGCTAAACATTGTTGTCTTGGGTAATAATGATGTGCTATTATTTAGGAGATCATAAGAGTTTGTGCACATTAGCCTGCTTTGACAAACAATCACTGTAGCAAGAGAAAAAGGATACTGTCTCTTTAAATCTGTTTTTTTTGCATCTGTGATTGGATGTAATTAAGGCCCTTTCTGGGGTGTCAGGTGTAAGGATGGCCCTCTTTGTTTTCTGTAACCCTTTGAGTGCTTGAACAAGATCATGTTTACATGCAGATTAATCAGATGTTGTGATCTCATCCGCTTATTTTTGCTGTCAGAATAAACACCAGGACTTAATCTTAATTCATAATTGACTAAATACATAAATACGGCTTCATTTGTGGCTATTAACGCCTCACTGGTCCTTAAAGTGCAGTTTATACGCATCTTCTCAAACAAGCATTGATTTTGGGACACTCTACCAATTTCCCCCACAGGTCCTCAAAGGGTTAATGCTTCCTGCCTTGAGCTTGTTCTTTGAATTATCTTTTCAACCAGGCTTTTCAAGTGTTCTGTATTCAAATCTTTTCCAAAAAAAAAAAAAAAAAACAACCTGTTGCTTTTACATCCTAATAGTTAAACAAATTTGTCATCTCCTCAGAATTACTGATTTTAGTCTGTGAATGTGCCTTCTCATTCTGGTTTCTGCTTCTATATCCTCAGATTATCTTTGTTTTACCTTTTCGCTGTTTGTTTTCTTCCTTTTTTCCTGACTCTGCATGCCCTTGTATTCTAAATGACTGAAATCTAATTTTACAAGTGTTAGTTTGACAAACCTCTTGTAATGATAGAGCTCTTTCACAGTACTTTGTGACCTTTCTCTCTTTCTCTCTACTCATGTTGTCGTAATAAATATTACTGTTGGTATTGCTGAAATGCGTACCGTCTTATTTCCTCCTTTCCTTTCTTGAGAGGCCATAAAATAATCTAATGACACACGGCCTCCAGCGCTAGATCCTTGTCAATTTCACAAATTGCTTTTTGTGTCAGAAGGTTCTGCTACGCAAAATAGGAAGGTTTCAGCAAGGTCGTTTTGTGTGCTTGTGAGTGTGTGAGAGAAATTGAGAGGTAGACCTGAATACTGAGACAAATGTGTGCAAGCTGTATAAAGCTCTGTCAGATAGTATTAGACATGATGAAATTGATCACCAACTGTGTTCTGTCAGCACAACACAGATTAAAAAAAAAACAGAACAGATGTAGTGACAGGAAAGATCTTTTATTGATGTTGGTAGAACGCCTGTCATGAGACGAAATCCTTGTTGCCTTCGGTATAAAGAGATGTCCAATTATTGTAAGGAAAGCTGTTTGCCACCAATGAGAAAAACTAGTATTATCACACAGCAGCAGTAGAACAATTGTCTGCTATTAGATGATAGCAGTAATCTCCTTCTCATAAACATCAACACAAATGTATAACAATTCGTTTGGCATGTGTGAGATCATTTATTAAAGATAATTCCCAAAAATGTGAGTTGGAGGAATGATTACTCCAATATCACATTGGTCGCAACAACACAAATTAGTCAGTTGCTAGTATAATTACAATGCAGCTGCCATTATAAATGTGTTGAATAATGACACGTGTGATTGCCAGTGTATTGCAGAACTTCTTTTCCCATCGTTCAAGTACAAAATATAGTGATAGGGGTCCTTTACGATATGTCTGATCTCATACTTGCCACAACTGACAATGCAGCATAAATGATGCTACACAGGATGCCACTAAAGTTACAGAGTCGAATTACAAAAAAATATATTTTCTCACTTATATAGTAATATCTAGCCAAGCAGATAGTTTTTGTTTTATTTGTCAAGAATTTGAGGTATCTGTGAGATCACGGCCTCCACTCCAGTACATTGGATGAGAATGGAATTTCATTTGGGATGCTCACAGGATTTAGAAATGGCATTTCAAAAACTAACATAAATATGTTTCCAAAAACTATTTTCAGGTTACTATAGATAATCCAAGGTCATCTGTTTTCATACAAACTATTTCTTCCAACGGAAAGTGTTATCTGTGGAAAATCCTGAGTAACCATATTGGGTTGGAATATAATAAACATTATCATTGTTATCATTAGAAGAAACGAGAGATCACTTGAACTGTAGATAGGTGACAAAGTGATAATTTGACAGAAATTTTAGGCCCTCATGCAGACTCATTAATCTACCAACTATCATGACAGCATATGTGCTATTCCTAGGAACCACTGGTATGTCTGTGTTGTCATTACAGAAGGAGACGACATGAAATTTGACCCATTTGGGACATCGGCCCTCAGCACCCTGGCCAGCTATGACTGGTCAGACCGGGAGGAAAGTCTTCCCGGTGAGGTCAGAAAGCCACAGGGCTTGGAAGGGGCAGCCCCTCCATCTTTAGTCCCGACACAGAGGAAGGAGCTGACCTTTGGCAGCACTGAAAACATCACAAGCAGCTCTGTAACAAAGATCACCACCTCCTTCCCCGCCGAGGATGCCTCATCCGCAGATGACAAGTTTGAAGCCTTCGCTGACTTTGGCTCTGGTGACCAAGGCCGTGCTGATGACGAAGACGACTTTGGGGACTTTGCAAGTACTGTTTCTGAGAAGTCTGACTCACCCGCCGCCACTGCGGAGGCGGGCTCTGAGGGCAACCAAAGTGAAGCCCCTGATGAGTTTGGTGCCTTCCAGGGAGACAAGCCAAAGTTTGGCAAGTCTGACTTCCTCAAAGCCAGTGCTCAGCCCAAAGTCAAGTCCAGTGAGGAGATGATAAAGAACGAACTGGCAACCTTTGACTTGTCTGTTCAAGGTGAGTCAACTCATGTGACTTCAATTCTGCCAATTGTGTTAAACTCTTTATTATTTTATTGCTAAATTGATTCATTTTGTCCAGAAAATATGAGAAAAGAGTGAAAAATCCATATCACAATTTCAAAGAACCCAACCCACGTTGCTGGTTTTGTCTGACGAAAAGTCGAAAGATGCTCAAGTTAAAATATTACTAAACTTAAAAAAAACAGCAAGTCTTTAAATCTGAGAAGCTGTAACCAGCAAATGTTTGACATTTTTGCTTAGTAAATTACATAAACCATGAATTGATAACCAGAATTGTTGTAGCTGACTGACTGATTAACCGACTTATTGTTTCAGCTCTAAATATCTAAATAGCAACCAAACATGACATGTTGTTAAATTTAAAAACATAACAGCACAGCAACACTAACCCTCGGAGCATCTTTGTCCACCCCACCCCTCATACCAGGCCCATCAGATCTGCAATAAAGCTGTGAGACATTAGATGGCAGTGTTGAGATGACAGCCCGCTCTAATGGCAGTGACTAGTGAGATGGATTAGCAGAGGCCAGCAAATCCATGAGCAGAAATTAACCATATCCACTTAAAGGCTGTTCATTTTTTAACCGCTGTTTGCTGGTGTTATGTTCCACGAATAATTTATTAGCGTTTCCTGCACTGTGATAAAAGCCCATTTACCCCATAGATTTATCTCCCACTGTTGGATTTAATTTGTGTAAAGAGGAGGGCTTTACTTACTCTTCTTTGCCCAGTGGAACAGTAATCTGATCATAGTGGGGCTTTTTGGTTATGTGGGGGGTAGGAGAGGAGCTACGATGCATGTGTCTGTGGGTGGTGGAGGAGTTGGGTTGGGGGGGGGGGGGGGGGGTAAATTACCTGTGTCTGGGCAACCCTCACTCACACATGCACTAACTGCCAGCCCCACTGGAATAGTCTGGGTTTAGCATGTGTTTGTGCCCATGTTTGTTGTGGTACCCTGCCAGGATTTGTCCGTCTATGAGCCCCTATGAATAATTCATACCTGCATATTTGTGCCTCTGTTTTGTTCGTAATTATTGTTTGTCACAAATTAAGTATTTACTCATGCCGTTCTTGTCCTGGAGGAATTAACCAAAACAGAATGGAAGTATAATGATTGCAAACAAACAGGTGCATATCTCAAAATGAGTCATCGCTATTGGGTTGCTGAAATAAAAAAAAGTTTGTGTTTTTTGGTTTTCCCTAACATTATCCATCTTCCTCCTCTCTCCTGTCTTTGCCTCAGGCTCACATAAACGCAGTCACAGTTTGGGCGAGAAGGAGATCGGGCGTTCCCCCCCATCTCCAGCTCCAGAGCAGCCCTTCAGAGACCGATCCAGCACCTTGAGCGAGAAGCCCGCCCTGCCTGTCATCAGGGACAAGTACAAGGACCTGACTGGGGAGGTGGAGGTGAGGCGGTCCCGGCGCGGCTAACTGCACCCCATGTCATTAATGACCAGATTTCAGCACAGCACTCAGGACCGTTAAAAGCTGCTACTCCTCACACTGCTACTTATTCTGTTCTGCTTTGCCTTTGTGTTCATTTGAGATAATTCTGTGTTGTGTTGTTCCAGGAGAGCGAGCGCTACGCATACGAGTGGCAGAGGTGTCTGGAAAGTGCTCTGGAGGTTTGTATTTGTTTGTGTCCTGTGTCTGACCCTGTCCCATAGCAAGACTTTATTGTGAGAGTGGCTGTACACATGGAGTAGATTATTAAAGATAACCAGAAGGCACAGATTTTATTTTCAACCCACTGTTAAACCGAAGGACCTTTTTCTTATCATGTAGGTTTTGGATATACTTGTTTGTTGACCCCTGATTTATATTGGAAAGAACACTTTATCTTTGTTATTTGCATAGTTGCAAGTTCCCAGAAGTGAATCTTAGCAAATAAGAATGGGCAGCTGTGTCTTGGTCCAATTGGTCTATTTCTTTATTTTGTTAGCAAGGCATCTCACAAAAACACCAACATAAGACATTACACTCTCTGGCAGAAGTTATACATATGACAAAAATGTTGGTATAATAATGATGATTATGATGAGCAAAAACATCGCTAATGCTGGCTGCTCTCTTCCCACCTGCAGGTAATCACCAAAGCCAACAACACCCTGAATGGCATCAGCAGCTCCTCTGTCTGCACTGAGGTCATCCAGTCTGCTCAGGGCATGGAGTACCTGCTGGGTGAGGAATCACACACACACACACACCCACACAATACACAAGCCAGGACTTACTGCGTAGTGCGTACGAGAGCCTGTTAAAGAACCCTGCGTGTGACTTTACACCCTCTGAAGGACAGAGAGGACAAGATTAAAACGAGCTCTGGTGCGATGGCTTATCACTGCCTGGTCTGACAAGGTCCCACTCCCATATTGTGTTTTTCTGCTTTTAATGAGCTGTGAGTAGCAAACATGTCACAGTGAGTGACAAAAAAAAAAAACAGTGCAAAAACAGCAACTAAATATGTTTTTATGATGTTTGTGCTTGTGTGTTTTTGTTTTTTTTTTTTTTTTTTCATCTGTCAGGTGTGGTGGAAGTGTATCGCGTCACAAGGCGTGTGGAGCTGGGCATCAAAGCGACAGCTGTGTGCTCTGAGAAGCTGCAGCAGCTGCTGAAGGACATTAGCCGCGTGTGGAACAACCTTATGGGCTTCATGTCGCTAGCCAAGCTCGCGGTGAGAGAACAGACAGATATAAAGCAACCAAACACTCAAAAAATACACAAATTTATGTAAGCAGCTGCTTTCTTTTATCACCAAGACATGTTTATACTCTCCAAGTGCAGGTACACAAATACACATGATAATAGAGCTTTGTATATCAATTAACAATAAAAAGGCTGCCAATAACGTAATGAAATGATAGTGAATCCAGTGTGGTCGGTCCATTAGGTCCAGATCAATGATCTATTGATTTGGATGCAATGTATCTGTAGCATTTTTGGTTCACTGGTGTTCGGATCAACAACAATGACAAGGACTGCATAGGTTTTATTCATCCAGCTGTCTGTAAGTCTCTGTAAACAGCATTACAGAGGATGAGGACTGTCCTCTTCCTCAGAGACAGCAGAGGAGGAATATTGTTTTTCAGAGGAAGAAGATAAAACTGACAGTTTGTCAAAGAGGGAGAAAGAAATAAAATGGAAGCACACGTTTAATTGAAGCATAGCAGGTTGCATTATTTCTTCAAAGATGAAAGATGTATATTCGGATATTGTTTGTTTTTCCTCCATATAGCCCAAGTCAAACAAAGTCTTTATAAAAAGATGATGATGCTTGAAGATGTTTACTGTAAGCAGACTTGTTTGCATTGCTGTTATTATAAGAATAGAAATGACTCCATTCACCCTGTGGCAGAAAGTAAAATTTGTTTGTGTGTGTTTTTTTGTGCTTGTTTGTGTGTGTGTCTGCTCGTGCAGCCTGATGAAAGCTCCCTAGATTTCTCCTCCTGTATTCTGAGGCACGGCATCAAGAATGCCAAGGAGTTGGCTTGCGGGGTGTGTCTACTCAATGTCGACGCTCGCAGCAAGGTTTGTGTACACACACACACACACACACACACACACACGTACACACTCAGTGTAACTGTTAGTGGATACATTTTTTCAAAAATGTTGTGTTCATCCATAGCGGATAACAACTGACATTTCTTTGACTTTGAAACATTTTGCAGAACAAAGAAGAAAGCTCTTTTGGACGTCTGTTTAAACGAGTATGAGACAGTGAACTGTCAACCAAATCTCATTCCACTCTTTCCCACTGGGGTCCTCAGGGGGGCTATTCTCCTCTTACTGACAAGCCCGGCGGGGGGCCAAAGTGACAGGATTCACTTCTCTCCACTTCTCCTCTTGCACAAGCGAACAGCGATTGTCTGCTTCCAACACATACTGTTACAGGCAGAAAGCATCAGCCATTATCACACTTTTTACAGGTGGATCAGTCGGCTGTTCACTAAGCTCTGCCCTCCTTAGTTACTGTTGCTATGCCCGTCAAGCTTTCTGTTCTCCCACCGCAGTTTATTATGATAACAGTGGCGGATTGAACAGTCAATTCTGAGTCATTTTTGAAACATTGGGTCATTGATGTCAGACACAGATCAATAAAAGCAGGCTTCTCAATTCTGGTCGGCAGTGTTGTTGGCCGAAATTACTGTTGCTGGCAGATTTAATCTGTTTTAGCTATAAAATTGAACTAATAAACTAATATTAACTACGTAAGTTGGTTGAAAAGGTTGATTCTGGTGCTGACTTCGGTGGCTGCATATGTGAAATCTTGCAAAAAGACTGAGTCAAAAGCTGCATTTCCCAGGTTAAAAGTCAGCATCCTCACTAGTTAATGATACATATAAGAAACATGTAAATAAAGAAACAGCAATGTTTTTGTATTGCAGGATAGAGCTAGTTGGTCCTGTAAGCATCATAAGGAAAAATATAAGATTACCCTGTTATTTTGCTGCTAAGCTTTCATACTTTTTCAAACAGTATGAACACTTCCACACATCCAATAAGGAGCAGGACAGAGTCGGCAGTGTTAGCCTAAACTCTGATACTGTCCAGAACCAGGTTCCTAACGTTACTTACAACTTACTCACTAACTAACGTTACATAAGATATTCGGCCAGACAATGCTAGAGCAGATAAACACAAGCTTAAGTGCATTCATTACATGTTTACACTTAAACTATTCAGATTTTGGAAAGGATAGAAGAATAGACCACCTCACATCATTTATATGCCAAGTATCACTCTTACTAAAAAGCTTGACAGATCTGCCATGCCTGGTTTGCTAAGCAGTGATTGGACAATCGCAGGTTGAGGGAGGGGTTTAGTGAATAATCACAGCTAGCCCCCTAGCTGTTTTACTGAAGGATGACTAAAAACAGTGTCTAAAGATAATAGACTTTGCTCTTGAAATAACTAAGTGAGAGAAGAGAATTGTCACTTTGGCACCTCAGGGTGAGTTTTTGCACTCTGGGATTGGTTCTTCAAGGTCAAAAAGGTCGCTACTTTGTCTTGGAAGGGTTTCATTTTCTATTCTGTCGCCTCTATCTCGAGGTAACAGCTCACCTCGCCACTTTCAGCTAACAACCATCGGTGCTCTCTGATAACTGTTCGGTTATTCACTTTGACTGGGGCACTATGTGCAGAATGTCCACCTCCTTGCCTACGATAGCTGTGATTTTCATCGACGTGGGCCATTAATGGTATTCTTGGACCCTGTGGTTTAGAGGGCAGGATGGTGGCGCTGATTGTTCCTTGTGTTCCCTCTGTTGCTCAGCCAGAGCCAGATGGATGGTTCAGGCAAGATATGGCTGACAGAGAGGCATCTAGGCCGCGAGCAGATGTGGCTTACACATTAGTCATAAGCAGGGAGTACAGCTGATAATAGACCTGCACACACAAACACACTCTGTCTCTCACCTCTCACTCGTGTGCATAAAGCCAGGCTAGAAAATTAATGCAGTTTTATTTTGTCTCTGTGCCACTAGCATGAGATTAATAACCCATCTTTTAATTACATTTTTGGCAGAGCCACACTGGTAAGAATGCATAATAGGGAAGTGGAGAATAGCATCCCCTCAGAGTATAATGAAGTGAAAGAGCAGCTTTGGCTGCAGCAGACAGCACTGATTGTTGCATTGTCCTTTAGTGAAGAGGTACTTATTTATTTTTTAACCAAAGGTGCAGAAGGGTGGAGATGTTGATGTGGCATCAAAGAAATGTGAAAAATGCTCGACAACAAACAAGCTTAATGGCTCCCAGTTAATTCATGCCATGAATTTTAATCTCCCAAATGATTCTTAAAAATGTTTACCCCATTTTTCTGACACAAACAAATAATTATATTGTCAGATTCAGCCAGAGTCTCACCTTGTCACCGCAGGACCAATAATTCTGACATGCGGCGGTTTTGTCATCATTTTCTTCTTGCTTTTCGGGTCTGGAGGCAGGGATAGGCAACCAGCAGCAGCTTCATCTCATCTCAGTTTGTCACTCAAAGGAAGTAGCAGTTCAAAGTTTTATCACAAGTGATACTTTTCAGCTAATGATGCTCCAGCGCTTCTGCTAAATGATAAATGCTAATTTGGGCAATTACAGGGAGAAGCACTGGAAAGGATTTTAAGTTGAATAATTTAGCATTTCTGGCTGTTTATATTAGTGCAGGTTTCTGAAGTGCCTCAAGGATTTGGATTGATTATTAAGGCTGTGTAGCTTTTACTCATGGAAGTATGACAGCAGTGCTAAAATGAACTTCAGGTCCAAACTTTGTCAGGTTTTTTTTTTTTTTCTGTTTGTTCCCATCTGCTCAAAATTTCAGTTTATAAATCTGTTGTTTGGTTGCCCAACTCTGTCACAGCCTGCTTCAATGTGGCTCAAGTTACCAGGGTTCCTACACAGCTAATAAAGTCAGGGAAATATATATTGGATATATGTACATTTTGGACTATACCAGACCTTAAAAAGTTTGGAAATTGACAAAATGTCTACGTGGAAAAGAACACTACACAAATCTTTGTAAATTTTATGTTTATTTATCCCTGTAAAGAATATTTCTTAGCTGTAAACAGTGGTGATTTAACTGTGATAGCTATACTGATCTGTTTCTGTCTGCATCTGCTGCTCTCACTGACTGAGTCAATAAATTCAGATCAATTCAAGAAGAAATCTCATGAATTCTGAGATAGAAAATGTGTAGGAGCCCTGGGGGGTAATAACTTGAATTCTTTCATATTTTCATCCACAAACCTTCACAAGGAAAAATGGGAGTTCTCTACTGGTGACAGCAACTCAACTAAATGTTGGCTCGTTTCTCGTTCTCTGCACACTTCTCTTTGCTTTTGGCATCGCATGAATATGCTGCATCATGCTGACTCTTCTTGTGCTTACAGGCATTGACTAAAGACAATGACAGGAAGTTAAGGGTAATTATCCCTCATTTATTTTGAACTCTTATGAAGATATTTGAAATGATAGAAAAGCAGACTTAGGATAGATTTTAATATGATCTAATCAGGTAGCACCTCTGTATGAATCATGTCTCCTTAAAGACACCTACAAAGGTCAGGTGAATTAGTAGAGTCACAGTTTTATCTGACCAGCTCTGCCTGACTTGAAAGCATGAACTTGTTTCAAAGTGGAGTTACCAGTGGTTGCCTGGCTAAAAAGGCCTAAGAATATACAGCATCTGTGTGATGACTGATGCTGCTAAAACAGACTAAATTACCCTACATTCACTGATTTACAGGTGAAGTCTAAGAGAACTTGCGTAAGAGTGCGAAAAGGTGAAAGGAAAAGTGGAGGTGAGAGAAGGAAAGGCTCTGCAGTGAGAGGAGGAGGTATATTACAGTACGTCTTTGTGTGACCACCCTTTCATTTAGCATCCTCTCTCTCCAACATCACCAGTTTTGGCAGTCCTAAGTGCAGGTTTGAGTAAACAAGTAGGCCAGGGCACAAAAGAGCTTCGAGAGGAATCACTCAGCCCGTGAAATGTGAGCGTGTGAGAAAAAGCGTGGAAACATTCAGTTTGCGTGAGAGAGCCCTTCATCCGGCGGAGCGTCTGTGCTGCAGACTGCATTCGGGCAGGTGGAGATTACATTTGACTTAATGGTGTGTTGTGGTGGGGGGGGTGGAGGGTGGAGGGGGGGTTTGTATGCAGTTGTTGCTTTCTGCATGCGTCTCCGCTCTCCTCCTGTGTGGGAGGCTATGATTCACTGCACATGACTCATTCCTCTCTCTCTCCTCCAGCTCCGGCTCCAGTATTTCACCAGGGATGCAAACTCTTAAACTGCACATCACACACATTAGCATCTCCTGATCGCACACGCAGCGCTACAGCTGGGCCCAGTGAAAACTCAAAACTCTCGTCACAGCGCTCAAGTGTTTTTCCGAACAGCTACAGTGTATTCAGATGCTGTATGTGGAGAGTCACTGATGCACAAAAGCAAATTAGATTTCGGAGCAGCTGTAAACATTTTTTGCCTCTGTGGAGATTCATGTCGCCCTTTTGTCTCGAACTAAATGAACTGATCAATATTCTCTACAACAAATGCCAACAAGTTCCATAACCTTTCCCCTCGTGAAGCTATCGCTCTTGCGGTCGCGGTTTAAACTTCCTCACAGGACTTTGGTCAACTTAAAACTGAGGTCATCAAAATCTTCTGACTTGGACCTTAATCCTGTGTTTTTTAAAAAAGAAAACATTACACAAAAGGTGAAATTTGATAAATAAGTTTGACAGATAAAGTCAAAATAGATGAAATGACAGTAACTGCTGGCCATCGATGCCATCATGACCTCAACTGTTTATGCTGAAAAGGCCAAAGACACTTTTCACTACTGTCATGATGTACAAATGGATATTTACTCATCTACATTCAACAGCTGGCAGCTTTTTTGAGATTTGTTTTGTAGAATCATTTTGCACTGTCCGCCACTATTGTGAAAATACTTGTTTGGATTGATTGATTGATTTTTTTTTTCCCCTTACTTGCCTTTTAAATTAGCCTTCATGGCATCACCTGCTCAGACATACAGCTTCAAGACGATGCAGTTGATTTCCAGCATGACGCCTGTCTATTCAGATTAAAACACAGGAATCTTGATGCAGGAGACAAATTAAGTCAGATTGTGGAATACATCTCATTTTGTTTGGTAGAGATTCGTAATGAAACACTAAACCGGCGCTTTTATAGCTGCGACTCTGCTGCTAGAACATACAGATCTGTGGAAATAAAAGCAAATACAGTATGTGAAGCGACGCCTCACACTGTATTATACCTTTGCCACGTTTGAGGTGTCTCTTTTGTGCACCTCTCGCCGTCATGTGGTGTACATTCATTTATTCCACCGCAATCATAGAAATATCAACAAGCCTGTCTCGCCTCCACAAGTCGCTCATGCAGCTTAAATGTGTCACAGCATGGAGGGTCCACGTGCTTTGAATTCAGACATGACAGCATCCTTCCGTCAAAAATCAGTCACTTACTGGTTTGCCTTCAGATTAATATAGTCTCTGTTAACAAGGATTTAGATGTGATCAATAAAACACCAAGTGTTTGATCTGATTGTCATGATTCTGTAAGATCTTGAGGGTCACTTCTGTAGATTGAGAAGCGTGTTTATACTGAATAGATTTTCTTTTTCTTTTTCTTTCCCTGTGCGAGTACTTCAAATACAATTATATGCAGGCCATTTTAAACTGAGAAAGCTAAATCTTTTCTAGCAGGTATTGAATGCCTGCTCCACCCATGCGTATTCAAATCCTTTTTATTGCCAGAGGTTGCTTTTCTCAGGAGTAATTTGGCAGGAATGTACAACGGGGTCACGTACATAAAAGCTGGACCACAGCGCAGCTCTTAAATCAAGATGTGAATCATGCTGTACGTGAACATTGGGGTCCATTTTTATTATTTAACCCCAAACTTCAGAATGCAGAACGCAAATTAGATATATTCATGGAAATAAGGAGGCCGATCAATCATTAGCTGTGTGTTAGTCGCAGTATCTTACAGTTCAGCAGTAGTACAGAGTGGAGGGATAAGATAGTTTTTTCTCCATTTGTTGTCCACACCCTGTATACTCCTCTTCCTCCCCAGATGTGCGTACTGTCTCTGCGGTTCAGCTCTCTCATATTTCAACCTTTCACTCTGACAGGCGTTCAACTCGGAGACGGACAACTTCAAGCTGCTGTACGGCGGCCACCAGTACCACGCCAGCTGTGCCAATTTCTGGATTAACTGTGTGGAGCCTAAACCCCCGGGCCTCATACTGCCTGACCTGCTCTGAGCTTTTGGCTGCGGCTGCGGCTGCCATGGCAACGGGGAAGGGGCTAATCAACATCAGATAGGTGGAGCGACCGGACGACTCATACTGCACAGGCTCTCACCTTGGGCTGAGAGCGAGAGAACAATATTTAAAGTCAGCGAATCCCTCTGTATTTATTAGTTTTTGTATTCTGAAAAGCTCCTGTCATAATTCTGTCATTCGGGCCGTGTTCATGCGCTGATTTCGTAGTTTATTCAAATTTAAAGCCTTTCTCTATATATTTATCATCAGAGGTATTATTGTTACCATTTTGATCCTCCTGATTAATTACCTAAAACATATAGGTCAGCTGTACAGGTCATATTTAAATCTATTACTAATGATGCTTTTAAGAAGTGATTTTCACTGCAGAAAAAAAATCAACATTGTGACATAATCACTTGTCAGTGACTGGTATTTAAATTATTTGGAGTGCAATATTATTCACAACACTGGCAGAGGAAGTCTGTAAACATCTTAAGTTTTTAATGTCACTTGTTGCTTTGCTTCTGTTCGAGAGGAATTTCATTCATGATTCCCTTTTGTTCCTACTCAACCTGAGCTGTTGAATCATAAGCCTATTGTTGTACTTGAATTAACGTCTGTTTGATCAAACTGTTATGGTTTTAATATCTTCATGAAATTCTTTCACACTCAAACCATCACTTCTGGGCTGGAAGGCAGGTGTTTACCTTTTTATGAATTGTGTTGAAACAACTGCTTTGAATGTCTTGCACTGTTTGAGAGGAGATTTCAGCAGCTCCTGGGGTATTTAAAATGTGTATTTTATAGGAAAATAGTTGTTATTTTGGGGACTTGAAGGGAAACTTGTGTTTTTCTGTCTTGGTGTTGTGTGCAACTAAAGCTGAAAGACTGGAAGAAGTTGACTGTGATTCTGAACTAAAATTGCAGCAGCACTTTTTATATATTACAGTGTTGTGCTGTTGCATAATTAAAACATACTGTAATGTGAATGTGATGTAAATAAATGAATATGCATACAGTTTATTTCAAGTGTCACAGATTATTAAATTGATCATTGATTAATTTAAATTTTAACAAGATACGATGTTATTTAATGAACAGAGGCACTGGTAGGTGGACTTTGGAGAGAACCAGGCTAGACATTTCCTTCTGTTTCTAGTCTTTATGCTAAGCTAAGCTAACCAGCTGTTGGCTGTAGATGTATTACCAGACAGATATGAAAGCGGTATCTGTCTTCTCATTTAACTCTCAGCAAGACAGTGATAAAGTATTTCCTAAAATATCAAACTATTCCTTTAACACGCTTAAAATCAGAAGTATTCTTTTTGTGTTATAAAATGTATTACTGTCATTTTTCTGGATTGTTTCACTCTGAATTTCTATGAAGAAGCTTCGTAATCAGACATTTAATTCACATGGCCTTTGATCTTCTTCTGCCTGCTCTCCAATAGAGCTTCCTCTTCCAAATGTATGAAGCATACATTTTCCTCCTGTCATTTTACTCAATAATGTACTTCCTCTCAGGCCAGAGAGGCCTCATCTCCATCACTTTGCCACAAAATGGAATAAATTCTCCTTCGACAAGCCTGCCAGGCCATAGCTGGCAGTTGAGCTCAGCCAATCAAATGAGATGTCGGGGGGGGGGGGGGGGGGCTCGGGGAAACGAATCTCATTATTGTCCTCACACTTGTGTTCAGGTGTGTTCTCCAACATCCATTTTATCTCTCGCCGTCCCCTAATTCATTTCCTGCAGAAAATGAATTCCTCTCCTCTCACGGTGAACACCAGGATTACAGAAAATTACAAACGCTGAAATCAATTACTGAATAAGGCTGTGTAATTTGAAATGCAGACCGACTCTCTCCTTCCGTCCCTCTTCCTGTGCCTGTCAGCCTGTCATCTTCACGCCTATTGTCTGTGATGCTGCACTGAAATGATCACTGTGGGAGAGGAGAGAGATTGAAATGATACTGTGCTGTACTGACTGCTGTTGTTTGGTATTTCAAGGCCATAGTCAATCTCATTATTGACTAAAAACAGTGCAGAAGCACAGAAAGTTCAACTGATTGCCTTCACCCTGGTGAAAAGAGTTGCTTCCAGCTTTACTTTCTGCTGGCAACATTTATCCACAAGCTCAAAAAAAAAGCCAAAGCAGCTTTTAAAGAGTTTACAAGATTAAATTGTGATGATAGAAGAAGAATAGCCTGACAAAGTCCCATCTTAAGTGGATTTAGAGAAACCAGACCAACACTGGAATTTTGAGGCTGATGCTGGTGGTTAGAGTCTAAAAAAATCTGATAACAATTCATCAGCTGATATTTCTTCTTCAACAGACACATAACATCATCAAACAATTTTGGTAATAAGCCCTTAAATATAATAATTAAATGATTGTGATCAAGACGTCCTCAGCAGCAGGTTTACGGTTAAAAAATATACTTTGGAATTTCTGTGCTGTATTTCTTGTTAGCTATTGGCCAACATACATACACTCCAATACTGGTATATTTGTAATAAGCTACAAAACTGGCTGATAATATTGGCTATATGAATGTATTGATCAGACTTAACTCAATATTATAGCCCAACAGATATGTCATATGTGAGGCTGATACTAATATCAATATTGAAGAATGATATTGTCCATGTATGTACACTGTTTCTAAATGGCCTCAAGCATATCTTTGGCCTCTCTGTATTGCAATTTCTATATTGTTGTTTACTGACATACTCTGGCACCCATATACACTCTGTTGCCAGTTGGTCATGTACACTTATCTAAAACTAAGGCAGTCTAATACAACAGTCCTGCAACAAATCCTACCTTCACAAAAGGATATTATGTACTGATTTGATTTAAACAGTTTTAAAGAGGTTGATCCAGATTCATTTCAGGGGCTGTAACCAGTGTTGTTGAAGTTTACTGTGTTACCTATATATCCAGAGGGGTTTCTTATATTTAAGTCTACCATCATTGAGATTAATGTGTGGGGAAAATATTAGAATTACCTCTCAGTACAACGCAATACAGTTCAACAGCACCACATACTACAGCCTCCAAAATGACCATAAGTTGAGGACTGTTTCGACAAAAAAAAACTGAATATTTTGAGAGTAGAGTTATTCCAAAAAAGGAAAATGGAGAGAACAATGCCTCGGCCCTTTTTTGAGTAATTCTACTGTCAGTGAATCTCCTGGTCTCTGAACATTATAACTTTCATGAAGATAAGGTTTATTGCAGGGCTGTTGTATTAGCTTAAGGTAGGCGCACCTAATAAATCGACATTTGAGTGTATCTGTGATAAAATAAAATAAGCAGATAATGTTGATATGTTGATATAGAAACAGCCATTCTCTCGTTCATAGAAGCCACTCCACCATTACTTAAAACAAAGCACTGAAAGGCGACACTTAAATAGATTTATGATGCGTCAATTTCACCATTAATGACCTGGACACAAATATTAGTCATTTGCACTGTTGAGATGTTCAGCACAAACTGAATATAGCTCTCTGGCTCGCAGCCTCAGTGTCCGTCCTATCAATCAGTTCAGACAGTTGAGGCTTTAAAGGCAACGGACAGATGAGTCAGTGTTACAGCACAGAGACGACACAGTCGCACTCATTCAGCCGCTCACTGAGGAAGAATGACTTGTTTCACTACCGGCTCAAATTGTATTAGCCAAGGTCTCCCATCACGCTTCAGATAACCCCTCGGTCTGACTGTGAGACTGTTTTCTCTCGGTTACTCTCATCCTTTATGTAAACTTATAGATGCTTTATATTACTGGCTCATGCCTACTTTCTCACTACCTTTACATGAAGCGCCAAAAACATTTAAAAGCTGCCTGCTGGGACTTTTATTAAGGTTTCCAAGTGTTGCTGGCATCCATATAAGCAGCACTCTCCATGTGTTTTTCCATTTATGTTTACAACTATTTTGATACACAGCCTAAAAAATACATACTTTGAATCACATCCAACAGTTAAAGCATGCGTTGCCATGTAACTAAATCAGGTTGTCAAATTATACCATAACGAGGGTGGCGAGCCTGAATTTGAAGCAGCAGTGAAAGCCGCATGTTTATATTAATAACTGGCCTTGTATTGTGGCCTTGTTTAAATGGAAATGCTGGATTTACAACTATTGATACAGGGAGACGAGCTGTAGCTCATGCTGATTATAGTGAATTATTAAAAGCTGTATAATTTGAAGCCCAGAGAAGCCATTATTCAGTAAATCACTGCAGCATCAGCAGATGTTCATATTTGCTTTGTGCAGTTGAAATAAAACCTGCATAGTAGAAACACGAGTGCTAAGATGATTCCTCGGTTAATGCTTCTCAAATTGCCCCCCAAGGAGGCATATAGGCATCACAGAGGGCCGTAACCAAGCAAAAATTTGAGGTTGAAGAGCTGAATCTGATTTGGGAACAATATACAAACAATGTTTTCACGCTAGCAAGGCTCTTAATGTTCAGGTTAGCAAGATTCATGCTGATTGCAAACTTAATAACCAAGTTTTTGGTCATTTGGGGGCAACATTAAATTGTGAGCACAACACTGACATACTATCACTTTTTAAGCTGATATGTTGAACAAAGAGTTGCTTCTTTACACATCCAGCAGATACAGAGCAACACTATCATTCATTTGGATTTGTGTTTCTGTCAACCTGATGAATCTAAGACTAATCTTCACTCTCTTTTTAGCTCTGTTTTTGGTCTCTTCCAACTCCTGGGGGAAATATCTGACTCTTTAGCTGCTAAATGCTCCACCAGCTGCTCACTAACTGTGTCTGTTTGCTGCTGTGTCAGGGTTTTTGGAGATTTTTTGCTGAAAACAGCTGCCTGCTGGATTCGAAACAACACAATGAAAGCGGTAAGAGGGAACCATATCAGTGAGGTTTGTAGGGCGGAAAACCAAAACAACGAGCTGAAAGACGCTAAAACACACTGATAATTCTCTGTGGGTTCATCACTATGAGTGGTATTTCATATTATCTGTTGTTATTAATAAAAATGTAAGTGTTAAGTACAAGGTGAACAGATTTTTGACGGGGATAAAAAAAGAAAAAAATTGGTGATTCACATCATGTTGTCAAATCCAAAGTAAAGAAAATATGTACTTCTGTATCTAGAGCTCAGGTTCATGGTCAGTGTAGTGGAGGAACCTTGCATTTATTATTTCTAAAAACTTGCATCATGATAATGTTATTTCAATGAAGCAATGTTCCATTTGGCCAATATTGTTAATGGTTAATGAAAATGACATTGTTTTACAGGACTATGTGTTTTAAAGGAGGGCATGTCAAAAAGAGTTTGAGAACAATTTGACTGGTCGATTGACAGAAAACGCACAATTTTGATAATCAGCTTAATCAATTTAGTCTTTTATTGAACAAAAATGTTGATGATTAACTGGGTCTATCTTCTAAATGTGAAGATTGGCTGCTTTTCTCTTCTCTTTTCTCTCTATCTTTTGGTTTTAGACTGTTGGTTAGGAAAAACAAGCAATCTGAAGACCAGTCACCTTGAGTTTGAAGAAACTGCGATGAGCATTTTTGTGTTTGTCATTTTATAAACTAAAAAAATTGTCTAATCAAAAGAATAATAATCAACAGATTATTAAATTAAATTATATAGAAAATAGCAGTATTTCACTGGTTTGTGGCAGCTCACCGCAGTCAGATGCTCCCTGTTGGGCTGCTGCTGTCTGAATGTCCTCTCTTCAAACTTCATCAGCTCAGTTCGTTCTGCATGGCCTGCACCGCTGGAGCCTGGCCTGCCTCTGATGCTCAGGATGAATCAAATGGCTGTGCTTACTACTTTAATGATAGATGTTAATATCCTGCTGCTGGTGAAGGATCTGTTTACTTTCAGTGCTTGACTATGCCCTGGAAACCACATGCATGTACTCACATTAACACAGCGGAGACGGGGTAAAGGGCAGGAAAAAAAGAAAAAAAAAAAGATCCATTTTTGCTGCGAGAAAATGTTGTGCAGTGTATAATTTAGACCCATCACTTGTGCATCTTCGTCGTGCTCGGCCTGTCATCAGACGGGCCTCGTCTCTGCGGGTAATGGAATTCATTGTGGAGACCACTTCGGAGGTCCCTCAGAAGTGTGGGCACAAGACAAATAGCGCTCATCAATATCTGCCTGGTACTCTGTAGCCACAGCAAATGAAAATGAATGACAGAATGTTGCTTTGACATCTGAAGACATCTCTTGGGGAAAATGGCTGTGCAGAATGAACATCATGACACCTTTGGAGGAGGAAACGCTGCAGCCTGTTCATGCGAAAAACATCTCTGAGACATCGCCAGGCATAGCCAGTAAGTTTATCTTCCTTTAAGTAAATGTACATTTTTGTTTGCACTTTTAATGACAATAAAAGACTGAAATATTGTATGTTAGATGTTTATTTTTCTTTCCAGATCAGAACATTAACAGTGGCATGAGCTCTTTTTATTTCATATCGCTGTCCTGGGGCATTAAATGATTTGTAAAGTCAGATTACAGATTGTGCTCAGGACAAGAACATCTTTCTCCTTCTACAATCATTTACCCCTGAACTTTTATTCTTTTTTTTTTTTTTTAGTCATAATATCACACTTAATCTATTAATGCAGAAAGGCGTGGTGGCGCTGATCTCTATGGGTTGCAATTAACAACTGTGTTGCACTCATAATCAAATCCAACATCACTGCTGTGTGTGTTCGATGTCTGACCACATCCAGCACTGATGTAATACTGCTCTATAGTGTAAGGGTGGGACTCAGGCAGTAACTCACCATAAGACTTTATCACAATATTTTAACTGCCAATGATAATGATGGTATTACAATATGGGTGATTCTGCGGTACATCATATATTACAAGACAGAGTTTTCTAAGAGTGCGTTTACATGTACACTAGTATCCTGCTTATGATCCGGTTTTTGGAGTATCCTGGTTATGTTTTGTGCATGTAAACCTGGTTTCAGAAGCCTGGATATGCTACCTGAAGTTCTCAAATAGGAACTAGGATAAATGTTGAATGTAAACACCTTATCCATGTTACTGAATATTCTTTGTTGGATAAGATAGTGGCTGAGATGCTGAGAAATCAAGACACAAATGCACACAGATGACCAGAAACCTGGATGCTGTTAGAATCATGTCTACAGGGATATGAATAACCAGGTTTCTCATGTAAACGCCATATGATCAAAACCAGGATAAGACTCAAAACTGGTATACTAGTGCACATGTAAACGCACTCTATGATACATCTAGCGCTGAAATGATGAATTAATGGATTGATTAGTCAATTGACAGAAAATTTATCAATCACTCTCAGGGTCTCTGCTTCTCGAATGTCTGGATTTGCTTTTTTTTCTGTTTTATATGATTGTAAATTCAATATCTTTTGGATTGTTGGTTGGACAAAACAAGCCATTTGAAGATGTCAACTTAACAGACAGGCCATTTCACATAGTGTTGCAGTATTTAACGTGCCTTAATAGAAACCATACCACACACAGGATGCTTCATGCAGACAGAAGAAGTAGTCATTTTATGGTAGCTGTGAAGTGCCAATCTGAGGAGCCAATGTGTGAAAATTGTTGCTTTTCAAGAGAGCTGTGCAGGCTTACATAGAAAACAATGGGTGCAATTTGTTGCCCTTAAGGCTCATTGACATTTGATTTCAACTTTTCACAATTTTCTGATGTTTTTTTTTTTTGGGCAAAAACTTAATCAGTTAATTGAAAAATGTAATCAACAGATTAATGAGTGATGAAAATAATTGCTGGTTGCAGCCCTAGCCATCACAATAACTGTTCAGGTGAAGAGGAAAACATAACAGTAAGTGGGAAATTCATTTTTTTAAAAAGCAGGAATCCATACATTGTATTAGTTCACTGCAATATGTTTTCCTTCATGTTTTCATTTTTGCGCAAATTCAGTATTAAAGTGATGTAAAAAGGCAGAACTACCTGAAGATTTCCAGAGTTAAAATTTGGATACACCTATGATACAGTGTTTTAAGGTATGATGACACTGGCACTAGCGTAATGTGATATACTACCATCTCAATTATCTGTCCCACCCCTACTACTATAGCGGTAAACAGTAATTTTATGGTGCGGAGAGCGCAAACACCAAAGTGAAAGTTTCAACTGCTAGACGACAGCAAACGTAGGATTTTCAGCCTGTGTGACATCATTCTTCAGGCTGGTTTACCATCAGAAATAAAGTGTGTTTCCTGTACTGTGCTGCTCTTGTCGAAACCTCCACTGAATATGGACACAAGGCAAAAAACAGCAGGATAGAAAATATTCTTCCAAGCATCTATCATAAAGCTACCAGTTCCCTTGAGGCAGCGAACATTTTTTTTTTTAATACAGCATCAAATTGAACTACAATAACATTGTGTAGTCACAGGATGGAACAGTCAATCCTGTGGTACACAGGAACTTTCCTGTCCTGACTTGTACTTTACATCTTTTAGACTCTCACCTTAAAAAGGTAGATAGAATAACATATTTAAATGTTCGGTTAAAGTGCGCCATTTTTTCCTCACTATCAGTACATTCCGGTAAAATAATTTGCCTATATATTTTTTTATCTGTACACTTATCTTAAATGCTACCATAAATTGAGAGCATGCTGCTGCCCCCACACTAAAGATAACTGCAAAACTGGCACAATACCATCACATGACATCACGTCAGGAAAAGGACTTCAGTCACTGTCAGAGCCGCGGAGTCTCGAGCACAGCTAACACCTTCCCAGAGTGCTCCTCCTCACTGGAACTGGAAAGACAGGCCAGCACCGACGTCCACACTCAGGGTGTTTTATCTTGTTTTGGTGTCTGACATCATTGTGGTCCCATTCGATCCTTTGGTCCTCAGGATTCTGGGCTCGAAGTGGCCTTGCTTCCACTCAAAGACTAAATGGTTGGACAAGCAGCAGCACCGTTAACAACCAGTGTTTGGTTAGACTCCTCCTGTTCAAACGCACCAGTATTCATTAAATAAGCTTCACACAGATGTACACTCACACGCGTCTCATTCACCTGTCCAGAACAGGCGTGAACCTGCAGTCCAGAAGGGCAAAAGGGCTCATCTTCGCTTTCGTTCCTCCTCGATCCCTCACTGTGGACACTTGGCACAGCGTCTCTCACAGGCCCCAGTACGGAGCCAGGCTCCTGCGGTCCCTCTCGTAAACATCCGGTATGACCCCGTAGGGCGTCTGCACCATCTTAACAGAGTTTCTGCCAAACAGCTTCCTCTCGTACTCAATGAGCTGACGCCAGAAGCCGCCGTTGGGCCTGATGACAGGGCGACGAGCTTTGACCCAGGCGTGGGCCTCTGCCAGAGACACTCGATGGTACTTCATGAGGTACGCCAGGCAGAGAGAGGCTGAGCGGCTAACCCCGGCTGCACAGTGCACCAGCACCGCCCCTCGTTTCCGTCCCACGCTGTGGATCTTATCAGCCACGCTGTCGAAGTACAAGGAGATAGGGGAGTGTGGCATGTCTGCCAGAGGGACCTTTACATACTCCATGTGCGGCCAGTTGAAGTTGGGGAGCTCGATGGTGGCGTTGACCACACAGGTGATGCCTTTAGACAGCAGCAGGCTGCGGTTGGACGCCACATTCCCCCTGCTGAGGAAAAGGTTGGGGGTGATCTGCGCGATACCCCCCAGCAGGCTGCCATTCTCAGGCAGTAGCCTCGGCACCGTAGCTGGCACCATGGAGCTACGATGGTGGTGATGGTGGTGGTGGAAGAAGCCTTGGCTGCGGGAACCCATTGAGGAATCAAGTAGGCTTCAAGAGGAAAAGCCGAATCTAAATAAACAAGAAATCTTCAGGAGCTCGGAGTCATAGTAGTGCGGCGGGACCAGCCAGACAGCTCCTGAAACACAACAACAGATTTCACTTACAATCTAAATTAAACATTTTCTATTTCAGTGTAGGCTGACCACTCAGGCTGACAAACATACAAACACTTCACAAGGATGAGTAACATCACTGGCGTTTGCTCCAAAACAAGGATGCTAAAATCCTTTATGTTGGATGGCGTTGTGCTTTGACAGTTCTTCCCAGGAAATGTTATTCTTCTGTCTGAGTCTGTCTTTAAACTTAAAAAGACCAGACAGCCATGACTGTTCAAGATAGTTGACTAATTCAGAAACATGCTGCTGTAAGGCTGAAAGCCAGTGATCCACAGTCTTAACTTTACAATTACATCAATGGGTTTTCATGCATCCTCAGACAGCGTTTGTCTCAGCTATAGGGAGCAGTCTATTTGTACACTGTGTGTCTCTACATTCAGGTCGAATGGCCTTCATGCTGCAGCTTCCCTCTTGGACCTGCTGCACACTGAGACGTGCCTCCCTCTGCCATGTGAGCACAGACCCCCTGGAGGCATACACTCACCTCATCTCATGTTCATCCATCCACAGCCTCCACATACAGATTACATCTCTCGTCTCACTGGCTATTGCCACTGTTAATGTCGTTTTGGATGGCACCAAACAGCAGGGTGGAAAGTAATCATATACTGTACGATCAAGCCAAAGAGTCCTGATAAGGCACTTCATTTTAGCATGAAATTTGCTAAAATTCATTTTTCTAATTCCATTTTCTTTTTCCAAAAAGGATGATGAAAATGATTTCCCTTACTTGCTTTTATGAGCTGTAACATGAGTATGAGGATGCACGACACAGATCAGAGCGAAAAGATATTACGGGAACCCTAATGTGACATTTCTGGCTGTACTGATGGAAATAGCCTCCTCTGTTAATACTTAAGTTATCAGCAGAGAGCCCACAGCTCCAGGCGCTACTTCACACACTGTTGCACTTGTCGTGCGTCATCCACACCTTCTGCACCGGTCTGGCCGACAGGTCTTTTTCTTTCATTTTCAGCAACAGTCTGGTTAACAAGACACACGGGTAAGCTGCTTTAAATGGGAATTCAACCTGCAGGAAAAAAAAAAAACCCCGATCACCTGCTGCCACCTGCAAACTCAAACAGACTGCTCAGACAGATTGTGATTCCTTCCTAGTAATCAAATTTTAATCAAAAACATGAGAATGCATGACTGACATGACAATGAAACAGATTTCTACCACCAAACTAAACATTCCAGCTGTTAAATCTTTTACTATTTCTAACCAGGAATGATCGACAGAAAATGAATCTAACCAACTATTCATCCTTTTGGGTCATTTTTTAACAAAAAAATGACAAAAATCACTGCTCAAGTTCCAGCTTCTTGAATGTGAATATTTTCTGGTTTCTTTAGTCCTCTATGACAGTAAACTGAATATCTTTAGGTTGTGGACTGTTGGTTGAGACAAAAAAAGACATTTGAGGATGCACCTTGGGCTTCGGGAAACAGTGACATTTTATAGACCAAACAACTAATCCATTCATCTATAAAATAATCGACAAATTAATAGATCATAAAAATAACATTAGTCGGAGCTCTATCCACATGAAACATAGGACAACATGTTATTTCAAGGTTGTAACCCCACTTTTTAATGGTTTTATTGCCAAAAAAAATGCATAAAAAACAGGTAAGTTTGTATCCCTTGCAAATAGAAATGCTGTTTTTACTTGAAAATCCTCCTCAATGTTGGAGCTGCCTCTTCCTTCATTACCTTGCAATTGTGAAAAAAAAGAAAGAAATTCACCTATCTCCTTTAAACCCTCTCCTCCTATCGATTTGCCATCTAAGCACGGTCTGCTTCTTTTTACAGAAAAAAAGGATCAAAGGCTAAAATAACACTCGTCCTCCCCATTCAGGCACAGTTTCTCCGGCTCGCTCCCGCTTGCCAATCACTCTGCACTTTGCCTCTGAAATGGTTGCCATGAGCACGATGTGGTGCAGCCGATTCCACCTTCCTCCACACCGTCGCCACTGGTGATAAGACAACAAATGCTGTGATCCAGACTCTGGGGCACTTTGGAAATCCAGTGTTACCCCCCTGACCACATCAGGAGACGATCAGAGCTGCACTGAAGAACAGTGTGAAAAGATTTTCTGCAAATTTGTGATAAGAGGAAACAAGTGCTCACATTTTGTGACAATCTGTGTTGTACAAGGTTACTATTTTCAGACATTTCACCTGATGAAGGCGCTTAAGAGAACAGAAAAACCGGTGTCTGCTTTGTTCGACTTAACGGAAACAGCACTTTAGTGTTTAGAGAGAGAGATGTCAAATCTTTTAAGTTTTAAAATGACTGTTGCCTGGTAATCAGGTGTATCCTTTATCAGTCAATTTATAACATTTAACGTTTGACATAGAGCTGAAACTATAAGTTGATTAATTGAGTAATCTTTTTAGTCGTATATCAAGCAAAAAAATTCAAATATTTTCCTTTTTTTTTAGCTCCCCAAACACTTTCCTTTGTCATATTAATAGTAAATTAATTATCTTTGTGTTTTGGTTGGCTGTTGGTCAGACAAAATAAGAGATCTGAAGACTTTTACTCATTTCTTTCATCTTTACTCTTGACTGAACAATTATATCAAGAAAACAATCAGCGGATTGATCAATAATGACAATAATCATTTGTTGCAGCCCTAGTTTGTCGTGTTGAATTGAAGAAATATGGCGATTTAAGAGTTCCCATTTCTGTAAGTAAACTTAAAACAACCTGTAGAGCTGTGTCGCTCGTATCCACACTTATCGCAGCTTTTGAGGCAATTCTTTGATCACCATCTGACACAGGAAAGTGACACCCAGATTCTTAATCCCGTCTACAAAGCTCTGATTGGCTCGGGTGTCTTTTTTCCAACCAGAGAATCAGCCGTCAATGGGCACACACAAAAAAAACGTGGGCAGCGATTTAGACGTCTGAAGCCAGGCTACAACAACTGTGACATTTTGCTAAAATTTTAAAAGGAAAGACTGAACTATAAACGAACGTCTTGCTTCAGTCACAGGAATGCACAACTGATGCATTAATTCATGGGAGACCGAAAGCATAATAAACCTTCAGCTAAGATAAGTACAAACTTGGTTGCTGCAGCAACCTACTGACCACAGTAGCAGCTACTGAAGACAGTAGCAGCCATATCAACAGGCAGATGAGGAAGATAAGAAAACCAAATAATCCTTGGCCCTCTCCAAAGTGCTGATGCACCACAGTGCTGGGCTTTGCTCCATCCACATGGTTATTTATACCCCAGGCAGGGCAGGAGTGAGGTTGCAGAGAGCGGAGGAGGGAGAATTATGCAGAGGATGTCGCCACAGACAAATCTACTGTATATTGGAGAGGGGATACTGCAGCTGACTGTCACTCAAATTTGCTCTGAGGACTAATTCTCCAAAATAAACACTGCAGAGGTTTCAGTGGCATTAACAGCATAGTGACCAGAGTACCTCAATTTAAACACTGCTGTACCCAGATTTCTTCTTCTTTTATTCTTGTCTTGATGTTACAAAAATGAGCCCTCCTCTAAATCACTCAGTTTAGATTTGTCAACAGGTGGTCCCACCTCACAAATCTTCTTATGCACATCTCCGTTACTCTCTCTCTCTCTCTCTCTGTGTGGGGAGATTCCACAGGGGTCCGGTTCCAACTCCGCTAACATAAATTGGAAACGTGACCCACCTACAGGAAAACTAGAGCCCCACTCCCTAACGTTGAAGGCGGAACCTCGTCGACACCGGATCTGAGCCGAACTTGACTCGGTTAACAGCAAATTCCTGACAGACACCCACTCATGCCGCAGAATGAGATGAATGAAAACACTGAAATAACTGGGAAAGTTGCAAGCAAAAGCACAAGCAGGCTCTCAATCAAAGGAAATCCCTTTATTCATTCTGAGTGGTCTCTGAAAGTGACTCTGCAGCCTGCAGTCTAGATAATAATCAGGAGGAATGACAAGGACGGTCTTTTGGTGGTCGGACAGGATTGCTTTGAATTACTCCTAACAGAGCTGGGCACAGCTTCACAACATGACTGCTTTGATGACAACTGCAGCAGGTTCAAAAAGAGGTGGAGTCCATATGCATTTAGAGACGCTGGGACAAATTCCTCACGAGGACAGGGCTTGGCTTTGGCACCTTCCTTCTCGCTCGCTCAGACCACAATGTTACATCTCACCATGGACACCGTTGCAACGCTGACACATGTAAACTCACACGGACAGACAAAGCATGAGTGCCAGAGTCGAGGCCACATGTCTTGTACTGAGAGATGGCGAGTGTACTGCAAAACAGACACTGAGGGTGACAACGCGCATACAAATGATTCCTCTTTCCTTTCAGGTTGTCAGTTTTATTGCACAAAGAAGCAAATTGGTTCCAGCTTAGTTTCTTGCTTCTTAAAAAGCCAAGTTTGTAGGAAGTAGTATAATTGCATCTATCACTAGAGCAGACAGATGAGACAGATTAAAACACTGAAAAAATGAGACACTGTTCAGAATCTATTGAGACAGACTTATCATTATCTATAATTGGTGCTACAAGCAGCAAATATCAAATATATTCCATTGTAGGATGTCATGAGAGGATGTCTTTACATACAGCAGGCTACACATGTTCAATTCTCTCCATTAATATTTCACTTAAATTATCTTTCACAGGAAAATAAATTATGTTGTTGTTGTTTTAGAAACTTTGGAAAAAAATATTTTTTTTGACCTCCCTGTCTTTCAAAGACACAGAGTATGAAAATGTGGAGCTTTAAGTGAATGACTCCACAAGTTTAATAATTTATGATTGAGCTGTGAATGAGGACTGCTCCTCTGCGCACGCGCTGCTCGTCCTCGTGCGCGTGACGCGAGATGTGCGTGCGTGCGTTAAGTTAGGCTCTCGGAAATATATATCATGTAAAATATAAAACTGGCTGATTTCAATGCGTCCTGGATGCTGTTATGTAGGCTGAAGAAGTACATCTGTTCGTTAAAGGCATCACTAAGTGCGGCAGGTGCGCTCGTTTCTTCAATTTCACTCAGCTATCATTATAAACTGATCATAAAATAAACTGTAGATATACAAATTTCAAAATATACCTATGCTTTTTTCGTGAATTTAAATTAGAATTCATCCTCTAGGCTATCTGGTTAAAATGATGCCTCCATCACATGGATAACTCAACTTACCAGTCGACTCTCAGTCGGGCAGATGGAGATTTTCAAAGCGCCTTCAACGCCTGCACCAATCCGGCGGGCATGGATCCGCAGCTTTCACAGTCCGGGCATTTACCTTCAGTCTGTCCGATCATGCAGACGGCCAAGAGGATGAGGATGGCAGGAGGCCAGGTGGTGGGAAACAAACCGAGCCACACAACAACATAATGTGAAAGTCACCAGAAATACGAGCCATCAGTACATCCGCCTGGTCTACGCTGGCAGGAGCGGCGTGCACAGAGCAGCGCTGCCTCTGTATGAGGGGTGATCAGTGCCACACAGCGGAGGAGGGGGGAGCAGGAGGAGCGTGTGCGATGTCAGGTTTTTTTTTTTTTTTACTCTATTATCAAATTTTTATGTTTTACAGAGCCCTCCTGGGGTCAACTAAGGGAAAAAAAGATTCATGTGTAAAGTTTTCATAATCTGTACCCTTGAATTACAAATCCATGCCCACAGATTTGTAAACCATGCCTTAATTTTTTGAAATTATTTGTAAATATTATAATATAATTATGATATTATTATTCATTATGTTATATTTTTTTATTTTAAAATATTTTAAAAATTTCTAAATTGTCTTTACCCTGTTTGATGCTTCGTATCTGGATAAGCAGTCACACTGTAAATGGAAGTCTCTCACATTGTCGTAGCTAACAAGTAACCCTGGGAAGCTAATGTCAGTCGCTTCCCCACTAGCCTCAAACTGAAAGGTTGGTTTTGGAGTGAGAAGCACAATAAATACAACGTTAAACTATGAAAACTGTGACACGTCCAAAAGTCATTTGAGTGCATGGATTGCAAATCCGGAGGCATGGATTGGTAATTCAAGGGCACGGTTTATAAATCTTTGAGCACAGTTTATAAACTGTGTGCACAGATTTCTAAATTGAGAGTACAGATTTACACATGGATCTTTTTTTTTCTCAGCTGACCCCAGGGGTGCTTTGCAATTTTTCAATACTGGAGGCCACTGCGGTGGCACAGGAGTCCTATAAAAAACAGTAGGTCATCCAGCAAAAACGTTTAACTTGGCTCAACTTTTGCCACAATGCAATGTGAAGTCACCCAGCAGTGTAATGCATTGGCCATATGCTTTAGTACAGATTCAGATATTTATTGGCTGCATTCAGACTGAAAACAGCCCTATGTAAAACAATGCAGGGGGTTGCGTTGGTGTTGAACGTACTGGTGTGACGATGAAATACGATCCAGAAAGTCCAGTTGGCTCAACAGTTCAATGTATTTAAAAGCTTTTCAGACAGCAGAGCACCCCTCAGTGGCTTGTAATACTCACATACAGGATTTTACACAGCAAAGCTTTATCCGACTGGCCAACACAGCACTTTGCCAGATGACGTCATGTTGCGTTGCAGCAAAAGTTGAGCCTGGGACTTTTTTGCCAGAGCTCCCTGCATTGGTCCCTGTGATTTTTAATAAACCCAACTTATCATGAACAACACTTATCGCTGGTTTTATTTCTTTTTGAAATGCTGCACAATAAAAAAAGATTTTAAACTAGTTTCCCAAGTTGTAACTCTGGTTAGATTTATGTAGTATGGAACTGGGACACAGCTTTGGTTTTTTATGTTTAATGTTCAGGTGTAATGAATGTAAGCATGTGGGGTGAAAATCATCTTCCACACACCATCACAGGCTTGTCTTCTTGTCAAGACACAGATTACTCCTCATACAGAAAGCAGTGGGAGGATCATGCACCTCCTTAAAATACAAAGCTAAAAACTATTGGTGAGATGCAACTACACAACAAACAAACATCTTGTCCACTGGCAGAATCATCAAAGTCAGACTGAAATGCAATTTCAGTGGCTCTCCCCTAACTCCTAAACAAGAGACCTTTTGTTTTCCTCAAAGGTTTCTGATGTCATATGTCACTAGAGCATACAATCTAAACAAAAGCCTATCAGCAGGGCCATAAACAGGATTATAGAGATACTGAGGTCATGAGGCAGAAACCACCCATTTAAATGTTGACCACCACCAACCAATTCTGTCTGAGTATTTGAAAAAATGAAATAAATTTCTCACTTTATGTGTTTAATTACCTGTAAAATGATATTTTCTAAATTATATCTCCCTTCATTATCATCTGAATGTTATTTCAAAGCCTCCTGTACACTGTAGATGTAATTCTGGTGCAGAATTTTGATCTATTTAGTTCCCCCCCCTAAACTATTCTTACAAATATCCAGTATCAGCCTCAAAAAACTTAAAGTCCCCCTCCACTTAGAGTGATGTATGTGTGGAGTTTCACACTATAAGGCTGTCATCACATACATCTGCTGAGGGGGGAAGTTTTGCTGTGTTCGCCGAAAGTTTGAGTTCAACACGTGCACATTCGAAAAGATTGTGTGACTCTGCTACTTACACAGTGATGTGGAAACTTGACACCTCCAGTGCACATACACTGAGAATGGACTTTACAGCGAAGCAGGAGACATATTGTGTCCAGCAGTTAAACTTTTGCACTGAAAAATATTTGCATCTTTAACCAGTGTTATGTGTTTGATCATATAATGTAAACTCATTTACATGTCGTTTTATTATCATATGACCTCAAGGTCATTAATGGTAGTTAAAGCCTTGCCTTTCAATCATATTATGGTTTCTTCTTTGAAAAAATAGGACATATGAATGTAATCTACAGTACAGACATGAACTCCTGATGGTAAATTATTTCTAATGGTTCAAGTCGGGCCATGCATCAAAGGCTGCAGCATGCAATTCAAAGTTCAGGCATGCGGTTTAGTACAGACACAAAACCTCGCTGGCACTGCTGTGTTATATTTCCTAACAGAACCTAAAGGTGTTTTCTTAATCCAAGTATATAGACAGCTATACTACACAAGTGACCGGAGAAGAACACCTACCATACAGAAGCTTCAAATACAACACGAACTGTTTATTTGAATGCCTGCAGAGTCCTGTGTGATCACGTTGCAGGTCTTGAACTCATAAAACCCAGGGACCAAACTAAGAGTCGGAGAAGCAATAAACGATGTAGTATCACATCCCGCAGTGGCTCAGGCAAAATGTTTCCATTTCACTATGCTGCTGACTTCAAATCTAATTTTATGCACTTGTTAAACACATACACACACACACATGCGCACACACACACACACATTACCAATTTAAATGCTGCCCTTGCAGTGTGGGCTACAGGCATATATGGAAAACAAATATACTGTCTGTTCTTTTGGTCTGCTATTTCAAATCTCATTATGCCTTAGCCTGGAAGAAGCAGTGTGATATGCTAGCAGAGCTCGAGACATTGGACGATTTGACCATCTATGGTCGCAGTTCTGAGACCTTTAAGACTGCAGCCGCATCTGCAGGGTTTTCTGTGCAGCCTTTAGTGAATATATCCATGTACAAAGCCATAATTAGACATGTCTTCCAAAGTGAATCCTATTTCAAAGGGCTCCTGGGGGAGATATTATTGCTATCCATAAACCCATGGCCCCTGCCTCAGTCACTCCTAATTACATTCCAAATTCAATCAACTGGAAATAAACAGCAGCAGTACCAGGCAGAGCAACCACAAAAACTGGTGCAACGGTGACTGTTTCTTTACTATAAGGAAAGAAAAGACACACTGACAGTTGTTGGCACTGATTCTTGACCCTGTACTTGAAATGCTATGCATCATCTTATAGGATAAGAACAGAGGAAAGATAAGAGCCCAACGCTATGTGCCAATGTTGACTGAAATTCACCTGATGAATGTTTAACGAGAGGAGGAAATGGTGACACAAAAGGTCTGTGAACGGAATGAGCAAGAAGTAAAAAAAGGGATGATAGATGTTAAAGAAGTGGTAACCTTGAATTGGAACAGTGAAAAGATGGATAGAGAGACAGAAGGGGAAAAATAGAGCTGCGGGCTGCGGAGACAGGGACTGGGGTTCAGAATCAGACTGAAATGTCAGATGAGTCAGAGGCATTCTGGGAGGACGCTCCTGTTTAATATGGCTCCGCAGTCTGCAGTGGAGGCTGAAAATTTACAATGACACCATCACTGTAATAACAAGCACCTGCAGCCATGTTCTGAAGGAGCATGTCTGCTCTGAATGAACCAGTAGTGACATTGATTAACCCTGACTGCCTGTAACACAAGATAACTGATGGGCTTGACAGTGTCACAGTGATTTAACCGAGAAATCCTTTGCACATCCCTCAAACATGTGGACACTCAATAACCTGTGCTGTTCAGTTATGGCGACTTATTTACACTTTGTGAGAGCCAGCAGAGATCTGTCAATCCAAATAATAAATTATGAGCAGGGTGATCCCATTCAGGCTGCTGAAATCATTCAGGGAGAATGCTGAAGATGACTGCGAACACATTTCAGAGTCCTGATGTGAGAACTGAAGCAGAAAAACATGCGTGGTATATAGAAATATTGGCAGAAGCTGAGAAAGACCAGGCTGTCCCCCAGGGATTTGTGCCTCTCCATCTCTTTCAGGCAAGATCTTTACTTTCTTCTCTTCATGCCAGGAGGACAGTTTTATGGGTATGAATGGAGTTAGAGGCTTCTTTGGCAAGTTAAGAGTCAAGCTGGAGGAATGTGTGTTCAAAGCTTCAGCAGATTATCAGAGTATCTATATCGTCTGCTAATAAGATGATGAATGTCTGAGAAAGTAAACCGAAGTGTGTAAAGATGATCCCGGCTGGAGATGTTTATTTCAGTCTGTGTTGATGTGTGTGACCGATACGCGGAGAGGGGTGGTAAGACGAGGAGAATGGAAAGTGTTTTGTGGTCAGTGGTGATGGAGATGTTTAGACCTGGCTCGCATGCGGGGGATGGGGGGTCTAAATAAAGTTGCTGCTGATCCCACAGGCGGCTGCATCGCCCCAGCTGTGACGGTGGTAAATAGACATGGGATCTAAGTGTTTGCTGTGGCAACGTGTGAGATCAGCGAGGTGTCTGAACACAGCATGGAGCCTCCCTGTCACTCTGATCGTTGCTGCTCTGACATCAAACAAACACATTTGCTGCTGTGCAAAAAGGAACAAGACCTGAGATGCCTCAGTAGCGTCAGACTCCAACAGAGGAGACGGCACACGTTTTGTTGCGACGGGAAAAAAAAAATACAGTGGAACTATTGCATCTTTTTCCAATATTATGTCTTATTGAGTGCTGAACGGCGCACATTTACTGGCAGCATCTCTTTCATGATAGCAAGTCAGTGAGAAAAAGCACGTAGACAGATGGGTGGGGGGATGAGACTTCAGTTCTATGCTCCGCTCTGGTTAGTCACGACTCCTCAGCCCAGCAGATGAGCATGAGCAACAGGGCGAATGTGTGTGTGTGTATGTGTGTGTGTGTGTGTGTGTGTGTGTGTGTGAGGTCTGATTTAGCCTACTTTCAAGGACACATTGACTCAAGAACAATTATTCAGGGACGGCTTGTCTGACTGGGGACAAAAGCTGTGTCCCCAATTGGGAAAAAGCTGATTTTTGGGTCAGTGGTTAAGGTTAGGGTTAGGCAAGTGGTGATTACGGTTAGGGTTTGCTTAAGTCTCCAGGAAATGAATGTAAGCCTATGTAATGTCCCCAAAAGTGACCTAAGTAAACATTTGTGTGTCTGTGTGTGTGTGTGTGTGTGTCTCTACAGAGCTGCCCCCTGCCCCTCCTCTCCACAGCCGCTCCTTCTCTCAGACTTCAGTATGCCACAGACCTGGTTGCCAAGGTAACCTCTTGTGTTGATGAGTTCACCTCTGTGTTAATCACTACCTAGCAATAATGGCCAAAGCAGGATGGATGGCTTGTACTGTATATATATATATATATAGATGTGTGCGTGTGTGAGAGAGAGAGAGGAAGGGGATGGGGAGGGGGGTGCAAACATGTAACACTCTGAGAAAGGAGGGGATGCAGTTCCCGGCAGGTAATAAAATTCTGCCGAATAATGCATCCACACTGTTACTTTGTTTCTGGAGAAATACGAAACAAACAGTTTTATCAGCACATATTTTTGGCCAGTTTGGTTCGACAGTGTGAATTTCACACATTTAATAATGACCTAAGCTGAAACAATAGGGGTTCCATTACTCGGCAGCAACAATCAGTTCTGCCGAATAATGCATGCACCCCTTAACGCTCAGTAATGACACTTCAAATCAAGTTTGATAGGAATTAAATGGTTTTATCAGCACATACTTTATTTGATCAATTTTGACAGAGAGAATTTGACACCCCACATTCATTTTTGCGCATTTAAAAATCTCATTTTAGTATAACTATCTGAAATCCTATGCATGAAAACACACTGACAAAGAACACCGATGAGTTCACCCTAAGAAATATTGAGAGTTTAATCAAGGAAACCTTGTAAATTTCAGACCAATCGTATCAAGGACATGCTACTACCGAGTCTTGTAAAACGTTGATGACTGTAAACATTCAAAACTCTAGACTTCAGATCATTTATCATCATTGATGAACCTGACAAAGAAGATTATAGGCTATCATTTTTAAACAGTACTTTGCCTTAAAAATCATTACAATGTCTGGTAGTTTTCCCTTTAGCTGTGTGTGCTCCCACGAGGTGCATGTAATTCTCAGCAGGCAGGCAGAACTCGGCATAACACCTGTAGCTGGAGTTTGTCCTTTTAAAGAGGGCTACAACAACAAGGAGGAAAGAAGTGGGAGACATCTTTTTCCCTTTTCCCTGAATAGCAGCAGTTAAAAATCAATAAGACACCAGCCAAGGAGAAGCTCTAAAACCAATGGATCGATTTTTCTCAGGAGAGTTGTCTTTTCAATTTCCAAAAACATGGTAGCCTACATTTGCTGTTCTAATAAAAAAAAAAAATAGCTCGAAGAGAGATCTCGCCTTTCTTGATGCTATAACGAGTTAGAAATAGAAACATAATTGATGGCAAATTAACATATCTTAGTAGAGATCACATAACTTCCTCTGTATCTTGTTTACTAGCTTTCTTCTCTGTGTTCTATCTATCAAATGATGGAAAAATAATCAATCTCGATGCAGATTAGTATCAATTTATATGATCCTGATGATCTATCTTTCTTGTGAAATGTCTTTGTGAAAACAGCAAGCGAGAGCGTACAGGTTCACAAACTGTGGGAATGTGCCTGTTTGAGTCTCCATCTCAGTATGTGATGTTTATTAGATCAACACCAATACACGAGTTTCCTCCTAAAGGAAGTCAGCATCAATTTACCTTTGTGGGGAGTCTGAGACAAGGCAGCGAGAGCAGGGAGGAAAACAGTGTGTCTGAGAAGGCTGTGTGTGGGTGGGTTGAGAAATGCTGCATCTCTGCACACATGCAGAGCGTTGACACTAACATCTGCTGCATCTGCTTCCCCTGCCACTACAGCACAGACCTTACAAGGACTATGCTACCACATGTGTTGGGTGAAACATGTGAGGAGTCTGCTCAGCTAGAAATAAGACATATTCTGTACAGAGATTCTGTTAAAAAAAAAAAAAAAAAAAAGGCTAATTAACTTGTGGCTTGATCATGCTACGTCTTTTATTTCACTGCACTTGATGAATCGCAAACACTTCTCCTCCTCTCCGAGTCAGAGGAAATACAAAGCAAATCACAGACTGAAGCTCGCATGTCCTTGGAGAAAGATGTAAAGCTGTCGAGACTAATATAACACTCAGCCAGCTCAACCTGACCCAAACCTGGCCTCTGCAGCTGAGGAAGCTGAATTAAAAAGGGAAAAAACACTGCGTCCCAAGAGCTTGTGCAAAACACACACTAAGCTTGAGTTACATTAAGCAGCATAATGACCAGGAATATGCACATACGGTGAATTAACACATTAACAGGAACATTCATGCTGGACAATGATTGGGTAGATCTAAAAAGCCACTATCCCCCAACTGATTTCAAAGCTTACGATGAAGAGATGCGGATAAAATGAGACGACCAATTAGAAGAATCTTGAAACTTTCATAAGTGGGCTGCAAGGACCAGCAACACTTGTATTATCAACAACAACTTAATTGTGGACCGATGTTGGCTTTAATCAGACGTGATTAAGCCCAGCGTCGCTTCACAGTCAAGGAGGTGGCAATGTCAATTTTTGTAGGAGAAATTCCCAGAAGGCATGAATGAGGACTTCTCAATTAATTACTTTTTGTAGTGGAGTTTTATAACTTCATTTGTGTTCCACTATAATATATATTTTTTTACTGCTTTTTCTCTCTGCTTATGTATTTTATACAGTATGCCACACTGAAGTACTACATTTCAGGAAAAGACCTCCCTTCTACTAGTTAGTTTACCTCCCTATAGGTGAACTTCTCTGGTTAATGGACCAAACATAGTCTCACCTAAACAGATCATTAGACACATCCCTTTGCCTCTCAAACTGTTAAGGAATGTGATTGGTCAAAAAGCACCAACCATGTAGTAAACATCCATAGCCACAAACAGTATGTATGCAGTCATTCCACTATATATATATCACTGTTGGATCTATTGTACACTGTCTGTGACATCATTATTAGTTATTGGCTGCTGTGTATGTATATAGTTGTATGTCTTTAAGAAATATTTTTTCTTGTATGATGAACCTGATGAAGACAACAACCTGAAATGCTTCGGTTTCACCACAACAATGTTCTTAATACTACAAATGTAGCCAAATTTTGAACCTTTTCCATGCACTTTGCAATTAGGTGAAGTTGTGTCAGAAACCTAAACTCCACAATAAATGAGCTGCAACACATAATGAAGCAAGATGTAGTTATTATACGTTCCGGTATGAGAAAAACTTTGTTCTTGGAAAAACCATGTGGTGGCTTCACCTTCAGTGATATGGTCGACTTCTCAGTCAGTGTGGAGTTTTGAAGAAAATTCAGGTCACATTTGTTCATCTGCTTCAACCACACACTGAACACCGATTGCCACTATTTGCAGCCATAAAAGCTCAAGCTTTAAACAGAAAATAAAAGGGAGAGCGAGGATGGGTCTTGTTTGTTGAGGCTGGTTGGAATTGACGCTCGGGTAAAGACGGCGAGTATGACATGAGAAAAACTGTTTCCTGTGAAATGAGCAAAAATGAGAGGAGCAATTTCGCTCTGCTGCTTCACGTTTGTTTTGGAACTGTGATTTGATGAGACACATGGAGGCGTAAAAAAAAAAAAAAAAAAAAAAACTCTGAATTTCTTGTCTTTCACATCCTCTTTAAATCCAGATCCAATCCCCTGCATTTCAGTTCAGACGCTCCTCCACAGCCGCCTTACTCTTATCATCAAAGGTTGAATCTGCTGTTATAATCAGGCTGTTAGCTGAGGTTGATGCGGCAGCTGCTCTCTGCTCCGATAAGCCTGTCAGAGGCCGGTGGCCTCCTGCCTGCCTGCGTTGCATTAATCACAGTTCTCCCACGTCACACTCGGGCCCACACGTCAACAGATGGAAAGGACAGAAAGGATCGAGTCACTGATGCCACTGTCTGTGTCACTGGTCATTCAAAAATGCTGACAAGACTGTTGATCAGGCTAAATTTTACAATGGCTGTGAGATGTGAATGTGTGTCTGGATCATCCATCGTCTGGAAAAATGTAGTTGTCATTCATAGAGGGGAATCCTTGATAATTTACTTGATATTGGAAAACATGTTTGCAACTTGCTGCTGTTGTGAAGATTAAAGCTGTTAGTAGAGCTACACTGGATCAATATATTGGAAGTTTACAAAGTTATCTGTCTGGTGTCAGGAATGATTCATATCCATTGACTCTCCTGCTCGCTATTATCAGCTGCGATGAGATCATTTGTTTGGTTTTGCTTTGAAAGCCAAGTCTGCCTTAAAAACATTTGGCAAAGCTTTATTTTACAGGTCTTTCATTTCCAGATAATTTCTTTAAAGAAATCTAATAAAGAAATATTGACAGATGTTATTGTTATTGGAGTTTAATCGGTTAGGTTTATGAACAGTTGTTGATCTCCAGAGACATTTTCTTCAAGTAATAATTCACTGAAGAGTTTACCCTGAATATGTTGAATTGTCAGTTTGCCTGAAGACCAATTTCAAATGTTTACATGTTCGATGACTAAAAGATTCTCTGGTTACACTATTAATTAATTGGAATTAATTCATTACATGGGTACCAGTTGAATTTCCAGTCCGTTCCCCTCATAATTAATGCAAAATGTCCTATGAATTTACAGTTACATATCAATTAATTAATTATTATTTAATAAGGAAATTATGGGAAACTATGTGACATGTTAAATAAAGTGTTACCAAGCATTTTTCAAGTTAAAATATTAACATACAAAACAACACAAGTTATTTTTTCGTAAACATTTTATGACAGGAGAAATAAATACATTCTCATTTTAATATGAGCCCCTGTTCTTCTGACAGAGAATTATACAAGGAGATTTGTCATTTTTATACATTTAAGACTCAAAAACAAAACAGGACCTTACAAATGTTAAAATATACGAAAGGAGCAGCAACAATCTAGACCTCTTACGACACACGCTTACAAAGTTACAAGATTAAAGTAAAACGAACCACTGACCACAATCCACTGTCCTCTGTGGTCAAACCAAAGGCTCCTAGGCCTTCGTGATGTAGCCCTCCTTGATTAGGAAATCATAGATTTTGCGTGTCTTGTTGACGTCGATCTTGATCAGCGCTCGGGCCTGCGCCAGCCGCAGCCCACCCTGCCGTCTGCACTCATTCAGCAAGGCTTGCTTATATTCCAGGTAGGCCCCTGGCACCAACCGCACCACCTGGCATAGCTACAAGCACAAAGCAAATATAAGGGTTACAAAGAGACGTCAGTATGTTGAAATAAACGTGCCACCGCGTCCTGTTCAAAGGCTTCAGTGTGCTTCAAATGAAGTACTTCATTTACGATAGCGTAACAGCAGATTTTTTAACGCTTTTCGAAACAGAATACGACAATCACACCCACTTTATGCAGAGGTTTGCCAGGTGTGTGAAGGTGTGCAGGTGTGAAGATGGTGCAGCGCAAATGTATGCTGCATAGAATTTACATTGTATTCAGCACCTGATTTTCCAGGACAGCACTTAGTTATATTATTTTTAGGTAACAGAAGCTAGATATTTTTGGGGTGCACTCACTCTACGTCTGCTGTATAATAAAGTTTCTTTTCCCACCAACACCTACCTTGTGGCTTGTGTAAATCTCATCTGTGCTATTTCTACACCTGCTTTTCAGAGGCGGATATTTTTCTATACTAATGAACTTCTGTTCGTCTTCCTTTATTTAACCGGGTAAAAAGTCTCATTGAGATTAAAATTTCTTTTTCAAGAGAGACCTGGCCAACATATCTCCACCTATAACTTGCACAACATTCCCCTTAACGCTTGTGCAATAAGCAGAGATGCACCTTGCAAACATTTACTTACAATGCATGCAAACTGCGGCTGCAGCCTGATAGAGTCTGATAGATACACCACATCTGTCTGAAGCAAAATGCATCACATCTGCACCTGAGAATCAGATGCCTCAGTAAATCTGACCCCGAGTTCTTGGTGAGAAACAACTGCTTTTTCGCTTTATGTTCGGACAGATATAAACATACGGACAACACATCGGATGATCTAGTTCATTTGGAGCATACTGAGGATTTAGTCTTTCTTTGTGACCCTTTAAGCACAGATAAGTGAAAGCTGTACCTCTTTTTCCCGCTCATTGAGCTTCTCTGTTCCCGGCAGTCCGGTCAGGTTGAGGGGAGGAGCGCTCCGCCTACCTGTTGCTGTGAAGCAAGAATTCAACAACAGTCAGACAGACAAGCAGCAGCACCATTGTTGGTCCACAGTTCAAATAACATAATAGCAGGCTGACAACTTGCAGTTAATTCTTTTGCTGAAAGAGACAGGGGAACAAATATTTACGGTGTGCATACTGTGTAAATATAACCGTGTGGGAGTGTGCGTCCCGTTTGTGCTCTAGAGGTTAAGGAAAGCCAGCTAATTTGAAAGGGAAAAAACAGCAAGATAAATATGCATGTAGGGCCTATTTTTCGAGTGTATTTATGGAGGAGCGTCTGCATTAATGCGACTGCGCCTGGGGCCATGCCAAGACGACAGAGAGGAGGAAGTACAGAGAGTTCCTACCTGAAACTGTGATCGTTGTGACGGCTGGAGTGATGCCAGCATCTCTGTAATCAGCGAGAAAAAAAAAAAAAAAAAAAAAGTGTTAGCATCACTACAAGCTCAAACTCTCACACACACACATATATACACACGTCCCACTTAGATACAGAATTTCTGGGCTTTGTTCACTATTCTCACTCCAGGATCGTCATCCAAAAAAGATGAATCATTAGCGTTCGAGATTTTCTAAAAAGTAGAATCGTTAGAAGAACTTGGATAACACCCAAAGAAAAGGCTTTGGATGGAAAAACTAAGAGCAGTGGCCCATTAAAAAGACTAAAAATACCGAGGAGACTGAGGTGGAGGAGGGATACGCAGTAATACAAACGTCTGCTCGATTCATCTCAGCACGCTCGGTGCCGAGTGTGATGACAAAGGTCAGCGTCTCCGGGGAGAACGACTTCACCAGCCCTTCTATTACATGCTGGGTAACAAGGGGGGGGAAAGTTTGGGAGTCTCACATTGCAGCCTGTTTGCTGAGCCACTGCTGGCAGGCTCTGCCATCCTGGATGTACTGCAGCACGTCACACAACATCGTCCTCTTCCTCCGCTCTTCATCCCGCATTCGCTTCACTCGCTCGTACACCTTGGCACCTGACCGCAATTACACAGAGAGGTCAAAAGAGACATCACAGGGAAGGTTTCGAAATGCTGCTGCTAAAAAAACAAAACAAACAACAAGGTGCAACTGTTATGATGCTACTGCAATGCCTTATGAAATTATAAGGCCTGGGGACGTATGTGCTTTACTGAGATATAACCTTATACAAAAGGAATATTTAAGTATTTTATTCATTATGCCAGCATTTCTCCGACATTATTCCAAGAATAGCAGAGAGTAGAGCCAGCTTTAAAAATACAGCAACTGGATAACAGCTGAGATTTCCTTTGTGCATCCGGATCAATAAACTAACCAAATATTATGATTTCACAAACGGTCCAAAGACAACAAAACAACTGATGTCTGACAGACTGTGCTGCTGCTGCTGCTGCTGCTGCGGCTACAAATACTAAAAAAATTACAACATTCATGATGCCAAACTCAAAACACAAAGAGTTCAGCATAGCTCAAGACTGAATATAAATTGAGTTCCCTGCTTAGTCATGCAACTTTGAAATTAAGCTTTGGCGAGCGAGGGAGTGAGAAAGGTCAGGCTACACTCACTGCAGAAAGACTTGATCCCTGCTTTCCTGTACTCCTGCAGCCTGCGGATCTCTCTCCTCAGCTCGAACTCCACTGGAAGGAAAAAAAGAGATGAAGGCAGTTAAAGGTAAGTCTGTACCCAGTGTTACAAACAAGAGAATATGTTTTGGTAGAATGGTTGTTCAGTTGCAGTATAGTTGGAGACGTTTAGAAAATCCATGACAAGGAGCACTGAAGCTGTTCTAGAGGCAATAATTTACTTATGCGACACATTATGTTGTTTTTTGGGTTTTTTTTGTTAATTTGTCACCAAACTGGACATATGAACATACTAGGAGAGCCTCCAAAAAAAGAGAAGATTCATTATCAAAGTGATAAAATTACCTTCCCCACAAAAATAACATCCTCTGCAATGTTTACTAAGCTGTTCTGCAAGAACTGGGTAAATTGATTTTCTGTTTGTTGCACACTTTCACAGAGCCCGTCAATGTAATCAGCCAAATACTAACGTGCGTGACTTTCGATGAATTTGTCATGTTCGATCGGTCCAACCACTCTGGCGAACCGTCTCATGACATCATACAGCTCCTGCACCTCCTTTGGGTAGCATCGCTCCAGCACTGGAAGAAGAGAGAGGACGAGAGTGAGGAGAGAAGTGAGTAGGCAGTAGATATAAACAAACATAACACGGAAATATGAAAGAAAAATCCGCCCCCTTACACACTTTTAGACATCAACAGTTTTTTGTGTATTATAGAAATCCTGTAGTTTACTTTATTTTTGTTTACCTGCTTTGTTCTGTCTTGTCTACTCTTTATTTCTACGGTTTCCACATGATAACCAGAGAACATGTCGCTCTGATTCAACGCTACATGTACAGACATGTCAATATTACCAGCATCTATTATCACAACCATTCTGTGGCTGTGCTGCATTATGATCTGTTGAGGCTACTGTCTAAGGAGAATTTATATCTTTTAGTTACAGAATGAATTGTAAGGATCTGTACAAAACACTGATTACACTGCTCTAATCTCTCAACACTTCTGGTATCTTTGCACATAATGTACTGAATATTTAACATATTAAATCTAATCTCACTCCCTCTGCAAACTTCTTATTAATATACGTTATCATGTTTCGTTATTTTGTTGTACCGACACCTGCACCAAAGCACACTCCTCATGTACAGTACATGTTCTTGGTGAATAAAGTCCGACTCTTAAAATCTGATTTTTTTCTGGAAGATTTTTTTTTTTACGGCTTTATGACCTTTATGATTGCTGGTTTAGATACCTTGAACTGCACTCATAATACCTTGACATGTAATCATTTCCCAGTTATAGAACTTGGGATGCACAGATCTGACCTTTTCAGTCCCGATACCAATACCTGGGCTTTGGATATCAGCCGATACTGAGAACCGATCTGATACCAGTGTTTAATTAATAAGCTGTAAACCTCACTGTGTGGAAGAGACTGGGATAATTCTTACTTAAAGATTGCTTTCCTAACTTCTTAAAACCAAATGTAACAAATAAATACATAAATATAAATTCCTTTTTCCCCCCCTTTTCCTGATTCAGAGTCTGGTTGAAGAGCACAACAAGGAAAATGTATTAGACCATCAGATCCAAGCAACCTGCTGCACCACTCCCAGAGATTGGTCACAGCAACGCTTCAATGATGTGTATTCACCACCACTTAACTCGCTCTACAAGCATACACAGTCTGAAGAGCTTGTTGTGTTCGTCTCAATGTGCCTGTGTTGCTGAGTAACAGACAAGTGTCAAAGCCAGAGAGGAAAGCTGTTGTGCGGTTGTGAGAGGAGAGAATACGTGTGTGTTGCTCAAGTTCCTTCATCAGGCTCCTGTGTGCGAGCGCTAATTAGCAGCTGCCGTCTCCGGCTAAGCACATGAAGTCATGCAAAATACTGGACGCGCACACACACACAACAGTGTTAAGTCCAAATCTCTATGGAGGCATCAACATTGGACCTCTGTGTGGCTGCATACCGGCACACAAACACTGGCTGCAAACAAGAGCAACAGCAAGAAAACACAGATTTGAATCATTTAATGTAACAAGCCCTTACAGGACTTCAGACAGACCGCTGCCCTGCTACGCCAACACTGGTCAATCTGCCTCCAGCAGTTACTGAGACATGATACTGTGAGCCTCTTGGGCTTGGATACTGCTTCCATTATTGCATGTGACACACACACACACACACACACACCGTAGAGACACACAATCTTTGACAGTCTCCATGACAACCAGTCTGCAGCTCTACAGCTACTCTGAGTTCCCTTTTGTCTTGAAAGACTGGAGAGATAAGGGAAAGGAGGGAGACAGGGAGGAGGGCTAACTGGAGGCTGGAGGATGAATAAATAAAACATGAGGGGAGAACTCTTCAACTCCCAAACCACAGACAATTTCACAGAGCAACACGTGGAGATATGACGATGGACTGGGTGGTCGTGCGTAGTTAAATTTAAAAAAAGGAGGATTTAATTGGACAAATCCATTCCTAGCGGTCCCTCACCGTCTGTCTGACCTCTATGCATCAGCCCAAGAGATGCAAAGAATTACATTACTGAGCTCGCTGAAATCCAACCTGTGACAGGTGGATCCATAAATGAAGCCCCCCTTGCATTTCAGTCATTATGGCAAGCGTGCTCAACGTGTGGGGATCTATTCACAGTGAAGCAATTATGCCGTGACACACTCTGGCACGCGCCCCCCCCCCCCCCGTAGACTATTCGCAGCCTTGATCGTAAATACGAGCTCCGTCAGTCGCCACACTTCAAGCTACCCGAGGGGGCCACAGAGGTTAACGGTGGTTATTACACTGGAGTTCCATAGAAACCCTCAGCAGCGATTTGGCTGGTAGATATCAGATGCCTCCCTGAGTTGCTGTGTATACTGTCACGGTCGAGCCCGTGTCGATTTCACAAGAGGACTCACTCTGGAATTTCCGCAAGTTGATCAGTCCGTGGTCTCGGATAATCCTGAAAGAAATAAAGATTTAGATTTATTACTCTGCAAATTAATATCCTGATTTCTGTGTCTCTGCTAAGTCATCATGGTGTTTTATAACCCAGTAATGTGTTCAATAGTTTTAGTCTGAGTCTCAAATCAAATTGCTCGAAAGGGTCTGTTGGGTTCAGAGGCCAGAGCTCAGGGTCTCGGCCCGTATCACGAGCCTGGAAGCCTCTCTGACAAGCTACAAGTTAACAGAGACAAACTAGGCAGCACATAAAAAAAAAAAAAGAGGGCGCTAGAAAACATGCATGCCTCCCCAGCCAGACATGCCATTCCATCATGCTCAGAGAGCATGAGGTCGTTAGGGTTGATTTAGTGATGGATGCATTACAGCAAGGATTGACTGTGTGTGTCCAAGAAAGACAGCTGACACATTCAGGGTGGAAGATATGTCCAGATAGCTTACTGACTCATTAATATCTTCAAAAGGAGAAAAAAAGGTAGCAAACTGAACCACCACTAAGTGTTTAAATTCATTATATGTAAAATTTGAGTCAAATATAATTCAAAGTTCAAAAATGATGCAGTTAGTGCAGTCAGTGCTTTAAATATGATTTAATTTTGAGTTTCTTCATCAACAATATTATATCTGAACAAAATGTGTAACATAGAAACATGTATTCTATGTGCCTATAGCTGAAAATCTTTTTAACCTTTTCCAAAGTGTCCTGTAGTGAGGACGCCAGCGTAAAACTGGGCAAAATGTCAAACAGTCTGGCATGCATGTCGTTCACAAGGGGACGGACACATTTTCTCGTTTCCAAAAATATTCAAGGTATAAATAGAGGTTCCTGCAGCTCGTAAGTAACACCTGAATGACTCCCTGTGGCTTGTAATGAGAGCTTGAAAAAAAAGGCTTAAATATGCAATTATAGTCACGCTGCTGATTCTGTAACAATCCAAGTCTCCCAGGACTGTCTTTTGAGTGCTTTTAACAAAATAATAATTAAAGTTAAGATTTGAAGTTATACATATATTAGCATTATGAATTCATTAATATTAAGAGGGGCCAAGACAGGAGGTTTAAAACAATTTGTCTTCTAAGTTTTAATTCAGTGTTTAATGCATCAACCTAGAAGCAAAAAAAAAAAAAGGATGTGTAGGGAATGAGGCTCCAAAAGGAAAATACAGAAGCATGTAATGCCATCTACTGACAGACTGGGGTCATTACATTATGCTGAATAAATAAATACTGTAAATTCATCATCATATGAATAAAAAAGGACCTACTTTTTCCTCCGCTGTCTCTCCTTTAATCTTGAATGATATATATCAACAACTGAAAGCTTGAGTGCTGAAACAGAAGAATATACATCACACAGTTAAGGATAGTAAATGCATATGATTCACTTTTACCTTCTATTTATCAAAAGCACCCCAAAAACTATTAAGATTCGACCCACCACGTAGGATGTCTGAGTCATCATCCACAAAGTCAATGTCTTTCAAATCCCATTCCGCATAGTTGTCGAACTCCTAGGTAACACAGTGAAAAGATTTTCAAAAACGGTTTCATTTAAGTTCATGTGTTTCTGATCATTTTCAAACACAATTTTATGAGTGAAAGCAAATGATGGGATGAGTCACTAGCTGTGAGACAGCAACAATGGCATGAGTCACTATTTCAATAACATTTAATTATGAGCCATCTAGTGGTCATTTCATCTATCTATTCATGAAAAAAAGCTCTTTCTTTGGCATGTAGGTGAAATTAAAAAGGTTCACAAAAGGTTGCACAGACATGATTAAGTATAGTATCCCCTCACCTCCATGAAGTCTGCTCTGGCAGGCATGTATCCAGCCATGTCTCGAGACAGCACAGAGTCAAACGTAGGCCGAGGGGGATCATCGGTGGCTGCGGTGTCAGAGAAATATATGCACATTAAAATATGAGCATTCACACGTTTCCTCTATGTTTTTCCAAGAACCACAATTAATGTGTTTTAAGGTGAAACCACGCAAATGTTAAGCATAAAGCTAATAAATAGCTTCTTGAAACTCATGGAAATGTACGGTGAGAAACAAAGACATGAGTGACAACTCTAAACTTCTTGCAAGATTTACTTTTCTAAGACTTACAGCTGTCCTTAGAAAGTTCAGAAATGTAGTGAAAATTCTGTCTCTCCCTTGAATTTGCCAAGTGCTGCAAGAAATCTTTAAACACTGCGGCAGATAGAGAACTGAAGCCAGCTAGGATCTCAGACAAGTTCCTGACTCATCCAACTGCTTCTGTCCAACTGTGGAGCCAGCATCTTTCCAGTCTTGAAGAAAGATTTCACTTTTTTTTTCTCCTTGCATATAAATCTCTCTGCTGGCATCTTTACGGGCCGTTAATCAATAATACAATCAATTTTAAAACTTAATCTGAATAGTTTAATATCAATTAGAGACAGAGTTCAAAGCTGGGAGGTGGTAAAACAATCCAACTAATATTAAACGCAGTCTGTTCCTAAACTTGTACGGAGACATGATCACAGAATAACTACTGTAACACTGGTAAAAGAATAAGAGTGAAGGATGGAAGGTAATGTGGCTACTGACGTTTGAAAGGGATCGCGCCCTCCGCAAAGCGAGAGTCTTTTGTTTTCCGCAGGCTGAGCAAGGTGGAGGAGAAGAGCGGGTTATTGATGAAATTCTTCATGTAGTGGCTCTCGCATTCCTCTTTGGTTTTAGTGCGCATCTGATACGCCACATCCTGCCTGCAGGAGAGAAATAGAATAAATAGACTGATATTGTACAACAATGGTTAAGAGAAAGTTTGCAAAACCTCTATGAATAAACACGCTGGGTTGTAAATATTGTAGACATACCAGAAAGTTCAGTACACTGTGAATGTTTGTGTTACCGTCTATTATTCATCTAAATAATAAGTGGAAAAATGTTTCACTTGAGGCTTCCAAGAATGTAATTCAGCCAAAGACATCAATGTTATGATAAAGAACATTTAGAGCACGACTTGTAATACTTCCAAAGCTTATGTGGTTCATTTTTGGTTCAATTTGATGTTTAATAATATTTAGATCTATAAGCTAAACAATTAATATTTAACTTGTAAGCAAACAGCAGTGGTTCATGGTGACAAGCTGTTATTGAGTTGTTACATTTGGCTCAAAATTAAATGCAAGATTGCACTTGGTACTTGATGACAAATACACTGTATGTATTATTATGGCTGCAGCTAACGGCTCTTTTTATTATCAATTAATTTGTCGCTATCACTTTCTTGATGAATCGATTAGTTGTTTGAAAATGGTGAAAAATCTTGATCACTGTTTCCCAGAGCCCAAGATGACGTCCTCAAATGTCTTCTTCTGTCACGACCAACAGTCCACAACTCAAAGATATTCAGTTTACTGTCATAGAAGACTAAAGAAACCAGAAAATATTCACATTGGAGAAGCTGGAACCAGATAATTTGGACTTTTTTTTTTAAAGAATGACTCCAAACCATTAATCAATTGTCATAATAGTGGGCAATTAATTTAATAGTTGGCAACTAATCGATTAATTGACTAATCATTGCAGCTCTATGTATTATTATTTAAAAAGTATGTAAAACAAATAATATATTAGTCTTGGAAAGCTGAAATGCTAAGAGTCAATGGTGTGTGAGAAGCACACACTGAGCTCTAAAAAAACAAAGACTACTGGCAGAAGTCCTTGCTAGGATGGAAAAAATATGTCTTACAGTTTTTGGAGGAAATGTGAATGCAAATTGTGAAACAAAGGTAGATTTTTGACTTTCACAAGCCCCCATCAGGACATTAACACTAACCAGTTTCCAAAGCCACAGTCCATTACTGCTTCCAACAAGGCCATCTCTTCCTGTGCTGTCCATCCAGGCTCCAGTACAGGAAAGTCTGATGTCTGTATGAATAGGTGAAGAGCTTGAAGTGTGAGATTACAAGTGGAAAGAGTCTGTGTGAAAAAGACTTTTATATTACTTACCATGATTTCATACTTGTGATCACTCTCATGCTTCTTGTATTCAAATCCTCTGGTGAAACACTGAAATAAAACCATCAAGTTCAATTTCAGTCAGACTGAACAATGACAGAGTAGTCTGGAAAACAAGAAAAGCTCCGAAGGATAGGTTCACAGTTTTACAAATGTGTCTTAAAACAACAGTCAGGTGCCCATATGAACACTGAGAGAGGTTTTCCTCGTTGTAAACATTCCTCCTGTTCATACGAGCTATTAAAAGCTCCCCTTCAAAAGCACTTTCAATGTAAATGACGAGGGCCACAAAATGACTTTGAGGACACACTGTGGATCTTATATGAGGTTTCAACAGTCTGAGTTAGTCATATCAAGTGAATATCTGCCACATTTACAGTCTTTTTTGCATAAAATTCCTTTCTTTGTGTTTCCCCCGACAGCTCCGGTGGATGTATAGCAACAAAAAGAGGGACTTTAGCACTAAAAACACTGTAACGTTGAAAAAGACCTACTCGATTGGACTCATTTGGATGGCTGAAGATTTATATTAGCTTCAAATAAACTTTTAAATACATTTTTGCACAGTCTGAGGCTTACAGATTTTGTCCCCCATCATTTACATTGTAAGCACAATTATGAAGGGAGCTTCTAATGGTCAGTAAGAAGGAATTATTACAGCAAGAAAAACGTGTCAATGTTCATTTGGACCCCTGACTGTTGTTTTAAGGCAGACTTGAAAATTTGTGAACCCGTCCTTTAATAACATTTGCATATTTGTCATCTACCAACCTGGAGGCAGAGTAAAAAAGGCGAAGGTCCACATTCTGCACACTTGATGTACGGCTCGGTCAGATATGATGAGCAGCCTCTGCATGGTGGTTTATCGAAAGGGTCATCTGAAATGGACATGTTGATAAACTCATATTAATGTTTAAGTTTTACACTTAATAAGAACTTGCAGGGCAAACTATCATAAAAGATAATATTAGTAAGGTTAATTCATTCAGGAACAAAAACTACTCCATAAAAAAAATTCAAAGCAGCCTGTTAAAACGAGCTTTGTGTCAATTGTGAATATTCGGCTGTAAACAAACACCGCATAACGGTAACCTCAAAACTAAGATACAAGCTAACTTACCTTTAACTATCTGATGCTCATGTTAAACTTTGCCTGAATCTGAAATGAAATGTATTCAGCGAGAAACCATATGGTATGCCGGATTAAGCAATAACATTTTGGACATATAACTCAGTTTGTTTTGATAATACACAGCTATCGCTATGTGCTAATGCTAACTAGACTGGGGCTAATGTGGCTAACCGCAAATAACCCGAGAAAAGGATCTGTGTGTTGACTTTAAAAACATCAGCGGGTTAATTTTACTGTGTGATACGATTCAAACTTACTTCCAAAAGATGCCAGACGATCCATATGATGCTGTTTCAACAACACTAAAATCAGAATGGATAATGTGGGGTGTTATGGATCGATCTATTTTTCAGAGTTCGCACGTTAAGTCTGTTCAGGAAGGCTAGTCGAGCCCAAATCGATCGATAATTCGCCCCCTGGGCTCCAGCAGATCCAAATCTGACCTATTTTCACCTTATTTCACCATTTCGGAGTGGCTGTGACCATTTACTGGTTCACTGATTTACGGTTTCCTGTGCATGTAAGACAGCAGTTGAATAAAAAAGTCACATAGCCCATGAATAGTTTTTCATAAACTGCATATTTACCTGCTTCATGCATCCTTCTCTTTCTATTTCCCATCAGACAGGAGAAGGCAGTTGTTTATATAGCCTCTGCCTCAGTGTGAGGCTTTAAAAAAAAAAAAAAAAAACCCTAAACAAAACTAAGACATGCCTCATATCTAGGACTCCAACTAACAATTATTTACATTATCAATTAATCTAATTATTTTCTCGATTCATGAATTCATCGTTTTGTCTATATAATGTCAGAAAATGGTGAAAAAATCCCCATCATGATTTCTTAGAGTTTATGGTGACGTCTTCAAATGTCTTGTTTTGTCTGATCAACAGTCCAAAACCCAAAGATATTCAATTTACTATCATGTATGACACAGAAAAGCTCCAAATCCAAACACAAGTTCCAACCAGAAAGTTTATTTTTGCATTTTTGCTTAAAAATGATAAAAACAATGATTCGATTATCAAAAAGTTGCAGATTAATTTTCTGACGATTGACTAATTGATTAATCGACTAATCGTTGCAGTCCAACTTATATCAGTATAAGATATGGTTTGTTTTTTTAAATGTTTCTGTGATTTCCTCAGATTTAGAAAATACTTTAAAAAATACAAAATATTTTTCATTGTAAAAAATACTCAATTTGTATTAGGTTGAGTGAACTGTATTCCCATCATACTGCAAGAAAAAGTGACTGGTCATTCTTCGTCCTACCACAGGGTGTTGATCTTGCACCATTTTCTTATAGAAAACAATGAATGATTTTCTTTGTCTTTCTCTGAGCACACATCACCACCTGAGCCTTAGACCAGTATGTACTGGGATGGATAATGGACAGACAAATGATGACTACGTTACACACTCAAGCCCTGTAGCTGTTTTTTCCCCTCCATAAAATCCACCCCAAGGAGTCCTGCTTGAAATGTACCCCCGAAAATGGCTTGTAAACAGCTCTCTCTCTCTCCGAATCAATAATAAATATCTATGATTGCAGATATTTTCCAGTGTCTGTGTCCAGCTTTGGCCCCTGAATCAAATAGAGCTTCTAAACCTCATGAACACCCCTGGTGAATGCACATCAGGGAACCTGGCAACACCGATATCTCATAACCTTGATACATAAAACCGCAACTCTGCATGCCCCAAACCCATAAGAAGCAAGTGAGAAAACACATTTTTTTGTGATTTGTGTGAAAAGAACCTTTAATTCAGTACAGATGTGACATCCACAGTGAACTGGAAACTTGATTTTCAGTGTAATGGTAATGTTAATGTAGGCCTATCACTTTACATGCAACCTCAGGTGCAACTTGTGACATTTAGGGAGGAATTTTATCTCTCTGACATTTAGATTTCATTACACTTGATGCTGAAAATTTGCAATGTTTCCTTTATTTTAGTGGTTAAAATCCACACAACAAATACCCTTACTAAAAGCCCATCAAGCGGGCTGTAGTGTGGCTACCAAACTGCACATTGGGTTAAATCTGAGCGTTCTCCTTTCCTCTTGTTACCCTGAGCTATCTCTGTGATGAGGACCCACAGTGACAAGTGTGTTCAGTTGCAGCGTACCCTGCGTCCCTTCTCCGGACCCTCTGGGGAGACACTCAGTAAGCATGAGAGCCTCCAGCAACACAGATCCATGAGTAACGACAAAGCGGCCTCCCAACAGTCTGTGCACGATAAAGGGACAGTTGTACTTTCCCCCTCGGTGGAATTTCCAGCTTACTGCCAGAATACAGTTTGTTTAACAATCCTGTGAGAGCGTTATGATTTATTTATCTTTAGGAGAGGCACTTCTCTTTTTTGTGTGACCGTTTGCGCTATAAATTATGTGTGAGTGAAGATGTTCCCCTTAAGCCAAGTTTTACTCTGAACTACACTTACTGAATCTCACTAAATTTGGATTTAAAATGAAAACTTTTGTTCCTGAAGAATACGGACACATAAATATTACACCCATATTTGAATTTTGAGCATCTCATTCCAAAACTATGGGCATTAATATACTAATGGATTCCACTTGTCTCCACAAGATTTTGGAGCCTGGCTGCAAAGATTTGCTCCCATTCAGCCACAAGAGCATCAGTTGGAGGAACACTATTGCGTAAAATGTCATTGTATGCTGTAACATTAAGATGTCCCTTAATCTGGAACTAAGGGGCTGAACCTTGAAACGGCCCCAAACCAAAAGTACACAAAAGTATGTGGAAAGAAATGTCCACATAATTCTGGTCATATAGTATATGTTTATTGATGTTCCCAAAGAGGCCATAAGCGGGCTAAAAAGATCTCTGAAAAGGACATAGTAAGGCGCATACTATGTAAAGTTTATGTCACTGGTTCGACTCCAGGGACTTTTGTTTCCATGTTTCTTGTCACAATCTGTCAACAATATAATAAAGGTTAAAAATTCCCCCCAAAATAATCTGAAAAAAAAAAAAAAGAAACGCTGGGAAGCTGACTTTTCTGCAGCCTAATTTGTATGAGGACAGTATTGTAGCCTCCATGAGACTTTAATAAAGCAAAAATCTCACTGCAAGCCAATTGGAAATGCCAGGGTCAGCATATGTGGCAGCATACTGTATAAAATCACATCTTGGCAGTGAATGCGGGCAGAATTCATTATCCACATGGAGACTAACAAAGAAAATAATGTCAGCCTCACAGAGTGACGTGTTCGCCCCCTACAACGGCCCCTGCTGCAGCATCATTGCCTGTGGGCAGACAACCTGCTGTCTCTCCAGCCACATGCCACCCCCGCCTACCCAGAGTCCCCCTCTCTCTCTCTCTCTATGCCTGTGCCTTTTACTCTGCCTTCCAGAGTAAAAGGCCTAAAAGACCAGGCAAACCCCCAGCCTCCAGGCCTCACACTGCTTATGTGGATCAAAGACTGAGAGCCTTGGGGTTTCTCTGTTATAGAAGTGTGCCAGATTATACACCGGCCAAACAAATGCACACCCCCACCCCATTACATCTTTAAAAACTCCCCCAGCCTCTGCCCACTCCTTTTCCTCTTACCAAAGCACTTCCCAGCTGCTGTGATTTGAATATGAGGGCCCCTCTGAAGAAAAGAGGGCATCTGGCACACGCCTTAGAGGCTGAAAAAAAAAACATTTAAACTGCTCCTGTCATGGAAATGTTCTGAAACAAGATTAAGCACTTCTAAAGAGTGAAGAGGTAAAATGGACACGAACCCTTAAATACGTCTGGACAAAAGGCAACACAAGTAGACACCTGGATAACGTCAATATCCTCGCTAACGTCAGTGAATAGTTGCTTGGAGTGCACGTTGAAAGCTTTGCTTTACAAATTGGATTTGTGAGTAAAGATCAGCACAGAAAATCATATTTCTTTAGTTTGAAATTAAGGACAAGTCAGCTCTAATTGCATAATCAGTTTCTAAAGGATGGTTTCAGCTCAGATTTATTAAACTACCTGCCCCCATCTGGCCGCTACAGCTAATTAACATACAGTTGCCATGTTCACAGGAAAAGGTCCAGTTTTTCTCCCTTCATGCTACTGAATGCAGTTAATTGATTACACCATGAAAACAATGTGTTTGTTTCTCTTTACAGTCTCTAGAAGGAGAGAAGAGCTTCATAATCTATAATGAAGTGTAAAGTGTAATAGTAAAGTGGAATTTGTCTTTAAGCATCCTCCCCAGTGGTTGGTTTTGTTTTATTCTTTAAAACAAATGCCTAAACATTGCAGACTTTTGCTTAAATTCACCAGGAAAACTGGCAATCAAGTGCACACATATTCAAACCATAAACATAAAACATGCACATGCAAAAACACAAAATGAACCAAATAAAACAAGCTGCAGAGCACATAAAACAAATATAGCATTATGCATAAAATAGAAGAATGACTCATGATGAAAACACTAAAACTTAAAATAACTTATTTCCATATAATGATAGGAATGCAGTGCCAATGTGGCAGCGTAGAACATGTACAGATGGTGCAGACACGCTCTATTTTTTAAAGGAGTACTCCACCAATTTTACACATGATGATCAGTACAAATATTTCACATGAAGCTTGCATTAGAAACGGGAGTGTGGAGTTTGAAAGACAGGCTTTTACTGGGTAGAGGGTCTAATCAGAGAGTTGCATCATGGGAATTGTAGGATCCAGAGTTTTTGGAGCTTTTTGGAGCGAAAAGTCAGGACATCTCTGCCTCTGGTTCATCAATTTTGAAATATTATTTTCCTAATTTCTCTCTTGCAAAATCCAACATCCTTACAGAAGTGCAATACTGAATTGTTGCATTTAAGAAGTAACATGTATCCTCCCTTAGTTGATAAATGAAATGAAGTCCAGTGAAAGACTTGCAGTGACACTGCACTGAAGTCTTTCAACCTATGGATATTACTAAAGCTTTACTACCCATTGACATTCTTCTGTTAATCATAGACTAGTCTTTGCTGTGTGAAAGGATCTTTATGATTAAAAGCAAATGTGGCCAAAGATCCTCGTAAAGAAGTTCACATATTATCAGTCACTCTAATCTTCACACTGAGCTGATTATTGCTTGCAGGAGATCTTCACATGGTGCAAAGTGACTCAGAGCTATGTCTCTTTAAACTAAAAGGTCGTGTGTATTGACAAGACGCTAGATAAAAATCACATTCTTGTCACAGTAGGAGCAGCTGTTAAACTTAATTTTCCTGTTATACGTGCTCGCTTTTATCTGTGCTTTGTGTAAAGTTGAGAATTTTGAATGCAGCACTTGACACTTCTGATTTATACGCAAGCTCATGCTGTGAGGTGTTAAGTCCTTCAAGAAATTAAGATGATTCCGCATTCATATAAATATCAGTAATGATCTGAATGATCTGAATGATCTGACGTCCCTCAGTATCTGCAAAACACTCAAGCACTATTTGAATTGAATAAATTAATAAAAGCAGATGACTCCCACACAAATGTGTCATCAGTTTATTTTCGCCGAGCGAGAGATTCCCCCTACATATGTTCCTCCTCCCTGTGTGCTTGGTGGACATCCTCTCCCCACGGCCAAGGTAACACCAAGGAATCAGCACAGTGAGAGTTCAAGGAGGTCAAGAAGTGGGTGTGGAATGCAAGTGTTTCCCACGCGACGTATGAGAAAACATGTGCTAGGCCTCAGCAGAGCCAACAAGAATTCCACGAGGTCTGCGCTGGAGTTTTATCCAAAGGGCCACAGTGTCCAAGTAGCCAGCGGGTTAATTCAAACACCCAGGGGAGCAGGACAACAGTGGTGGAGGAAGTGCTCAGATTCTTTACTGAAGTTAAAGTACCAAAGGACAATGTAAAAATACAGTACTTCATTACAAGTAAAAGTCCTACGGTCACAATTCTTCTTAAGTAAAAGTACAGATGTATTATCACCTAAATGTTTAAAAAGTAATGTTCTGCAGAAAATGGCCTCTGTGACTGATATTATCATGTATTACATTATTTGATTGCTAATACCGATTCATCAATGTGCAAAGTAGCATTGAAACTTTAGTTAAATATATACAGACACTTAAGTAAATATATACAGTTGGGTAGTTTAGTCCTTAATTATAGGGGTCGAGCCCCTTCTAAAGGGTCACAGGATAAATCTGAAGGGTTGTAAGATGATCAGTGGGAGAAAAAAGAAGAAAAAACAAAGTTCTGCTGCACAAGTTCGCTGCACAGTTATTTAAATGAAACGACCTGAGAGGTTTAGAGGGGAAATAAATCTTTGGTGAAACTGCTAACAACACCATCTGAAACGTGACAAGGGGCCACAACTAAACACAGCTCACGAGCCAAAAAGTTATGAACCACTGGTTTAATATTTAATCATATGTTTTTTAATGTCAAATCTTAATCTGATAAGTAACTAGTAACTAAAGCTGTCAGATAAATGTATAGGAGTAAAACCACAGTATTTCCCTCAGAAATGTGGTAGAATAAAACTGTAAAGAAACACTCAAATAAAGTTCCTCCAAATTGTACCTAAGTGCAGCACTTGAGTAAATCTAATTAGTTACTTTCCACCACTGGAGGACAAAGTATGATGGATGAGGCCGGTGTGGGAAAAGTTGGGGGAGCTGAGGGATGAGATTTCTGTGCCTGAAATGTGGAAATGTGGCCACACACACACCCACACACACACACACACACACACACACACACACACAGACGATGTACCCCACTGAGGCCAAGCTGTGGATGGAAAAAGAGCTCCCCATGTGAACCACACCGTGTTTCCTATGTACCTCTTACGGCAGAGCGGATCCACCACAACATTGTCAGAGCACATCAGCTGCTGGAGCCTTGATGGCTTCCACACTCAGGCTCTCCCAGTGCTGCTCTGGAGAGACACCACAGGCCTGTTGCTTTAGTCCTGCTCCCAGCAGCCCATTTAGCCCCCCCCAGATTAATCTGGGTGAAGAATGATGACGTGCATTATGCATTATCTATGGTGGCGTTTGGGAGAATGGACAGAAATAACAGCGAGGCGTCATGCGGGACAATAAAAAAAAAGTTTTTATAAAAGTCTGAACTGTTGTAGCTGGAGCATAAATGACCTTGAGCCCACAAGCTGCAACTCCTGCTGGTCTGTGAGAAGAATAATATCTTTAAAGAGATGACCTCATTGTATACTATAAAGAGCCTCACACTAATCTATATATCTTCTGTCTGCTAGGTGGCTAAAATGTGTCATGTCAGAACTATATTCTTTTCTAACAGCGGCATGCAGCCTGTCGACAGAGTGAAAGTATTCTTGGTTGTCACCTGCTCTTAAGAAGTGAATGTAGAGGAGTGTTGAAGAGCACAAGTAAGCAGTGACTGGCTGTCAGGGTCAGAGCTGGAATGCAGTGGCACCAGCACGAGAGAGAGAGAAAGGCAGATAAAGACACATGTATGTTGCTTAGACAGCACCAGTCTTCCCACGCAGCCACCAGTTCAGGGTTACGACCTGTCTGCTGTGGCACTTTCTACTACCACACAGCAGAAATGCATATCACCGCCTCAGCTTGGGTGTCCACTGTGAGGTTTTTCTGTGGTACCAGATCGCTGGAGGGGATTAGCCAGCTGTTGGCTGGGTGGGGAATTGGAAGGTTTTTTCCCCCAGTTGAGAGGTGACTAGAGCACAAAGTGTGCTGTTAACAATCTGTTCATGGTCAGTGAATGCAGTGCAATGACACCAAACATCAGATGACATGCTGTTGCCAAGTTGCGGACATCACAGACCAGACAGAGGGCAAATGGGCTAAATTTACAAGTACATCCCAGCGGGACAGTCAGTGAGAAGGTGTGATCAGGCCAGAGCAGAGCTGACAAGTGACTGAAACCTAAACCTAAAGACATTAAAGAAGAATATAAATTTTTGTGGTGATTATTATTACTAATGTTATGCATAATTTTTGCGTGTGGGTGCTTTTATGGGGTTGTAACTAATGTAATGATTGTTTTTTGTTGTTTTTGTTTTTCATAATTTTGTCTTTAAAATGTCAAAAGTGAGCGCAAGGTGATGTCTTTAAATAAAAAAAAATCAATGTTTTTGTCCTACCAATAATCCCAAACCCAAAATGATCCCAAAATGATTTTGTTTTGTAATAATTTGCCTTTTAAATAATTAAATAATACTTAATTAAATGTTCTATTTACAACAATAAAATAATAGTAAGCAGATTTTGTAGAACATTTTAAAAGCTTAAGTGAAAGAATCTGACATCCTTGCTTCAAAAATGATTGAACGATCAATCAATCAACAAAATAGTTGTTGTTTTTTCAGTAGACTGACAAATCATACAACATAAACTTAATAGCAGAAATATTCTTTATATTTCTTGTTTTATATTTTCTTATTTTAATTTTAACTTGTGGCATATGTTTTTACGCTATGTATATTTTTATGGTCTTATTTTCAACTCAGAAGGTGCTATACTAAATAAACTTATTATTATTGTTATTATTAAATCACCTCAGATTTATATTGTGACCCCTTTTTTGGAAACCACTAGACTAATCAATTAATCGACCAATTATTTTGGCAACACTTTCTCCCTCCTGGACTCAGCGCTATCATACAACAAACTCAGCACTTGTTTGTCCTCTGCGTGTGTTTCTGTATGATGGAGAAATAGTAAAGAAAAATGCATAGATGTATGATAAACAGGTGAGCAGTGATTTCATCATGTAGGTTGCGTGAGAAAGAGGTTGCAGAGCCTGTCAGAATCAGGATGCGGATTCAACCTGTTTGGTCTTGCATTGATGGTGTGAAACAGAGGCAAACACAATAAAGCCTTTTTTTTTTTTCTCACCACGTATGGAATGAAACTCCAAAAGACAGGAGGGGTTTGCACACAGACAAACTTGTGCTGATGCAACTTTCAGTATGATGAAAGTCATTCAGTATCATCTTTCTATCCTAATGAATGTGTGCTGAGAAACATCCTGAAACTTTGGCAGACAAATTCCTTTGCACCTCAGCTATTTAGCACATCAGCCAATATGATCCAGTATCACAATAAAATACATGTGGGGGGGGGCTCTGTTGTCTCACAACTGTTTGAAAAGTTGAATGAATACAGAGCCATTGTTTGCAAGCTTGGGAACAGAGCTCCCTCGAGACAGGACATGACTGAAAACAGGGTCTAGGATCAGGGCATTTGGGTTTAAACTGGCATGTGGTTCTCATTGCTGCAGTATAGTGAGTGATCACTGTGTACCGGTGCTTTAACTGGCCTCGGCCTTGCACGTGAGCCGATCAAAACCACATGTTCCAGTGCGATTGTGTCTGTGGGCTCGTAAAGATGGAGCTCTGGCTGAAGAGCTGCCCCCGGCTCACACAGCCACACAGAGCCCTCTTTGCATGTTAAAAACATTTTTTTTTTCCCCCTCACTCTCTTGGCTGATGCAACGTAGTACAGCTTCCACATGGAGTGTATTTTCCCTGACTAAGGGGTTTGGGATCTGATTTATAGTACAGTACAGTTGCTGAAATGAATCTAGAGGAGTAGGGCTTTGTTTTTTTTCTAAAAGCCTCCTTGAGTATATATTCCAACAGCAATCAGAGAAGAATGGAGGTTATTAAAAGTAAATTACAGTCCAAGCTATAAGGAAAGATGACTGTTAAGGGGTGCTAAAAGATGCTTTGCAGACCCACTATTAGTTTGTTGAACCTCTTCTTCATAACTCTTTCAATCTAACTGTTTTTTGTTCCACATAGCTCCCAAACCTTTTTGTACATACCACAGATGTACTTAAAGACTTTCTCATTGACACCTTTCTTCATGTTCCAAATGTGCTCATTAGAATTATTTTTTAAGCCAGATGTTAGTTAACACTCTAAATTATAAATTGCAATATTTTTTTTTTACTGTACTGCCGATGTTTAGGTTGGTTTGGTCAAGTTAGCATTTGTAGTGCTATCACTTGGCAGCGGCAGAATCTGGAAGTAGTAGCTTGCTGACTAGTTTTCATGCACTAGTTTTCAGCTGATGTATATTTTAAAATCAAATCATCATTTCTATTTTTTTTTACAAGTCCACCAGGTACGACATTTGTAAAATTTGAGGGATTATTTTCTGGTAGAGATTAATTTTCTTCACGAGGCTGTCAGTTGATTGACAGGAAGCTCAGTGTAACATAATGTGCTCACTGACATGAAAACACACGACTCAGCTGCAATGAAAACAGCGATAACACAGAAACTGACAAAATCAAATTAAGCCTTCATGTGTTCTGTGATTGATTATCTGCTGTACAGTGGGTCAGGCAGCTCTGAAATGTGTGGATGTCATTTTTCCTTTTTTTAAAAAATGAATTAAATTGATTCTCATGAGGGAAATGGGGCAAACATGTCCTGATATTTCCAAGTATGTTGACCATGCTGTGTACAGACACAGACGGGAACAATTTACAGGAGAGGAGCAACACAGATGATTGATTCAAAATAAAAAAAGGCACAGTTTAAAAGAGTAGTTCGACATTTTAACCCTATTTGCTTTCTTGCCGAGAGCTAGCTACACAGTTAGCTTAGCTTAGCACAAAGACCACCACATATCCCCTAGTAAAACCACAAATTATTGTTTTTTACACTTTGTTTTTTGTGTGGATTTGACAAAAGAGATAAAATATGTTAACTATTAAACTTTAGAGGAGCAGGTTGAAAGCGGCAGCTACGGCTTGAGGCTAAAGCCAATGCGGAAGCACCTTAAAGTGCGATGCCACCAACGGCTGCTAGATGCTGGCTCCAAAAAATCTCTGGCTCCAATTCAAAATGTGCTTACTCTTCTCTAGAAATACTAAGTCGATATTTTTTTCAACAAGTCAATATGGTCTCAGCTGCTAGATTTGGGTCCTCTAATAAGTGTGCTGGTGGTCATTTTGGAATAATAAGATTTGAAGACTTATAGTAACTTTGATGCTGCTGTGTGGGCGTTGACTGACAGATGTGATTGACAGCTGCTGCTCTCCCTGGCTCCGGGGCTCACAGTGAGTCGAGTATTGTCACAATATTTCATTGAGTTTAATGTTACTTGATTACGACAGCTGTCCTGTTAGCACAATTTAGCTTAAGTAGCTAACGTTACATCTCGCTATGTACATCTTTATATACAGGCTTCAGGAAAAGCCAGGCTAGCTGTTTACCCCTGTTTCTAGTCTTCATGCTAAGCTAAGCTTAGTGGACAGATGTAAAATTGGTACCAATCTTCTCATCTAACTCTCGGAAAGAAAGCAAAATAAGTGTAGTTTTCAAAATGTGGATCTATTCTGCAGTTATTTACACATCGTTAAGTGTTTCATGATTAAGGTTTTTTAATTACTGTACACAACAAAGGTGTTAGGGTGGTATAATGTGTAAGATAATGATGGTGGGGAAGTAAAATAGAGGCCGGCTGTCACAGGCAGAAGTGTCCACAGTGGTGCTGCTGGTGTGGATGCTTTGCCCTGAAGTCTCCTGGCAGAAAGCCAGCCGCAGCCTCACACTGTGCCTCTGTGCCTTATCTTGAGCAGCCAGGATGCTGATTACAGGGAGGCTGTACAGGCATGCACGTACATCCTGCTCTGTGTCAGAGACAGCACAGCTGTGTATCTGCCTCCACAGCACAGCAGATATGCTCAAAGTCATTATTATGCCACTCACTGTAATAGGATGGTCTTGCTGCAGTGTTGTTCATTTTATATCGCTTTCTTGGACACTGATGGCAACAGGTCATGTGAACAGAATGATGTTTGAACACTGAAAAGGATGCCATAGGTCATACTGACTATGTTTTTGTTCACAGTTAATCTTGATAACAAAAAGAAGATGTCTATCTGGAAAAATCTCAAGCAACTCCAAACGTTTGAGGGATGAGTGCATTTCAAATGAATCCATCTCATACTCAGCATCCATTAGAATCTTATCAACCCACGTTTAGCTTTTAGTTTTGAAAACATGATCTGTTGTATTTGCTTTAAACGCACAATATGTAATTTCAGTTGCTAGGGGTCTCTCAATCAAAACAATAGCAAAAGATGGAGTGTGATGATGGTATGAAGTAGTGTGGGATCATGGGAGTTGTCGTCTTCATTGGTAAACAACCAGCTACTCCAGGATAGGATTACTACAGTGTTCATCGTTCAGGATGTTTTTACTGGGAGCCGACTTATCCACAGAGGTCTCCTCCTCTCCAGAACAAACATGGTGATTAAAACAGGTGAAAACACTGAATAAAACAGTTTCACATAAAAAAATCAGTGTTTCTCTGACGCTGTTTGATCCAGACATCCAGTGACTAAAATCCTTCATCCAGTTAAAACATATAGTTATAAACGACCAAGATCTAAAAAGTTTATCATAAAAATGTGGCTTAAAACTGAATCAAGTCAATTTATACAGCCACAATGCTGATGTATTATCTTGTAGGTGTATACTCTTCGGTAGAGGGGGTATGACGCTGTTGACAGGTGACAAAATGAAATGGTTAATTTCACCTTCCTTTATATCCATTATCTTAAAAACCTTCTATTTTGGATTTGTTGTGTTGTTCATCCATCCATCCAGTGTTGGTCATCAAACGCTTAATTTGTGCGGCATAATAGCGCCAGTCCCCCTTGACTCTTTGGTAACTTTTTAATTTCTCTATTGGTTTCTTCTCATCCCACATAAATGTCTTAAAGGTTTTATCCCATTTCTTAAAATATTTAGATGGTATATAGAGCAGGAGATGTTGGAACAAGAAAAGAAATCTGGGAAGTCATATTAATACTGCTTTTCAGGAGCAGTTTGTTATGTTGAGGTAATTGGATATGAAAGGTCCAAAGAGTCAGTGAGTCAGTGATTTTCACTGTGGTGTGAGTCTGTCAGTTGTGAATAGGACTGCTATTTCTGAACCTCTGCAGCTGTGGCAGAAAAGTGTCAAGAAAGTAAGTCCATCTTTTGTGTCCACTATATCTCTTTAAGGGGAACGTGACACCAGCGACAGACAAGCAAAGAAGAGGTATGTATCTGACCTGGTGTCTGAACTCTTTTGCTGAGGGGTAAAGAAGCACAGTCATAGAGAAGCACCGCTCACGCTTATAGACAGCGATACCACAAAAAGCTCACAACAGGTGTCTGCCTGTAGGCTTGAGAAACAGCGTCAGCCCTGGCTGTGTCTCTCTCTTCAAAACAGTGCAAACGGGTAAATACATGAATGTAATAAATGTCAGGGGATAAAGAAATACAATGCATGTATTTAACATTAAACAGGATGAAAGCGCTGCTGTTATCAAGAGCCTGCAGTCACCTCCAGGCTTTTTGTTGGGTTTCATCAGCAGGTTTGACTCAGTTGTTGATCCAGTGGAACAGAGCTCATGAAACTCTCGCTGCATTTTTATAACTGGCAGTAAAAAGACAGCATCAGCCTTCAATTCAGACTCCTGCTGTCTTTTCATATGCTGAATTAATAACAAACAATCAACTCCTTGAATTTGAAAGGAAGCTGCTTGGCACACAAATTACATCATTTGGTGTTCAATGTAATGAAAAAAAAAGGCACGAGATGGACAAATGGACAAGAAAGCAGAGGGGAGAAGTTGATTTTAACTGGCACGGTCACTGATTAAACTCGCAAAAGTTTTATTTCATTTGTGACAACTTAGTTTAGATTCATCACAGAGGATTACAGAAGCAAGCTAGTTAATGTTAAATATTCTCTAGATTTGCAGTGTAAAACTATTTGTATTCAGTGTCATGGAGATATTGAGAGACATAATTTTGAGATACTTAACATGCTGATGAAAAAGCTGTGATAATATCAAACATTTCAGATTTCTTTAAAAAATGCTTTTTGTTGAGGAATCCTAACCGTGTATTTGAAATGTTGACGGATCAGCTGAGGATCTTTGCTGCATGTCATCTCCCATTTCTCTCTCTCTCCATTTGTTTTCTGTCAGGTTTCTACTGTCCTCTGTCAAGTTAAGGAAGGAGGAAATGCCCCAAAATATTTTTAAAAAGCTTTTTGTGTCAGTTTGCGCTTCAGCTTTGCCTCTATGTTTTGTATTTCTGAAAATATTGTGTAACAATCTTGCAAAGTTTGTGGTCCTATTAATCTAGACTGTGGGACAATATTCCAAAATCCTGTTTCCTCTAAGAAAAAGGATATTTATGTCATAAGAAAATATAAAGAAAATAAGCCTTAGCCTTAGCAAATGAAACACACATGAAATCTCTGAGGCGAGAATGTGTCGAAACTTTAAGTCACACGATGAGGACCTTCCTTGAATTTGAGTACGACAGTCTGCAGCAGATGCAGCAGGACATTAAAATGCAGCAGCACCTGTCTCTGCTGCAGTGCAGGGGGTCATGACTCCTAGACCACCAAGAACTGCAAATACTACTGTAGAAGTACAGGAGTACTTTACACAAGTCCATACTTCTTCAACTACTTATTCATTTTATATTGTTTAACTTTTAGTATCTTGGTTACCTCATACCAAGGCAAGAAAGGCCAAAGAAGAAGCCTTTTGTGGCTGCTGATAAACACAGAATATAGCAAATAGAGAGGGCTTACTTCTATTGATATCTTGATAAAAAATAATGATTAAAAAGCACAATTGCAGCCAAAAGTCTAATCAGTAAAAAGAAACTGCATGATGTGACCCTGTGACTCACTGAGTCAGCCACAGGAAGTCCTTTTCCTGCATTGCAGCAACTTAACAGCTTTCTAACAACTCGGCCATGTGCTGGAGTGATTGAGGAACTCTCGAGCTTTTCCTGTCTGTCCACAACTCTCTTCAACAAAATCTGCCATCCATCACTCACTTCCTGTTTGTACTGGAGACTCAGTTTACATGCTTCCTGTATAGGCCAAAGGACTTCCCTCATGACCCTCTGGATAAACTGAATCTTTCAACGGCCTGCTTATCTGCTTGGTGCACAATGACATAAATATGGGCTCAAGATTCATCAGTGCACACACACAAAAGCACACATCACAACAGTAAGGCATGTGAGAATCATTAACCAATAAATAAATGATTAACTTGAACCATGCATTAATACTGGACCAGATATGAGAGTCATGAGGTTTAGTTTGTACTATTATTTTGCTTTGTATTGAACTTTTCTTTTACACACTTTTGTTCTGAGATGCTGCTGGCTTGTCGCTCACCCCCACCATCTAAGTGTCAGCTCCTGTATCTGGTGACACTGACACATTACCACAGTGTTGAAAGAGCTCTCCCCGTTTGGGCTGCCGAGTCGTGTCTTGTCTACTTCTCCTCCCCAGTGATCATTTGAGCTCGCGATCATTGGGAACATGTGGTTTCAGGCCATCACGAAAGGCTGCAGGACCACCAGTGGCACCACCACCACCACCACCACTGTCTGGTATAGTCCCTACGAGAACAAAGCGAGAAAAAAAGTGAAAAAAAGTGTGCCAAAAGTTAGCATGTGGTATAAAAGTGCTGATCCTGTGCGTTAATCAGGGGAAGAAGTGCTGAGGCTGCTCATAAAACCTAATGTTTGAAATCAGCCTTAGGATGCACGACAGTGGGCTATAAATAGAATTGGTGAGATGATGCAACTAAAGTGCTACCCCCAACTTTAAGGTTCTGAGACTTTTAAACAGACACGCCCAGCTGATCCTCTTCAGCTACGGAAAAGCAAGGTAACACTCCCTCTGGTCTGTGATGGCACAATGTTTAATTCATAAAGAGGCCACGACTCCCACTGATGCTTTAACATTCAAGTTAAATGTATCAGAGGAGAAAAAGGCAACTTCCTCCTTACATGACAAAATGTGTCTGCTTCAATTATTCAACGCTGGAAGTTGATGACATAAGTGCAGAGCAAAAAAGCATTTTGAGGAAAAACAAGGCAGGCTGACAGCTGCAAACATGAAGGTAGCAGGTTTTGGTGTGAAAACTTCACTGCTGCTGTCGTCCACCACCGGTGATATTATTCAGCGAGTGCCACTGTACTTGGCCAGAGTGTATGTGAAGTGGTGCTTCACACACAGAGGTAGGCAGGCAGCTCTAGCTCCTCATAAAACTCACAGAGAGATTACCAAAGTACACATTCTGGGGGGGGACCATGGTCCGTCTGGGAATCACTGGATTAGTTATCAGTTAGCCGTCATGAAATTTGGGGAATTCAAACTCTGAAAGCTGTATTAACTGATTTTGTTGGACAACCTGGGGACAGAACGTCCAGATATCACATCCAGCAAACACAGAGCTAAATTAGTATTAATTCATGTTGGTGTTTCTGTCCACCTGACGAGTCTAATAATCAGTCTCCTTTTAGCTGTGTTTTGGTTTCAACCAACCTGAGTTGAACATCTGGCTGCTAGATGTTCATCACTAGTTAGCCACTAATTTCTTTGCCGTTTAGTGCTGGACAGGTAGCAACAGCAGTTTCCTGCTGATGATAGACACAAGGCCTATGAGACTGTATAATACAGTACATTTGCAAGCCTTAAAACCAAAACAATTATCTTATGGTGTGATCAATGCAGGACTCTATTGATATTGATATTGATATTGTATATCTGATATGAAGAGGAAACTTACTTCCAGAGTTTTTGGTTGTGTTTGATAAGGACATATTTGTTTTTTCTGTGAAAATTGAGAAAGTAACCTTAACATATAAACTCACCCTTACCTTTGAACTCATGTATTGCCCCTGATGACTTGGTCTTTTCTGTTTCTTCATTCTTTTTATTTTGCTGTCTTATATATAATATATAATATATTATAATAAAATCCATACAAATAAAGTAAACAAAACAATGAGCTAAAAGAGGCTGAAAATGTTCCATAGCTGCTTCTGTGCTGGTGGGTTTGCCACTCCCAGCAACTTCTTTCACATTGCACATAATCATTTGATCTGCTGTTAATATAAAAAACAAATGTTGACTAAACAATCTAACCTCAAGGTCCACTTAGTAGCTGTCTTTCAAATCATGTGATCTACTGTACATCAGCAGATGAAAAGTGCGCATCTATATCCATGTCAACTGGGAAAACTATCCTCTGATGAAGATCATGTGATATGTTTAAAAAGCTCCAGAACAGCTATTTACTTGCGTTGCTTTGTGAACTGCTGTTTCCGAGGTCAAGAATTCACTTTTAAATTCAAATTAAGAATGGATTAATGGAGCTATAAATAAATGTCAGTTAAGGCTGCATGATGTGGAGAGAAACTGTCTTACACTGGTGAAATGTGGAGCAGATAGCAATGTTTTTATGTGCTTACATGAATCTGCAGCTCCACATTTCAACCAGGATTACCAGGAATCGAGTGGATTTCAAAATTGCAGGTGGGGATTATGACTCAGGCTGAGGCATTATCTCCTCAATCCCAACCCTGTTGTTCAATATTTCACCTGCAGATTACAAGGACACAGGGCCCATGCGAATCCTGTGAAATGTATTCATCTGCAGGGGTTAAGCGGCCACTGGACTGCCATTACGTAAATCATATTCACATCTGACACATGATGTAAATCTCTTCTGAGAGGATCAATACTGTCCTGACTAAAGCAGATGAAGATGTGAGGTATTTCTCTTTTTGTCGGGGGATTTGGAAGACATATGGCTCTTTCCCCCTGATGAAAGACTTTTTCCTTATGTTGTCAAAACAGCAGCAAAGCAGCAGCAGGGAGAAGCCCCCCCCCCCACAAGAATAGGCATCCAGCTGGGGTCAAAGGTGAGGGTGCTCCCTGCCAGTCAGAGGACAGGAGCATTAACAGAGCACTCTGTCCATCTGCAAGCTGACCAAACCAACAGCTTAGGTTACGACTCTTCATCCTCCCTCCCCGGTTTCTATTGTTCAAACGTGGCAGCTTACAGTGCGAGTCTCTATTTTTAAAATGTTTTCGCTCTCTTCCTGATTGCTGCTTCTTGCCCGGCTGACACGATTTTCCTGCAGAGTGACTTGGTGTTTATACCAACTTGTGCACGTGTCCTGCAAAGATGGCTCAGTGTGTTTGTATGTGCGTCTGAGTGAGTCACCTCCTCTACCTATCATCTATCTTTATTTCATCTGCCACCACAATGCTCATAAAGACAGTTCATGACCTTCCAACCTCCAGCTCCTTCATCCTCAGCTGTCTTGAAAGGCTCAGCAGACTGAGATTTATATGCACTCAAGGCCATTACAATGTTATCGCCTTAATTTCTCACCACCTTTTGACATATTACTTACTGGTTTGATCAGTGCACAGTGAGGCGCTGAGCGTGAGGGCGACTGTCTTCCACCATAACCTTGTTTAGAGAGACTTACAGTAGATTCGTTGTTTGAGTTGGAGAGGATATCCTTTTCCCTTGTGGCTTGAAGACATGTAATATATCTTTTTTCCCTCCTCTCAGGACTGTGAATGTTTTGTTTCAATCTGTGTTTGTCACGAGAGATTTAAACACAGATTATATCTGTATGAAAGACAGCTACAGACGGACGTTTATTTCAGATGCTGAGACTTAAAGGGGACATATTGTGCTTTTTGTGATTTTCTGTTACTTATATACTGTTATGATGATATCTATGTTGAACATGGTCAAAGCTCCACAACTTGAGGTTATCATAAAAGCCAGGGCTTCAACCTGCTCTGAACGTTTCATTTGCAACTTTTTTTTTCTACCTTGCCTCGCATGCCCGTAAACAGCCTCCGTTATGTAGCCTTTGTGGCTAAAGTTGTTGCTAAGGTTTTTCCATGTGTTGTTTGCCTTTTCTACTCTAAAATTTCAGATCGGATTTCAGCTCAAACACATACAGATGTATTTGAGAAGTTGACATTTCGAGTAAAGAGCAAGAAGTTGTGAAATCCTACAATTATAGTTTGTTTCATGGTTTGTTGACGTAGCCTGTGGATCCAGAAGAGCTGACCAACAGAACAGAGTGGGCTCATCGTGAGGGAGCCTTAAAGAGACAGGAGCTAAAACAGCCTGTTCTAGACAGAGGCTGAACCGAGGGGCTGCATGAAGGGCCAGTATAAGATAAAGAGTTTTTAGTTGTAAATTGTAAATCAGGGCCTGTCAATGTGCATATACTGTATGTCCCCTTTGAACTTCAATTAGTTTTTGGCTATTCAACTATTTTCCCCCCAGTTTATCATACCTTTATAAATAAATACTTTTATCTATGAAAGGTTGCTGTTATGGCAGGAAAGCCTATGACCCTGCTGCTCTGTTGAATTTAAAATCTGTATATCTGATGCATATTGTTCTGTTCTCAAGTACCATTTAATTAATAAACTAATTTAACTAATAATTGTTGTTGGGGCAACAGCTTTATTATTATGAATATTGCCAGAAAAAAAGTTGATCTGTAATAAAATGTCCGTTGTATTGACCCTTTAAAATTGAATTAATCACCTTTGTTCAAACATTTCTCCCTCTGCTCTGAACTGATAAAAGATATCTGATTTAGTCTTAGATTTCTTTTTGGTCAATACGTACATCATGTAAAACATATCCTCCAAAAATGATACAAATGAATCAATGAGTGATCATTGATTCATTTAATAACATTTCTTTCTTGAGATGTTCATCTAACTCAACTAAACTGCAGTTGCCACAATCACTGTAATGTTTTGACCCACGTTATGTGTCAAAGTTCAACACACAGGAGCACAATAGAGTCATTTTTCAGTTCTACATTGATTTGTGAGTAAACTTGTTCATCATCTTTTCTATCAGTATCTATCTTCAGTTTCTGTGAGATATCTGTCTCCACTCCAGTACAATGGAGGCAAATGGACTAAAACAACAACATGTCATGTATCTGGAAAGACAAGTTGTAGGTACAGTTATTTTTTCCGATAACACATAGCTCGCCAGTCACGCGTATATCCCGTGGAGGAAAACAATACTATGGGGAACAAAGGAGTAACAATTCAGCATTTTAGAGGAAAGGAGAAATAAATTATACTAATATTATTGTAAATCCTGGGAACCGTTCTCTATAAAAAACAAATACACCCCTAACTTCAGGTATTTCTGATGAGCAAATGCTACACAAGATTCACCATTGCAGAAAAACTCTGAGATTTGAGCGACCTCATCCTCATGCTTACTTCCCAGACCCAAGATAACCATCTCTGAGTCACTCCTAAGCATGTTTCAAAGAGCCCACGCCAGCCGGTATTAGCTGTGCCCTCCCTCACATGTACATCCTGTCAGTGTGACACTGTTACAGACTTGATAAGACAGCGCTAATATTACCAGAGCAGAGCATAGCTGCATCTAAAGGAACATGATGGAAATATGAGACATTCTCGCTGACGTTTTCTTCGGGGGACTGGCAGTGTTACATACTGTACAGCCTCGGTGACTGAGATAACACATCATTATCTATTTTCAGTTGGCTTTACCGAATCTAGCCTGTCATTACGTATGCAGTGTGGAGACGTGGAGGAGAGGGGATATAGACAGGAATCTTTGACACAGAAAATATGAAAGAGACACAATTTTCATCATTTGGGTGCTACAAATTTCCATCTTCACTGCTGATTATTACAGATATATCCATAACTGGCTGCAAACGGCTCTTTCACTATAGCAACACTTTTGTCACACTGGTTTTTCCTCTCAGTTTGTTTTGTCATGTGGATTCAATCAAGCATTTTCCTCTTTACAGCAAATATGAGCAGATCAGGTTTTATTGTGTTTTTCAGTAAATTATCAGGTGAAACTTTAGGTGGATTTCAACTTCCATTACAAAGAGCTTTGTTGAGTAGTGAAGATGAGAAAACTGAATTCAGTATATTTTCAAGGAAATCTGATGTTTGACTGTTATAAAGAGTTCACCTAAATCACTAAAAAAATATGTTTTCTCATTTACCCTTAATGATTAGCAATGCAGAGTAGAGACCAGCTGGCTTTGATCAAAGTCCGCCTTCCTGCACCTCTATAGCTCACTAATTAACATGTTATTATCTTGTGTTATGGGTGCAGTAACTTCCTGGAGTTTTGTTGTCACAGGGACTCCAGACAGTCATTGCTCTCAGTTGAGAAAAATGACACATACAACACATAACCACAACTTGTAGTTTTTACACTGTTTTTGTGTGGATTAAACAAACAAGACTCAACCTATTAATTAGTGCGCTTTAGAGGTGCTGGTAGGATTTTATTAGTTTTGGGCAGAGCCAGGCTAGCTGTTTTTCCTGTTTTTTTGTTTTTTTTTTTTTGTGCTAAACTAAACTAAACTAAGCTGCCGGTAATTTCATACACAGATATGAGAGTGGTATCAATCCTCTCATCTAATTCTTGTGAATGAAAGTGTTTTTACCAAAATATTTCTTTAAGGTATCTGCTTCTGACATTTCTGCCACCACCCCAATATTGTACAACTGAAGTGAATTTATGTTAGTTTGTTCACAGATTTGAAAATGGCATTATAAAATTCAACATGTCTTTTCAGAGACAATGTCCCTGTTTCTCCGACGGCAGAAATCTCAGAAAATGTCAAGACCTTGGCAAAGAAAACCAAAACTATTGCATTTAAGAGGTTAGTGTGTGAAACTTTTTGTTTTCCAGCTTGAAATGTGTAAAAAGTAACTCCTGCTGTTTACGTATGTAGGACAGCTCAGCGATTTTAAGTCAAGCAGGCAAAGAGCTCAGTGTGTTTAACTGCAGTGTGAGTGCAGCCTGAAATTGGACACCAAGCGTTACACTGTTGTCTCCTGACACACACTCAGCAGCTCTCACGGCTTCATCACCACCCCCTTCGTTCATGGGAGTTTCGAAGAAATCTTTTTTTTTTTTTTTTTTTTTAAATCTATTTGATTTCAAAACAGTGCGATAAAGAGTGGGAGAGCACCTTGCAGTTTCAGCTTCATTGTTCAGCTGGTTCTGGGACTGCAGCCAGGCATTCCTTGAAAGGGAGAAGTTCACTGACGTGGTCCCAATAAACGGCTATGTATCTTTGGTGGCCCATGATGCAGGCTGAAAGTCCCTGTGTTGTGTGGCTGTTGTTGAACATGGTTTAATGTTTTACTCTTCTCCTGGCTGTAAAAGTTTGTGTCTATAGGAATGGAATGCGTGAATCATGTCGAGCAGCTTTAACAATGACAAAAAGGACGTTTAAGTCACTGCAGTATATTAAAAAAACAAGAATGTTGAGTGCAGTCCAAACTGGAGAATGAAAGCCAACCATGAAGTCACAATGTACACACAAGTTCAATGAAGTCTCACAGGGTTTCTGAAGTGCCCTTGAGCAAAACACACACAGCCCTTGGCTGCTGCTCTGTAGCTGACCCTGCACTTTGATCTCTGTGGAGCCCAAGCAAAAAGACATACTGTATTCCCACTTGTATGGATCAATAGTTATCACACATCACATATGTATTGTTGCTTATAATATTTGGTTGCTTTATTATTTTGCCATGAAAGAGTCCCTCAGAGTGATACTGAATTATTGTATGAAAAACAGATTGGTGTTTACACAAAAAGGCCGGTGTGAGATTATAAAATTACACAATTTCATGGATAAATATCTAGAAAACAATGATTGGTGGCTTTAAAGCTGCACTTATCAATATTTTTACCATAACAATTAATAAAATGTGTAACATGAAAGGGGTGGCACGTAGTGACAAACTTTCAGAGCATTATACTTCTCAAACTTCTGCAGTTTCCCTTAAGCTCTACAGAACGTTTTAGCATCTTTCAGCTCACTGTTTTGGTTTTCTGGACCCCAACTTTAATTTTCTGCTTCACTCTCACTGCTCTCATAAGCTAAAGTATGCAGCAGATTTCAGTGAAAAAGCTCTGATGAACCCATTGTGCGCCAACTTCCAGCACCAAACAGCAGACAGTCAAAGTTAGCAAATAGCTGGTGAACATGGTAAAGCATTTAGCTGCTATGGAGTCGGATATTTCCCTCAGGAGCTGGTGGACACTAAAACAGAGCTAATGGCTACACAGGCAACTTATTAACACATTTGCCATATCAGTTTCACAAGGTGATAATCATTGTTGTACTTTCAGCTGCTCCCAAGTGGCCAAAAATCAATTAATGCTGATTTAAGCTGCTTACTTCCCTCTATTGCATAGTTTAGCTGTATCAAAAAGGAAACTACTCCTAATGAAGTTAAACTCTCCACTACAATAGGGGCCAAAACCCAACAACATTCCTCAGACTGCTTTACAACAGTCGCTTTGGCTGCAGTAAATGGACCACCATCCTGCAACAAGTCTTAAATGTACATTGTGTTTATAGAGAAAACAAAGAGGGACCTCCTAACACACCAGTCACTGCTTAGTCAGGATGTGGCAAACGTCACCCTGGTTAAGCGCCACATACAGCTAATCTACTCCATGTGCTTGAAACCCGACACACTGACCAAGTGTGGAGGCACAACAGGACGGACGGGCGTTGTTGTTGATGGAAGGTTCCCCAGTGACCCATCAATACAGCAGAGCACTGCCCGATGACCTTATTCTTCATCTTCAACCACCCCCTTCCTCCGGTCCTGCACCCTGGTCTGCTCCAGCTGCAGGCTCCTGCCAGGAGCCCATAAAGCCTTTAAAGCAAGGGAGCACAGGGGCCAGTGTGCTTGAATCTACTAGCTGAAAATTACTGACAAAATAAAGGTTTTAATAAGCTTGCAGTGGATTTTTCATGTATACATTTTTTTTTTCTTTTAAACATCAGGTGGCACAGTGGCTCAGTGGTTAGCACTGTTGCGTCACAGCATGGAGGTCCCGGGTTTGAACCACATCCACCCAAGATCCTTTCTGTGTGGTAGTTTGCATGTTCTCCCCGTGTTTGCATAGGTTTCTGCCGGATGCTCCATTTTCCTCCCACCATCAAAGACGTGTATGTTAGGGTTAATATTCCTGTCAGTACCCTGACCACTGGTACTGGCAGAAAGAACTGGAGTTGGTCCTGTTGGAACTGAGGCTGCCTACTGCTCCTAGTGTATAGGATGGGTCAAATTCAGAGGACTAATTTCATTTCAATGTATGTGAGTGCTGAGAAATGACAATAACGAGGGTCTTAATCTTAATAAGAAAGATTATTATGTTAAATGATAATATTCAGTGCATTCCAGCACCAACTTAAGAGCAAAATGTTGCCTTCATTTCCCAACATGCCTTTCACCAACCCCAGAGAAGATGAAATATGATATGATATAAACTGCCTGTCCTCATTCCAATCAATATATGAATAGAATTGTAAACTCATGAGATTCATTTTCAGGTTGAGAAAAAGAAGCGATAGTTGCAGTTTTTCTGTAACTGCATTGCTTTCTGGTTCATTGAGATTATCGTCAATGGAGAAATTTGTATTTCTGCCTCTTCTATGGTGGATTTCTTCTTGTATTGTTTTTAAATGTTGATGCACATAGGTGAGCTTTTAACAATGATCTTGAGGAAGTGACACCAAAATTTGAAACTTGAAAAAAACAATACTTGAGTTGTATTCACATTATTGTGGAGTGTCCTCCATTACTTATTATGTGGTGTGTTGCGATAGTCCAGCACATTAATATGCAAAAGATATTTTTTTTTTAACATTGACCTGAGTAACACTGATCTTTGTGAGAAAGTGATTAGGATTCATCCTCTGGGGACCATGAACGTGTGTAAAAACTTTCATGGCAATCGATCAAATAACTGTTGATCTGGGCGAAAGTGGTGGACTGACCGACTGATTGATTTTTAGCAATGCTAAAAACTCATTGTAATGGTCATATTCATACAAAGAAAAATCGAGAAAAGAGATAAATCAATGAAATTTTCTGACTTGCTGGTTTTAATGCTTCTTGGTCCCTTTTTCCTTTTTCTACCTAGATTTCTTCATGTTAAAGAGAGATAGTATATTCATGTGAACCTCACATCAGCAAGCATGTGTTAACCATTATGCTAGACATTTTCTACCCTTATTTTTACTCTCACAGAGTGACACAAATTTGGACAGATCTTTCCTGAACAACAGATTCTCATGAAAGTACAGTTTTAGGGTGGTGTAAGATCAAAATATTTCCCAAAAAAGAAGTAATCAACCAATCCCAGTCTGCACTTTCTGTTGTCCTCCTTTTCCACAGATATAATTACCCAGCTGTATTTGGCATGTATTATTTTCATTCAGCTGGTCAAATTAGCAATAATCACAACTCTGAGCATGACAGAGAAGTTTCAGTTGGCCAATCAAGACAATAGCTTTGGATCCCGCAAACCCCAAAAAATGTACCGCAGATCCCTCTCTCAGCATCTCTCGTACCACGTGGCTGACTCTTAATCAGAAACAGGCAGACTGAATTATAAAAGCTGTGAACAATTAACATGCATGAGGTCTCCCCTGCCTCAATGAGAAAGGAATTGTATCTGCTTATGTTAATTTCTCAGGATTAATTTAAGAAGCTTTTAAGGGCACTTCAGTAGGAGGGATTTTTTTTAGAGTGACTCTTTTCCTCCTTTGTGGAGTCAAGAGAAAACTGTTCCTTGCATCACTGAAAATATACATCCTGTACTCCAGAGGTCCTGTATGCATAAATAATGAGTAAAATGTGAGAAACATCCTCTCGATGCCACCATTCAGCAGCATCTTGTGTGTGTGTGTGTATGTGTGTGCTTTTGTGTGTGTGTGTGTTTGTGGTGTTGGCTCAGAGCTGGGCTGGCGCCGTGTTTGGCCCCATGGCTGCGGCTCCAGATGTGCTCTGTCTTTTTCTGTGAAGGACTGCTCAACACACCCCAAGGAGGAGGATGAAGAGAACTCTGCAGCAAGATTGAGAAGGAGGAGGCACTGCTGCAGGAACTGAAACGTGACCTCCTCCTCCACCCTCTCGTCCTCGACGCTCCCTCCACCGCCCTGTGTGACACATTACTCTGAGAAGTCTGAGCTTTCAAGGGACTGTGAGAAAATTATTAGGGGCGGGAGGGGGCTGAAATTTATATTTCCCCTTTTTAAAAAAAAGCAAGGCCCAATTGAGTTAGAAAACCACAAGTCCCTCCCTGCATATGTCAAAATAATATAGCATTGTTAAAGGATTTGGCTGGAGATTTTCTATACTTTTCTTATTGTCAACAAATTTCATGTGCAGAGCCAAACCAACAATGAACTCATCCTGCCTACAAGTATTGTATGTGTATCCAAAGCCTGATATGTTGTATTCCTCTGTGCCGTAGACCTCCGTTGTTGTCCAAAAACTATTAAAAACATCAGTCAGTGAGCCACACCCCTGCTCTGGGTGACATGTTCCTTCGCTAAGAAGAGTTTTTAGCTTGTTAGTTTGTTTAGAAACAGCACCAAAGACTAATAACAGGGTAATTACATTTTCAGTCCCTGAGGATATTTCATGTAAGGCAGACGCCACTGCACATGAACAGGAATGCGGTTCTGTTTACAGGGATTCGCTAGCTTGTTGTGCAACATACCACAACCTTCAGTACAAATTTGCCAAAATGCTGATACTGAAAATTTCTGCAAAATATTTACTAACAATGTGTTTCATTCATTTTCCCAATGTTATCAACTAAAGCATCATTGAACTTTTTATGGTCATGTTGAAGCACTCACAGCACTTAAGATAAGGAAAAGATTGTGGTCTTGCTCATTTAAGTTTAAATTGACTTGAAACACAAGACACTTTATTAACATTTCATTTAACCATGATCTCAGGAAGACGTGGTTCAGTGAAGCATGTCGATTCACAGATGGAACAAGTTGACAAAGTGTGATGTTGAACTTGCATTAGGCATAGTTTATATGACATATTTAACTTAACTGTAACTAAGCTTTCTGCATCAAAGCAGTATAAAATGAAGGTGGAAGCGATTGTTGGTTTGGGGAAAAATGGAGAAATAACATTGAGTCACTGGTAACTATAAAGATCCACATGTACTCTGTGTTTCCTCAAACTGACATATTGACCCTATTAACTATTAGTTTATGAGGAGAAGAATACAGAGACTGGGTAGTTATCATCTGCTATCTTTTTATGTAATTGTATATCAATGGAAGGTTCACTTGAAATAGTCAGATGACCTTTAACCAGAAGAAAACAATATCCTACCCTTTTTTTGCTCCCCCTCCCTCTGTTATAATTTTTTTGTACAGTCCCCAAAACAGAGTCAGTTAAATCATCTCGTTTGATTGACACAGTGATGCAGTGGTGAAATAATCAAATTTGGCCGGATCCCTGTTGTCTGCTTCGGGCTCCACCTCTGGACGCCTGCCAGGCCTGCTGTAGATCAAGCACAGTGGGCGAATTCCTTCATCACATTAACTCTCCCCTCTTGTTAGGGGCCAAATATTGTTGATTTACATATGCAATTAGCAGTGCTGAAGGGGCAAATTTCAGACTGACAATAGTTGTCATGGTCCAAAAGAGTAATGCAATTAGAGCCAATTGTTTAAGCACGTCCGCCCAATTCAATTACTCATGTGCAGCTGACAATTACTGTCTGGCTGTTTGAGATGCACGACTAATGAATGACATCGGGACATGCTGCCACCTTGCATTACTGCACGCCTGACTTTCCCCCTGACACAGTTGTCCAAAATAACACCAGATTCCTTTTAAGTAACACATGGAGAAATCTTGTTCACATCAGCAAAAATATTCAGCAACTAATGATGAGCTAAATGAGAAGATTCACGTTTTATTTGATGTTTTCAAGCTTAGATTGTGATTTGCTGAAGGCGTAACATGATCTAGTAAATGAGAACAGAAGCAACAAAGCTTTAATGTTTTCATCCAGAGGGATTTTACTTTTCTTTTTTTTTCTTTTTTTTTCTTTACAATTTTACACTGCATGAAGGAAATAAAAGCCTTTGCTAAATAAGTTTTCTGACTCACACCCAAGTTATAAAGGAGGTAATAAAATGTAAGAATACTTAGAAGAGAGAGAAGCCCACCACAGAGAATACTGAGCTCATTGTTTTTCATCTTTTGCACAAAGTTCAGAAACGTCCCACAGCTTCAGACAGCTTGAAGTCATAGGGGGGACTTGATTTTATTAAAAACAGGGAGGATCTGTTTGTATGAACTGCTCAGATTTAATAAAGTATGTAAATAATTCACACATCTTACATATTAAATCCCTGAAATGTACACTATATCGTTTTGTTTGACGTATTTAGCTGAATTTTGAGGTAATCTGTCCTTTTTATAAAGATTAACATCTTACTAAACCTGCAACAGTGTACACTTTATAATAATATTTATATTTCATACACATATTAGCTTCTTATCTCAAGGATTTTGAAGCTGGACAGACTGTACTCTAAACCAAAGGAACTCCATGCAGGATTATGAATTTTTATTTGGCAGGCAGCCCTCAGTAATCAATACCCAGTTTTGTTTATTTATTGACATGTGCAGTTTAGCCGATATTTCCTCCTAGTTTTATTGTTTTTTTTTTACTATATTCAGCTGGAAAAGCAATATTTCCTAACTCTTAACATTTACAGCAAATTTCATGCTCAGATCTCATCACTTCCTTACAATGTAACATATAAGCCAAAGTTTATTGATGAGGTCAGGCCTGTTTTGTGTGGTGCAGCCAGAGTTCATTGACTTTTGAAGCGTTTTGAAAGATTTTATGTTTGTTTGCCAGAAATCAAGATGTAACACAAAAAACACTTTTATTAAAAAAAAAAAAAAAATTGAGGCACTGTGCTTTATTTGTTTTGTGTCTATTTTATGCTACCTTACTGCACTACAATTTTTTAAATTATATATTCAGTGGTGGAAGAAGTGAAATTACCACAATGTAAATACACTGTAAATTCACTTCAAGAGTCAAAAGTAAAAGTATTCATTATGCAATATAATGGCCATTTTCAGGGTGTTATTGGATTATTATTACTGATGCATTAACATGTAAACAACAGTTTAATGCTGTAGCTGGTTGAGGAGGCGACTTTATACACTGTAAAATTGTTTATTTAATAACATTGCATTCTATATTATAGACTGATCATATGGTTTGTAAAATCTTAAACTGCAAAGTATATATTGCATAATATTCCCTATGAAATGTGGTGGAGTAGAGGTATAAAGTAGCATAAAATGGAGATTCTTAAACACAAGAACCTCAAAATTGTACCTAAGCACAGCACATGAAGAAAGTAGTTACTTTCCTGCACTGGATATATTGTATTTTTAATTCCACTGCATTTATCTTGCAGCTATCGTTACATTACATTAAGACTTAATACAAAATATGATGCATTGTTACAGATTAAACTGCCCAAATCTCCCCATTTTTCAACTACAAGAGTAATAGAATCAGTGGGTTAGTAATAAACAATAATATAATGTGTAACAATATAACAATTCTGTACAATGACAACATTTACTTTTTAATTATTATACTACCTCTACACTTTTACTTCAGTTCACTTGTAATTGAGTATTATAATTTTGTGGTATTAATACTTTTACTTAAACAAAAGATCATAATATTTATCCACCACTGATATAGGATAATATGTCACTTTATTTAGAAAAAAACAAACCTGTATAATCAAACAGAAGCACAAATGACCATATTTATTCGCTCTTTTTTTTTTTTAAAGTGCCACCTTTTCAAACCCGAGGAGCAACCTTGTTGCCAATAAATGTCAGCGTTGTGTCAGGAAAGCTTGGCCCGGCAACAAAACATCAATTGTTTCCAATTGGCAGAATTTCCTCCCCTCAGTCGCGGTGTCGGCCTATCAGAGACCGGCTTGGTGGAACAGAGCACGTTCACCCTGGCAACCGCTCCACTCTACCTCTGCTCACTGACACTCCTCACACCGTCCTCTCCGTCTCCGTCAGATGGCCAAAATAACACCCGCCAGTGAACTGAAACTGGTTGTTCCTGCATCTCAGGATGAGGTGAATCCTAATCTAGCAGAGGAGGACGTTTCATATGCCAGATCCTGATTTCTGGAAGGCCAATTCTCCCAAGAAACCAGAGTTAAAGAGGCAAGATTTCACATTAGGAGGAGAGGTGATCTCAGAGGTTGAGGGTGAGGACTCTATAAGACATGAGACAATCGGAGAGCAGATTGTTGCGTCCTCTGCCTATAGCAGATGCTTTTGTTGGGGGAAGGAGCGATATTTGAGCCACAGCACAGATGTGGGAATACAGCTCAAGACAAGTGTGGGTGGTGCTGTGTGTTTCGATGCAGCTGGGTCAAAAGACAAACCACACTTATTTGAGTAACCCTTCCCTGACCGCACGTTCGCAAACACACATCTGTACGCAAACATACACGGACATGCTTAACACACAGCACCCCAGCGGAGAGACCTGCTTGACATAGCGCTGAATGTGTTTATTCCCCGTCTTCTTTGAAACAACAGTGTTGCCATTAGGGGCTAAGAGGGACTGGGAAGCCATGTTTAGAGGATAATCTTGTGCGGACCATCTGGTCAAGATTTTCTCTCTTTTTTTTCTGTGTTTCTGATTTCCTTTTTCTTCCCATGAAAGGATGACTTTTTGTAGTGTTGAAATGCAAGTGAGGAGTCACATGGATTTGATTTACTTCTTCATCTTGGCCAACAAATGGATAATTGAGAGGCATTTGTTGGAGAAAGGGCAGCTTGTGCAGCATCCCACTATATAATCTATACTTATACTATTACTGATCACTTCCAGTCGCTTCTGCCCATCTGGATGCTTCAACAATCCCATTGCCCTCCCAGTATAATCGCTGTTGACACAGGAAATTTAATCTAGATATCTTGGTGATGATGAAAGTGGTTGTAATAGGATTAAACAGCTTGACAGGAGTGTGACATTGCTACTACAGGGCATTACTCCATGAGTGCAACACTGAATTATACTGTTGGGAGGATGTAACTTACTGCGTATTTGCAACATTCACAGGACTTTAATCATTTAAAGAATGGATTAATCTATTCCAGTAGTTTAGAATATAGGAACGGCAAATTAAACATCAAAATATCAGTGGTTATAACATAAGTTCCTGTGTGTTTGCAAGTTTTAGCTACTTAACTACATAACCATTTATACTTTACATTTTTGTCGACCAATTTTAACTGCAGGTGAGTATTATTTCTAGTGTTCCAGGCAACCATTGCTTTCCATTTACTACAGCATGAAAATCAACTACATGGCACTCTCAAAAGTAAAGTTGCTTCTGTTGTGTAATCCGTCACAGTAAACATCAAGTTTGCATTAACTTCTGTCATACATTATAGGCGTGTGACACTGCAGTTTAAGCACAGATTTCACAACCATGATGTAACTTTGACAAAAATAACAAAAGGGATACAAAGTAGATAAAAAATAAAGCATACTTGATGTCCACAGTTTAAACAACTTTCAGATGTCTGTTAAATGATTTTCATCCCATTAAAGTAAACCAATCAAATACCATGAAAAGAAAACAAAGTACATCAAAATTTCAAAGACAGCATGGTTTGAAAAATGGTTATTTGCAAAGTATGATTTGTTTAAATGTGCTAAATGATAAAAAAAAAAAAACATTGGTATGGTCCTTTACATGTTTAGTTTGTTTTTTTTTTTGAAAAAATAATAATCAAACCAAAATAATATTCACTTGCTGCTTTGTTGTGATGCAGCCTTACATTAAGATAACTGTGGTTTTCATAGCAGAGGTAAACCAAGCCAAATTTGATTAAACATGTTGTATGACATGTCTGGCCTTCCCAACAAACAAAACTGTTTACTGTACATTGAAAATCAGTGTGTACATCTTAACACGTACTGAAAATCAACAGACTACTCTTAGTTATTGGCATTACTGTAAGTTTAATTGCCTAATCAGACTAATGCCTCATGTGTGGAGGGTAAGAGGTTTAGGATGAATGGACGTGTAAGAAAACAGTGTCATCACGTTCAAAAATAACTCAGTATGTCACATGTGGCCAGCCTGTACCTGCTAGTAAAATGTTAAACTTCAGAATCTGGGAGATAAAAATAGGTCAAAACCCATAAAACTTCTATTTTAGACTGGACTCTTTTTTCCTCTGCTCATGTATCTGCCATGTGGCCTTTTACCATACGGCCAGATTATGGGTTGCATGGTTGGAGCCACAGAAAGCCATTACTTAGGGGCTAAAGGCTGGAGTTAAGATTATCTGCAGGACCTCAGGCCAAAGAGATTTGTATCCACAAGCACAACACAACACTGTGCTTAGCAGTGAGAGGATTCTGGGGTGGCAATGGTTAAATCCAAGATTGAGCTAATTCTGGTTGATGAGTATTTTAGTTGAATTTCTGAGGAAATCTATCTTTCAGCATGCAGAGTATCAGACAGTTGGCTAACAAGATGGGACAAAAAGCAGTAGATACAGATGTCACGCAGAGTGAAAACAGACATTGTTTCAGTCAGTAGTTGAAAGAAAAAGAAAAGAAGAGATTATGTGACAGAGCGTGAAAAGAAAGACGTTGACACAAACATCACTAATATAGCAGCTCCTCCCAGAAATACTGAAATAGAGACACACCCCTCTTTTGAGTGAGCTCCATGGCTCATGACCCATAGGCTTGCTATTTAAGCCACATTGGAGCTGCATTAAGTTTTTTCCAAATGTGTTGTTTGTTTCATCAAAAAAGATATCCCTCTAAGGCTACTGGAAGAGAGGCTACAGGGTGTGGACTGGATGCTTAAGCCAAAGTTCTGATGTGTAATGTAATGGTCTATGTGTAATGCTACTTTTTACTATTAAAAAAGCAATTGAATTACATTAAACTTCATTTATATGTTCTGTACATGTATATTCGCTACAAGGTATTGGCAGTCTATTTTGGGGGAAAATGTACCTCCAAACAAAACATTAACTATTATGCTTTTACTTGGAAATGTTTGTGAAGAAAATCTGCACCAAATCTTCAGTTCTATATCTTTTTTCAGGATTGGCTATTTAATCCTATGGACTCCTGGTATCTAAGTTAATCAAGGTCAAACTCAATGACAAATACATTACAGGAAACACAAGTTTGTTTCACTATGGATGAGTGGGAAAATAGCCACATGTAGCCTGAAAACCTACATGAAGACTTTCGACAGACACAACACAAAAAAAAAAGATAAAATTGACCAGTAATCCATTAATAGTGGGGAAACGTACTATAACAATAGTTTAGCTACAATGCTACCTTATTTAGTGTCTGGTAGCCATGTAGCATTCAGCAAAATAACTTGAAGATTTATGTCCTTGTGAAAGAAAAGAAAAGCATTTTCAGTACAAAGCCTGTTAAGACAACAAACACATTTTGATTTAATTTACTCTTTCCCAATCCAAATAAGATTACTGTCACTGTGAGAATGATTACTGGAGGTTTTGGCTGGCGATTTTCTATATTTTCCTTTATTGTCAACAAATCTCATGTGCAGAGCCAAACCGACGTTGAATTGATCTAATAACAAGTATTGTGTGTGTATCCAAAGCCTGATATATCATATTTCTCTGTGCAGTAGACCTCGTTTGTTGTCCAAAAACTACTATGCGCAGTGGCGTCTGCCATACACTGAACTATTTTCCAGAGGGTGAAAACGTGATCGCTGTTATTACTCTTTGGAGTGATTTCTAAACAAACTAATGTGATGAAACTCTTCATAATGATGGAACATGTCACTCAGTGCAGCAGTGTGGCTAGCTGACGTGTTTTTAATAGTTTTTTGGACAACATCAGAGGTCTACAGCACAGAGGGATACTATATTTCAGGTTTTGGATACACACGCAATACTTGTAAGTAGATCAAATCATAGTTGACTTGGCTTTGCACATGAGATTTGTTGACAATAAGAAAAACATCCACAGTCATGTCTTTTAAAAGAATGTTATTAATAATATTGGACTGATTTAGATTTAGTTATAAATAGAAAGCTCTTCTTTTTCATTTCGGATACAACTGAAATCAAATATCAGCCTCGGTTGCAGGGGAATTTGAAAAACAAGAGGGACACAAAGCCATGAGGGACACACAGTACAGTCATTGTGACATTCTTCAACTGTGGTTTTGATGGGCATGACCAGGAAGCCTCCAGCGGTTCACACGCTGCTGGGATGATTTGTCATCATGAATGTTGACTCATGTAAGCAACGGTCAGCGGTGGGTCCTTTCAGGTTCACCGACTGAAACCGCATACACACTGTAGGCATGGCCATGAAAGTTAAACATGCACAGTTTTATCTGAAAAGGTGCTTATTAAAATGCCAGTCCATGGGAGTTTGTTGATGTTCACAGAGAACATGGCTCAAAAAGAAATTCACAGACTGCATCAAGATAATTTTAAGCAATGGGCGACTGAGCTTTCGCCAATGCAATGTTCAACCTCTGTGCTGCATTTTACTCACAAACAACAGTTTGCGTGCCATGCATGATTGTGCAATACTTGGAAATGTTTTTGATTTGCTTGCAGTAATAGTTTGTTTAATTACACAATTCAGTCAGGAGAAAACATTACAGCTGGAGATCAAGGATGGAATATCAGGCTCATTAAAAGATGCAGAAACTATAAATTTGATAGTGATTTTTTTTAGCAGCAGAGAACCAACTCTTTTTGCTATTTTAGCCTTAAGGCTACATTAGGTTGCAAACTTTTATAATTAATTCTCCTGTTAACTTCTTCATTACACCTAATTGTGTGTCTGTCCATACAACCAACAAGGACCATAATATTAATTTGAATGCTCATATCACAGTTTTTCTATTAAGCTGTGTACTGACATCAGGAGACCACATGCCAAAAACACACTCTTCTCTCTCACAGTATATAAACAGCAGTTGACAGACTCTCACACCTCTCTGCTTGTTTGCATCAGAGCCGTCAGAGAGTCATCACACATATATCACATACTGGTTTATCTGTATGCTTTAAAGAATATTCAAACTACCAATGACTTATTGAACAAGAGATAGGAGAAAAATCTTGCCTGGATTAGATTAGTGTTTCCAAGTGAAGAGACAACAGCGATACGCTCAAATTTAACAGTAAAGGGAAATCAGCAGATAAATAGAAATATAGAAAGGCATGTTTAATTAGGGACCACCTCTTTGGTATTTTCCACATCTTTTCAAACATACAGCAGATTTGCACACGCTTAAATCCTTTACATTTTGCAAAACACAAATCAAATCAAATATAAGTAATTGATGATTACCACAGCAGATGTCATTTCTCTGCAGTGTGTAATCTAGATGTTGCTGAAACCAATTGAAATGTTGGACAACTGCAACGTGTTGAAGCCCTGGGAAAAATAATAAAACATTCTCAGACACCATGTGGTGTAATCTGCAGCTGGATTCTTACAGTATGTTTGCAACAAGAGGTTTCAGTAAGTGCATCTCTTTAACAGAAGAAACATTTTAGCTTTTTTTTAATGTGTTGTGATGACTTTCTCATGCTGTATGTACTGTGTGTCTATAAACCAGAATCAAACATAAAGTATTTATAGCATATTTATGTTTTATGATTTATGATCAATCAGAGATTTTATTGACTTGTGTGGGTGAGCGAATGGTCTGTGAACACCCCCAGTCCCTTCCCCCAAGGCTAGAGTATTATTCCAGTAATCCAGACCAGAAATTGATCCAGGCCCAGCAGCATCGTCCTGGCTGGTGGCCACGGAGTGTCTGACTGACCTTTGACCCCCAGGTCACTGCTTCTGGTCTTACTCGACTGGCTTTAAAAAGAGATGAAAACTATCAATCACTCACTGGATGGATGGACGTACATCAGAGGGAATGCATAAATCAATACACAGGAGAGGCTGTCTTTTTCTTTTTTTTTTCTCTAAATGATAAATCATCCAGGCGTATTTTGGTCGTTCTTTGGACTCTGTGCGTTCCAGCTGTTGCACCAGAGACGTCAGCACAAACCTGGTTGTCATCAGTGAGGGCAGCATGGTCAGATAACCTCATCATAGCATTTGTGGTCCATAACTCTGCGTCATCTAGTGTGTGATCAAAGAGCAAGGTGCTTGGGAACACTTTGATGGGAGTTTATTGAGAAATAAGATAAATCATGCCTTCAGTATCTTAATGTCTGTTGCCTTTTAAGCTGTTAAATCAATCTGAAAATGAGGCCTCACACACACACTACAGTGAGAGTATCAAGCCGGGCTCTCATTGAATTAGATGACTCGTATGTGGTCAGGGTCTCAACTGAGTGTTTCAGACATTTTTTAAATTATTCATGTATGAGATATGTGTTAGTGTACACACTCAATATTCACAAATAATGTACAAGAATGTACACTTTGGCAGCTGCTTCAGTTTCGTTGCAGATAAGTGGAATGACTCACATCTTATGTCTTTTAGTTAGGGAGGAGTGAGTGTGGTGGATGAGTAATCAAAGATTAGATTTTGGATAAACTAAGACTGACTGTGCAAGAAAGTCAAATAACTTGATATGGTGATTTGATTCTCAACACTTTTCAGGTAAGCACACAATCATTGTTGAGAATTTGTTAACACTTCAGTACATAATGAGGTATCATACTTACTGGGTACATACAGGACTGTAAGTCCAAGGGAAGTTGGAGAATAAGAGGAAAACAAATCTGTTTGTAACTGTTTCTAATTACTACTATATAATAATTAAGGGATACTTGAATATTGTACTGGATACAAAGTAAGACAAGATGTTTAAAATGTGGTAACAGTGCTGATATTACAATGAAAGTACTTATCATCTATTTAAGTTCTGCAAAAAGTTTTTAAATACATTTAAATTTTTATTTACATTTTGTCATTTGGCAGATGCTTTTTTCTAAAGTGAAGTTAGACAAGACAATCAAGCGTTAGAGGACAGTGACTCAAAAGTGCCGCGGTACATATCTCAAGTTATCAAGTGTAATGAGAAAGAGTACTAGACAGAAGTTTTTTTTTTATTATTGAGTAAGAAACAACTGAAACTAGACAAGTGCATAAGAAATACCATAAACAAGATGAAAGAAGTTAAAAAAAGCTAAAAGGTTGAAGAGGTTAAAGAGAAGTGTTGAGGTGTTCATGGAAGAGCTGAGTTTTCAGGCGTTTCTTGAATGCACTAAGTGAGTCAGCAGACTGTACAGAGCTGGGTAACTCATCGCAGAACCACAAATGAGATGAGTCTAGACAGTGATTTTGTACCAGGGAGTGATGATATTACATATTATATACCATATGTTGTTCATTTGCTGACCAGAACAAATGGCCTGATGACCAATTCCATTGGTCGCCTTGAAGGCAAGGATCAAAGCTTTAACTTGATGTGAGCCGCCAAATGGAGCTGTTGGAGGAAGACAAACAGAGGTTTGATAAATACAAAGTACTTATTACTATTAAAATGGTGTACATTAATGTTTCTTGGGGAACAAAACATTAGCTTTAAAACATGTATATATTTTTATGTACCATGCTAGCTGTTATTAGCCATCGGGGTGACCATGTTGGTTTGTCAGTCAGTTACTTGTTATCTGAAATAACAACTACTGGATGGATTGCCATGAAATTTGGTACCTTTATGTCTTCAGGATGAACTGGCATAACTTTTACCTGTAGGTAGTTAACCAGAAAGTACTTCACTGGTACCATGTATGTACAAAATAATTACCCACACTTTAATTTGCAGGCTGTTATCTAAAACCTTATCACAATGTCACACTGTGTTACAGCATTTATTAAAACATGTGTATGTCATATTGCATCAACACGGGCTGATCTACATAGGTCTGAAAAAAAATCCAAATGCACATCACTGATTGTTAGGCCCTATTCTAAAAATTAAATGTAATAATTTTTTATTAAGATAAAAGACATCATATTTGTGCAATTACATATTAACAAGGACATTGCCACACATTTTTAATAGAAACAAGAATAATATAAACAATTCAAGTTCATACTGTGTTACGTGTTATTTTCATCACGACTGATGGGGTCGAAAACAACGGTTCCAGATGTACAATAATTATTGTATTTGTATGATAATTTTGCCCACTGTGCGATGTATGATCAATAATGCCCATAATGTACGATAATTTTATCATTTTGTGATACTTAGTGTTAGTAGTTGTAATCAGTCTAGGCTATCTCATCTTAATTAATATCCTGACACAATCAGGATAGTAAAATATGGATGCTACATCTATGTTTACACATCTCTTCTTCTCTTCTCATGTGATATCCTTCCAGGCAATCATGCTTGCTGTGATGATGAATGTGACTCACGAGCACGGCTGTCGCTCTCCTGTGAGAGTTTGCGTGAGAGATAGCTTACTGCTATCCATGTGAGAAAGAGCAAAGAAAATGAGTGCTGAACAGGAAGGTGAGGACAGTGAGGACAGGGGAGAGTAAGTAATCATCGCCAACAAACATGCAGGGATGTTTTTGTTCCTTAGTTTATTGAACATCTGTGCTTTTCTTTTCAATGATGGGACATTTTTATTTGAGTGAGTCCTAAAAGAGTACCCCCTTCTATGCTAAGTCAGCATTTTTTTTTTCTTTTAACAGATTTGTAGGCAGTGTCAAAAAGTCGCTCCTCTCAATAAATGTGTTTTCTGAAATTAGACATTTACACCTATTTGTTCTCTTGGTTATGACTCATGTATGATAATTTTCCTCAAAATACGATCATTTTAAGCTTCTGGTACGATACTTTAACATTTCTACTGGTCGAAAGTAACAATGTGCAACTTCCATTCAAAGTCAAATTAAGTCATTACACTTTTGTACAAAATAACACCTGGTATTGATAGAACACACCTGAGTTGTTGATCACAATGAAAATTTCTGTCTTTAACGTCAGCTTTTAAAATGACATTTATCTGAAAAGCTACTTTCGTCCCAGTTCTCCCTAAATTCCACCAGTGAGCTTCTTGTCAGATGATGTGTCCATGAGGAAACTCCTGCTGTGTGGCTCAGATGTTTACTGTGCTCTTTCACTGCTGTAGGACACCGATTCACCAGCTCACACACATACCACCCCGGTTCAGTTCCTGCACTGAGGCAGAATTGTTTAACTTCCGCATGAGGGATGACAGCATGGCACCGCTTCATAAACCACAGCTCCTCTTTGATGTGCTGTTTTTTTATTGCCGAGGAAAGCCGCATGGGTTAGGCCCTTCTCCGCCTTTACCTCCTTCTCCTCCTTTAACCCAGCTGGCATCTGACTTTCAGCATACGTTGACCAAAGGCCGGGTGAGCTGACTGAGATGGAACGACAATGATGTGTGCACAGTGTGTATGAGAACGTGATTGTACCTGCTAATCATTTACCAAACGAGCAGAGGGTCATTTGAAGTAGAGCAAAGCCAAAGGGCAGTGCTGTACACCGAACCACACGTGACTCTGCTCTGCTCTGCATGGGAAACATAGAGCTAGCGAACATGTAATTAACTGTTACTATTTTCATTCTGCATTGCCCTGAAGCGGCAAAGGGTTGTGTGTTGTACACCCTGTGCCAGGAAAGTTTGAGGCTGTCAGTATGGCTTTTGAGTATGACTTTTCAACTTCAGCTATTAACTTTCTGTATTCGCTTGAGGAGAGACAAAGGGGACTGTCCTGACCAGAGGACCCCTCCCTGAAATGAATGATCCTTCTCACAGCGGGGAAACTTACATTTAACAGAGTAAACAGCTATCCTGAATGAAAAATAAGTTTCACCCAAGACCCATTTTTCTCAATTTTGAAGGAAGATGTTGAACAGAAATGCATAAATGTCATGCTGTGTTCCTAAAACAGATGTTGTTTTCATTTTTAGAGAGAAAAAAGCAGGCCGAGAGAGTTGAGATTATAAGTTTTAGGAAGACTTTGGCCAGCTATTGTACAGTAAGTGGAAAACAGGACTGTCTTCCTGCGGGACCTCTCAGTGACTTTGACGTTAAAAGCTCATTTTCCTCTCCCCTAAATCCTGCTGCACTGAACATCATCCAAACTGCAAGCTAATGCAAACTCCTGGCATCGCTTCAAAGCAGGGCTAGTGTCTGCCTCACTTCCTCTGCCCCCTTTCCTCTGCTGCTTCGCTTCTCTCCATCTCAAGTAGAGAAGAAGTGGGGACGACAAAAGGCAGGACAGAAACTACACTCACATCTAACCTCGATCGTTTAGTAGGTGATGACGTGGGAATAAAACAAATGAGCCACTGTGAATTCATCAGATATACTGTATGTCTGGAACTTTTTTTGAGCTGAACTGCCTCTGCTGCTGCTTTTGCAACTTTTTGCCGCCTCCTCCTGATAAGTCAAATCACCTTATAAAAGAAAAGAAAGTCACATTATATTGACGTCATCTGAAATGCGTCACTTCCCCTGTCACTCAAATGTCACTACAGGTCGTTTTTGTTGATTGAATTTACAACCTAAATGGCGTGAAATGATATGTGAAAAGCAACAAATGCATAGCCATAACACGCGATGACTTAAGAACTTGGCATATTATTCTTACACCATTTGGTGATACTAGGCCGATCTTATCGCTGTTATTTTGGAGCCGTTTTTAGCTACAAGCTACATTAACTGCTCTCTTCAGAGACCCAGTGGAACAGTGTGACTCATTGACGTGTTTTTAATAGTTTTTGGACAACAACAGAGCTCTTCAGCACAGAGGAATAAGATATATCAGACTTTGAATGAACGTACGATACTTGTAAGTAGGATGAGTTCATTGTTGGTTTGGCTCTGCACATGAGATTTGTTGACAATAGGAAAAATATAGGAAATCGCCAGCCAAATCCTTTAACAAAACCATTTATGTCTGGTTGGTTGATATGATCGGCAAATATTTCTGTAACAGTAAATGTTTCCTTTTTAAAAATTGTCCTCACTAAAGGGAAACTGTGGAGTCTACGTAGATCTTAGTAACTGAGATCTGAACTGGTCTGGTTCAGTATGCAACTTGTACAAGTGTGATGTAGAAACTTGAAACCTTCAGTGCACAAACACTACAAACTGACTTCAAACTGACTTCAAACTCCGGCAGTTAAACTTTTGAAATGAAAAATATTTGCATATTCCTAGATTCTGGATTTTTAATGAGGTAGAAAGAGTAGACGTCATTTGACGAACTTCTAACAAGGTACACCAGGAAAATCCAACAAGGAGAATCCATATCAGACAAATTATTATTCGAAGCAGAGTAAATGCATATGTTTTCAAATGTGTCTGGAGAGGATCTTTAAAGACTGTTTCAAGTTGGATTATGGAGTTTTTGGAACTTCACCTATAATGTACACAGCCTGACTAAAAGACAACGTGCTGCAGCAAATGACATTATGTCTGACAAATTAAGAAAAAGCTGCTATAAAGTGATTTTTTTTAATAAAATGCAAACGAGAAACACTTATAATATATGGTATTTTATTTTCAATTAAGAAATTGACAAGCACTCATCAATCAACATATTAAAACATTTGTGCCATCTGTACAAACTCACATGACGGCTCCTTAAAATAAATACTTTTAAGAGGAGATAACACAGACAGAATATGTGAGGCTCAAACCACACGGACAAACAAATTATCCAAATGTCCAAGAGACGAAAGGGTCTGAAAATTCCCAAAGTCAACCCCGACTCTCCAACGAAAAGTGTTTGTATAAAACAGCTAAGCATTTTTAAAAATACAGAATCTTACAAAAAATCTTCTCACTTCTTTAAATCACTGTAAAATATCAGCTGGTATTATGACAAGAAATCAGGATTTTTTTTCCATGTATAATAATAAAAAGACAGAATGTGCTTCTGCATTTTTACATTAGTATTCACATACATCATGAGTGTACTGTAGAATCAAAGTCCTCCACCTCTCGGATGGTGCTGTGATGGAGACAGGTGTGTTGCACTGGGCTGATTTCCTTCACCCGCTCCTCGTCATCACATTGTGTGCCAAGCTGAAGATAGACACCGGTGACCATGGTAACAACAAAGGTGCAGTCAGTCCCGAGACACCCACATATTTGCAGAGACCATTTCATTAACCATCTTTTTCAAACTGCCTCCGTGCACCATCCATGCCCAGGCTAAGTAAAACAATACACTTCACAGCCAAGTGTTCTGATGATTCAAAACATTGTCTTTATAGGTTAGATTACCAACGGCGTTCACATTTTCTGTATATAAAACAAAACAAAACAAAACAAAAAAAAAAATTCTTTTTGACAGTTTGCCAACTCTCAAACTGTCCAAAGAAAGAGACAAAATAGCCATCAATGGGAGAGGATTTCAAGAAAACAGGTTACAGTACAAAAATGTGGTCCAGGTGGTAGCACATGAAGCATGCATGTGTTTATGTTTACCTGCCCGCCCCCCACATACCCCCCCCACAAAACCCTCATGCGAAGACATACTGTATAAAAAGGCCACATGGCTTTTCCTTCACTATTAAATGCACATGTTCTCCGACAAGTCTGACTGGCCTCTTTGTCTGCTCTGCTCATCTGAAGACCGACGAAAGGTGCTTTTTTCTTTTCCTCCTATTGATGGACTCCACAATAGACACGAAGCCTCATAGGGTCACTATGAAGTGTGTGTTTGGTACAACGGCGCTCTCCTGAAGCTATTCACGACCGGGTTGGACTACCTACAAACACAAATCACAGACAGTTCCTGTGATGGGCGCAGTTAACTAGAAGAGATGGATCTGCAACTTCGCCGTTGTCGGGTGAAAATCTTGTCAACTTAAAAAAAAAAAAATAAAAAAAAATACAGCTTGACAGTTGCATTTCATTTTTTTCTTTAAGTTGTATATGCCAAAGTCCAAAAGTTTCATTTTTTTTTAATGTAAAACACGAAAATCACCAAGGTTGATGCTGCAAGTTTCTCACCTGAAAACACTGATGTGATTGTTCGTGTGTACACAAACCTCACAAGTAGTCTCTTACCAAGGGCTCTGTGTTTGTTAAGGGATCAGTGGGAGTATACTGTACGAGCATGTAAACAAAAGGCAGTTGGGCTTGAGCTTGAGTCTGCTGAGCTCCCTCTTCTTTAGATCACCCCAGATAAAACGGGACGTCTCTAACCAGCTTCTAACTTTCGTTCTACTCTAAGTGCAGAGGCTTAGTGAAGCCCTTCACCCCTATTTTATATCATTTTCATAATCTTTTACATCTGTACTGCGGAAATAACAACAAAAATATAACTTAAGATAAACTCTCTAGGCACTGTTTGATTTCCAAGGCTTTTTGTTGTAGACTGTGATAAAGGTCAGCAAACAGATAAAAAAAATTAAAAAAAGAAACACCAGAGAGAGATGGTTCTGCAGACCAAACGCTTTCTCCTCTGTGATATATCAAGGTCCTCCGAGTCAGCTCACACAGCCAAACAGACTCGCTTCAAGCTCTGTGGTGGAGAGGCTGTAAGGGCAGAAAGTATCTAAAGGGTAAGTGTGTAGAAGTTTTCAAGGTTAAGTGTCAGTTCCAGTTCATAACCCATCTTTCTCCTTCATAAAAAGACAAAGATCGGATCTTAAGCCATTATCTTCTGGGGAATCTCTATAGAAGCTTTGACGAAGATGCAGTTGTCTCGGATGTAGTTTCTCTTCTTGATCTCTTCGTGCGAGATGAACTTGGGGTAGCCGAATCCCAGGGTGCTCTCGTCCAGCGAGTTGCGGCTGCTGCAGGGCTTCTGGAAGTTCTTCCAGTTGGGGTCGGGGTTGAACGTCTCGGTGATGTGCTGGGGTTTGGAAAGCGACGGGTCGCTCTGGTCAAGGATGGAGAAAGTCACCTTGTAGGAGAAGGGCCACTCCAGCAGGTTGTCGTATTCACCGGGCAGCACGCGAATGTAGACGGAGAGGTGGGAGCCCTCGCCGCTGCCGTTCCCGTTCAGGAAGGCCGAGACCTGCAGCTTGTAGCCGTAGCGGTGAGTGTAGAAGGGCGGGCTGAAGAACTCGTGGTTGCTTCGGAGTTTGGCCTCCTGGAGTTTGCGGGAGTAGTCGTTGAGTTTCCAGATGAGAACGCCGTCGTGGCTGACAGACAGCTCCTCCATCTCCCTCCGCAGCTCCAGGATCTCCTGCCGCTGGCGGCCCACCAGGTTACACATCATAGTCAGGTGAGACTTAGTGGTGTCTTCCAGATGACGACCGATAGCCAGTTTGGGGCACTGCCAGAGAGACAACAAAGAGATCAATTATGCAGAAGCTGCTGCACAGTGAGAATATTTGTACTACATACAGATTTAACACATACACAGCTGAATATTGCATCTGTAGATCAACTTCTATTTATAATTCTGCCATACACTGAAGAGGATGAAGATGGACATTTGGATTATTTTATTTAATGGTCATCCCACTTTTCCTTTCTGTCAGGCCATCTAAATACTCCACATCAAGCTTTCCAGATGTCTTGTCATTTCTAACAAAGCGCAGAGCGAGTATGATGCTCATCTGCCGCTCTTCCCCAAGCGTGTCCATATTTTCTCAAATTGACGTCAGTTTCAAAAATAGACAGAAACGTGCTGTCAGAATATAGAAGTGTTGCTCTCATTAAAATAGAGCCTACAGGCACAGCGCTGTATGTTTGAAAATGGAAAAAAAATCATTGCTTTGGACCGGGTGAGCATGGATATTAAGGAAATATAAGGAAAGAATTGCATGTTAACAACACAGACAAACAAGCCTGGAGCTTTATTAGTATATCAACACTGGAACTAACAAGAAAAATCCTCCAAAGGCAGAAATAATCTTTTCAGGTTAAGTGATGTGGGTCCGTCTTACCCTGTGCTTGCAGCCGGCGTCTTTGAAAGGGCAGAGAACGAGAGCGCTGCCGCAGTTGTCCTTCACATGGTTAGCCAGGTCTTCTCGGGCGATGTTGGGTGTGCCACACTGGTTTGGGCACTGGACAGGAAAGCGAGGGCAGTGGTACTGGTGGTTCTGTTGAGGAGTCAAGGACAATGTTAATATATACAGTGCTGTCCGACACCATGAGTGATAATAACACACACATGGTCACAACTTAATGGTTGCCCAGGGGGGAAAAAAAGTCCTTGAGAGTTTAAAAAAATGCATTAAAAACGAGGGGGCAAAAATAGACTAGAATACACAGAAAACAATTGATCATGCAGCCTGAGGCTACAGAGAAAAATCATACCATGCTGCCAGCAAGATATGCAAAGCCCTGCAAATCAATGCATCAACGAAAATCCAGAAATCAATGTCATGAAACACTCAACAGCTAATGGGTAAACAATGGACTGAATGGTAGCAAAAGGCGATACATGTTTAGTGTTAAATTGCCTATATGAAATGGTAATTTATTATCCAATACCACTAGAAAGTCACAAAAAAACCCATAAACATCATATTAGGAGGCAAAATGTATAAAAATAAAATTGTTGGCGCAATTTAATGTCTGGGAAACACAAGTTGATCAATGCATCATAAAAAATTGTGTCTAGGACTGATATATTACATCTTGGGGGAGGGGAGAATGACTGCTCAGCCTCGGGCCAGATGTGCGTAGAGGCAGGTGCTTCTAGATAAAAATCCAGACAGCAAAACAGCAGCTCACACTAACAAGCAGCTGCCACAGGACAGTGACACCATGAAAGGCAGCATCCTACAGCTACAGTGGGCTCTGTGCCATCCTGCTCTACTGAGCCTGGAAAACTCTCTATGAGTCACATAAAAGATGGATGACAGGTACAATGACACCGGCTTTTGAGAGAGAATATACCTTGGCACTAAACTGGCTCAATCATGCCAAATGTGATGAAGTTATTTCACTAGTAACAGAGAATCTGCACAGTCATTTTGGTGGGAAAAAAAATAGAGATTCAGATTGTAAAACGCTGTGTTAAACTGACCTGGATTGTGTCAAAGACAAACTCTTTCCCGCAGTACTTGCAGGGCTGTGTGCGTTTGGGACACTCCGCCATGCTGTGTTGGGACAGCAGACGACGCATCATCCTCGCCCCGCACTTGTTCTCACAGTAAACACTCTCCTGGGGACACACACCCTGGTGGTTCTGCGATAGAAACGAAACACATGATCACAATTTAGAACCGGGTCACACAGTCAACCCATACTAGAAATACTGTAGGTGTTATAGTTTACCAAAATGCAGTATATATGCTGCAGTTTTCTTAGCTCGAAAACAGCATTTTAATTAACAAATATATATTTTTCTGAAAGCAATGAGGCCGTAGGTTTAGTTTTGATGAAATATGATTACATATAGTAAAAAAGAGGATTTTCACAAATACTATATAAAGTAAGTAACCCGTAAAATAAACGTTTCTCACGATGAAATGTTTACTCTTGATATGTAAAGGTGAAATATCACATGCGCTGGATACTTTTTGAGTAACAATCAAAAAGTGCACATAAGCTCAAGTGTTGAGAGTATCAAAAGCTAACAATTTGCCACTTAGAGGGTTAATGTAGGAGGTCTGTTCGATACCGTGTTCTAGTTCCTAAACTGGGTATTGACAACTATCACCTACCCAACTTTGTCACTGAATCCTCAGACAGATTCATAGTATTGTTTACTTTAATCAGTTATTGCCAGATTTAAATTATTTATTTTATGTTGTCTGGTCCAACTACGAAAAATGCTAGAATCTTACTGACCTAAATTTACTCAAATTAATGAATTTATTTATTTATTCTAACAAGTAAATCGACTGAAATCCTTATATTTAAAGTGAGAACGTGTACAACACTTCATGACATTTAACTAGGTGTTCAACAAACCAGTCCTGTGCCTTTATTAGATGGGAAATGACAGGAAATGTTTCATGGTTGGTGTCTTAACCCCTAAGCCATGAGGACAACCCTCAGAATCAATCAGAATTAACTGGTCGATCCAGACAACATAAAAAGAGCAGGCCAGCACAACAAATCATCAGTGTGACAATTTATTACGTTATAGCCTGTCGTCTAGTCATGTCATTCAGCCCAACTATGCTGTACCGTATGTTCTGTAGGAATGACACCTTGAAAAGTTTGTCTTATTTTGTTCAAAGGAAAAAAGATTTTGTAGAAAATGTGTTTACTATGGACGAAAGTTATGCAGTGGTATAGGTACTGAAACTTTAGTATTAGACTGGGGACTGCTATTAAAACATTTTGAAATATACACCGTCCTAAACACGAGTAATTCCAATGTGGAAGCCAAAAGGTGGATTAATGCCCCTGTCGGTGTGTGCACAGGGGAGACCATGTGGGCCAGAGTAAACAGAGGAGGGGCAGCCTGGTAGAAATGACAGAGGTGTTCGTGAGGAGACTCTGTGGTACTTCAGCCTCCTCATGGAGGAAAACACATCCAGTATGAAAGACCCAGTCAAAACTTCTTTCCTTTGGCCAACACACATGTTATTTCAAAACAGACCAACACTCTCTGGAGGCAGTGAGACTCGTGCATTAGTCTTTCCTGCTGCTTTTCACAAAGACGTCTTTCATACAGGCATGGAAATGATGAGGCGTCACTCAGGTTATTTACGTCAAGTTCTTGCTGAGTTGTACCTAAATAAAAACAGGTTTGGTCTTGTTGTTTACCTCGTAGGCTTCGCCGGTGAACTCGCTGCCACAAAACTCGCACTTGACCTTGCGCTTGGGGCAGTCATGCTGCAGGTGGTCGGGCAGGTCGCGGCGCGTCAGCTTGACGGAGCAGCGATTGGGGCAGGGTATCACATTGAAGGCGCAGGTGGAGAAGTGGCCCTGAGGGAGGCACAAGGACAGAGAGGGAATTTATAATCAGAATCAATCACACCCACGGTTGGGCATTCAGCCAGGCTAGAAAACAACAAGAGGTGAGGAAGGGAGGCATCAAGTATAGGGGAGAGACACACAAGCCAAAGTGTTTGATAAGGCAACAGGGATAAAAGAAAGGGAATGAAAGGAGGGGAAGCAGATGATGGGAGAGTCAGAGAAGATATAAAGACGCTCACCTGCAGCTGCTTCATCTGGCCGGTCCAGCGGCAGCCCTCCTCACTGTGGATGCAACGGATGGGCAGCGCCAAGATCTGCTGCTCCAGCTCTGGGTCCGGGTAGATCTGAAGAAGAAAAGCAGGGTGAGGTCAGTATTGCAGATGATCCAGGTACATTTACATTTCATATAGCTGTGTGTCAAGAGTCTACTGAATATGCATGTAACAGTATTTGACCCCTGTGTCACAGTTTTATCTCTGGTTGTCACGTAAACTTCACTGTTGACCCATAAAACTAGCTATACAAGTAGCTTTTTCAATACATTAACACTGAATAAAGTGAAGTTTAAAGGATAAATTTAACTGTTGTCAAAAAACTATTAAAAACACATCAATGAGCAACACTTTTACACTGGGTGACATGTTCCTTCATTAATCCCACATACACCATCCTGCTGCATTAAATACTCACCAGAGAACCAAATGTGTATCAATCCACTGCTGAAAATAGTTCCCAAGAAAATTCAGTGTTTACTAATGTTTGGGTGACATTTGGTAAAAACTACAGTGCCAAGCTTTTTTTTAGGAAATTAGTAAGCCTCACACATTTCTAAATATTTAGTAGTAGATTCAGTAGGAACTAATGGGCTTGGAGCTGAGAGTTACAGACAATAAGGAAGGAAGTAAATAGTTGGTTTTGGTCTTTTTCTGGGATTTGTTCACAATAACAAAAATATAGAATAACACCAGCCTCATGTTTTAAGTTTTCTCTGCATGCTTTCTTTTTCAAGCTTGCCCACTAACCCACATTGTCACTGTTTCTCTCTGTCAGTCATGTTTTTAGAAATGTTTAAATAGTTTTGCTTAAGTGGAGAAAATGAGATAAAAATACATCCTTTCATCCACACACTGGAAACTGTTGAGATTGTGTCAGCAAACTCGCAGAACAGAGAGTGGAGCCAGCCACTGCAGTGATAATGAGTTAGTTTGTGGGTTCATGGGACCTTTGAAAGAGAGACAGACGGACAGAGACAGCAGAGGAAAAGATTTATTTTTCCCCAGTCATTGAGCAATGGGGATGAGTCAGTTTTCTGCCCAAACAACCCAAATCCTCCCCTACAGTTTGCTGTCCTGAGGATTTACAGCTCTGCTTGCGTCTCCATCCCCCCATGCTGTCACAAGAGCAGAGCACTGGTCAAACAAGAAAAGCCACTTCCTCAAAATGTCACAACAGCCCTCTAAACAAATAACAGCTCAGTAACAGCCCGACTGCACACACGTGCCTCTGCACCGAAACATGGGAGCCATCACTGTCAAATTAAAAGTTAATTTGGAAAATCATCCACGATAAAACACTTCCACTTATCTCAGTGTTTACAGCTGCCGCGTTATGATTAACAGATGCCTTTGCTCTGCCAGAACTAATAAGTGTATTAAAATGTAATCTTAACCTGTTTAGATGAATATTTCAAACATGCTTTAATACTTTTCAAGCACAGATATATCTAACATTAAAACAGAAGCTTGCCTTACTGTACTATTTTGCTGCCATAATCACATTCTTTGAGGAGAGGCAGAGAGGGGAAAAATCCTCTAAATCAAACTGAAACACTCTCTTATTGTTCCAGTCTTGGAATCTGCAGGGGGACGGAAATAATGACCTTTTAATAACTTAGTCCCAGGCAGATCAGGCGGGTTAAGCTCTTTGGAGCTCTAACTTGGGGGTTTATTCTGTCTGCTTTAGCCATTGTTGGTCACAATCCCACACTACTACTACTACTACTACTACTACTACTACTACAGCAGCAGCAGCAGCAGCAGGAGTACAATCCTTTAATGACTGTAACACTCTGGTTGTTCTGTCAGAGTGAGCTTGTTTTTGTGCACATTTTTCCAAGGACAGTGTGCAGCGAGCATTACAATAACCTGACAGTAGACCACCAGCATGGGGTAATTTGCAGGCGACTGGGAGCCTGCGAGGGCCTTGCTAAATAACAATGTCTGGCAGGTGTGCTATAAGCACATCCTTCCCGTGGGGACTCCCTGCCATTACAGGCGCCTTCATCGCTCTCAGCACAGCATACAGACCGGCACTGCTGCCCCGCTGATCCTGCTGCAGCACTGGGTTAATGGCTCTATGGCTAATTCGAGCTAAAACAAACTGAATGGGAGAATTACACAGTGGTCTTCCCTCCAATAGCTCTAATCAGTCGATGCCAAAAGCTCCTCAGACACAGGATGATAGTTTGTCCATTGGTTCTTTTAAAGTCTCTCATGCATAGTTCAGAATTAAGCCCTTATCCTTGTGTTGCACTCTTTCACTTAACAATGGAGATATCATGTGTGGGAGACATCCTCTGAATCTGAATACAGTTAGTCACTATCTTTTTTGACCTCATGCACAATCTGGCTGTAAAACGGTGGATTAATTGTTTCGAGCGTCACATAAAGCCTTCAAAATGACTCGTTCCACCATCAGAATTTGATCCATTCAGTCCGATAACATTCGGAAAGTCTAGAAGGGCCGCATGATTAAATTATTTTATCCCCATTCAAGTTAGCAGAGTGCTAACCGGAAGTTAGCCGGCTAAGCATGCATACTGCGCATGCTCTGCCCATAGAGCATGCGCAGTACACATTCATCCAGCCAGCAAAAATGAATGTCAAACCCGAAACTCTGGTATACTGTAAAATAGAGAGAGATTTATCTGGCAGTAATAGGCTTAATCAGCATTGTGTGAACTCGTTTGGCAAGGCTTTGAAGGTAACGGACGTTCATTTATATGTAAAGGTTCTGCACTGGAGCTTTAACCACCTCTAAAAGAAAACAAAGAGAAAAAAACTGGAGTTCAGCTGACATTTGGATACAGTTTTCTTTCTGTGGACTGAGAGAGATTTAGGGGGAAAAACTCTGCGGTAATAATAAATTATCCCCTGCATATCTGATACACTGAACCGTCTGCTTTCCCTCAACGCAACCTCTGACTTTTGGTTAAGACGAGGATTATTGCTGCCATGTTTCCCAGAGATTTAAATGTTCAGTTTTTTTTTTTTTTTGTTTGTTTTTTTAAATTGTAAAAGTCACCATCCTGAAGTTGTTTTTCTCTTAAAGTCTGGCAATTTGCATCTCATATCTCACCTATATTTAGATCTAATGTCATTATCTGAGCTGCCCGTCTCGTCTCTGATTTGCATTTTTTCCTGGTTGGACCGGTGCACACAAGTTTTACATTTTTACAGCACCTGTATGTTAACTATGTTTCTGTCATTTCTGCCAAATCTGTAACATATTTTAAAATCCCCTCTCCATACCCACTTTTATAGAAACCTTTACTTGAATTTCAACCATGTTTTTAACCCGTTTTGGCTTCATTTTTTGTGTTCTCCTCATTGTTTTGTTGTTTTATTCTGTGTCTACTTTTACATTCATCATATATAATCATATATAACAAAGAAAACCATCAAATTTTCATATTTGGGAAGCTGGAAGCAGGAAATATTTGACATAGTTGCTTGTAAAATAACAAACGATTAGTCAAATACCAAAATAATTGCCTTCATTTCATTTGTGTCTGTGAATGACGGTGTGAGACTGTCAGTCCTACCTTGGCATAGTCCAACGGCAGCTGATCCTCTGGACACTTGAAGACACCCTCACTGCAACAAAACAGCAGAAAAGTTTTGTTATTAATATAAATTGCTCAAGATACAAGGAGACCGCAGACAAAAAGTGTTTACAAGCATCTCGACAAGGACAATCAGCCATTTTTAAATCACATTCAGCTGTGTTACTAACACTGACCCTGACTGAGAACGACTCGAGCTAAAAGGCACTTCATTGACAGTCTGTGAGAGCAGTGCGGCATTGCCCTCAGTTTTATTCTGTCTCTTCAAATGCATTCTTAATCTTAAAAGTCCTCTGATTCATCACACTTTACAAATGTTCAAACACACACTCCCTTATACACACATTGCACAATAAAGTCAGATCTTTGAGCCACTGGCTTTAATGACATTGGCTCTTTCATCTTCTCCCCCCTTAGAGGATACGTCTGCACAGATTTTTATTACTACAGAGGACAAAACTACAAATTGGAGCCTGATCTGTTTATCTATAAGACATAAAGGCATGACTGAGGATTTCTTTTACTTCTTCTCTCACAGTTTAGAGTGAGTGTTTAATTTTCTCCATAACAATGTGCAAATTTTTAACAGGGTTCTGCTGGAGAGTAAAGAAGCATAAACCTCGCCTTCATGCTGGAGGCTTTTCCTCAGGAAAGAAACGACAATTTTGCTGATTTGCTAGTGTGAGACAAGTTTTTGTTCTTTCCTCACTTTTCTCCTGCAGCACTTAAACCCCCCCAAAATAAGATCTCGCTGGCCTGTTTTAGGGCGAGATGAGTCGGTTGCCACGGCTCATTAGGGCAGCCCTCTCCCAACATCCCCACCCTGATGTCATCATGAAATATTCACTCTTGTAAATAATGGAGGCAGCAGCCACTAGGGGTGAGCTGCTACACAGAATTTAGGCTCACAGCTGCACAGAAAACCAATCCAGACTCACAGAGGCTACAGAAAAGGCAATCGGTGGCTGATCTCTTGAGATGTCAGCGGTGTCGCGATTGTCTGGAGCCCCCCTGCTGTTCTGGATCAGAGACTGTCTTCATTTTCAGGTATAACACACTGACAGAGTTTAACTGCATTTTTTTTTTGTAAAGATTTGTTTTTCACATGAAATCTACAGAAGCTACAGAAACATGTTTTGTTCATAAGGCACAAGCCCTAAAGCTTGATCTGACCTCCTGTGAAAGAAACCTCTCATGACCTCCACCATGCCTAAATTATGTTTAAACTAATTAAGGGACAACAGTGTGCAAACAGTAACTGTTTGCCTCTTGGTGCTTTAATTTGGTTGGCTGCAGTGTCACCTGACCGTGGCTCCCAGAGGCAAAGGGACATGTGACAGGATGGGAGTGCATGTGCGCTTCACCCCGTCTACCCAGCTGCTATGAAGCCAGGGAGTGTGCTGAAGGGGCGGGGGGGGATGGGAGTAGAGGTTAGGATGGAGAGGGCGGGAGATGAAGGGGGGTGGAGGAGGGAGGTTAATGCATGACGAGACAGCAGTAATTCTCCTCCATTAGGGTCACTGTGTCAGCAGGGAGCTGGAGACCAATTAACAAGCCACAACGGGCTCTAAAATAGGGTCAATCGATTAGAGGCTAGGAGAGCCCAGTCAGCATCTCGTGTGTAGTGTGAAATCATTTACAGAACTCATCGCCATCACCAAGGAATCATCTCACGCTTTGGAGGGAGAAGTCAAGAGTATAAGGAGCGCTGACTGTCCCACAACCACGCAGTGAGAAGAAATGGGAAGCGACAGGCTCTCAGCTCTGGACATGGGTGATGTAGGTGCAGGCAGGGTACAGCCAGAGGCCCCGTCCAGCTCGGGCCCTGTATCTGACGCACAGAGAGGCAGACAGGCGAAAAGAGCCTAGTCACGGACTGTCAGGATAATTCCTCCCCTGGTCGCAGAGAAGGACCCGCAGCCACACATTCATGTGTTTGGGCCCACTGCTGATAATACCGCTCGACTCACTCGCCCGCTTGTGAATCGAACTCACTGCCGCTTTGTGACAGCACATTAGCAGTGAAAGGTAGGACCGATGTGTAACACAGCCCCAGTTCAACTCCATCCATCCTCTCTGACTTGCAATTTCTCTGACTAGTTGAGGGCAGCATGACAAAAAATCTCAATATCACAAAACAAGCAATTTGAAGACGTCACCTCGGGCTCTGACGGGCATTTTTCACTATTTCATGACGTTTCATGGACTAAATAATTAATCGACAACTCGTAAAAATTATAGAAAGATTCATCAATAATGCCGTTAGTTGTTAGTGGAAGCCGTGTTGCAGTTATTGAAGAATAAATATAACTGTCACACAAATCCCACAAGGAAAACTCCTTTGTGTACATCCTTGCAAGTGGGAACTTGCACCTGACAAACACCTGGCCTGTTTAAAAACAAGTTTCACACAAATGTTTTCCTGCCACAGCTCTCTGACCGCAGTTCATGCCCTAGTCAATGAACATCCAGGGTGAGAGACTGATAAACAAGTGTTCCAGAGTCGTGTCGGGATGCCACAGGGGAGTAGCTTAAGACCGAACAGCATGCAGTATAATACAATCACCTCATTAAAATTTCATTGCCTACTTCTGTCCACTCATACCGTGAGAGCAGGCGAGGCTCTGCAGCTGCTCTGTTGCACAGATGAACATGTTTAAATCACCTTTAAATTCACCGAAAAAAAACTCAACTCTGCAGGTGAAATGCACCCACAAGTCCACCCATCATTGCCTTGGACCCTAAATCCCCCTCTCCACTAATTGCCCCCCTCTACCCCCCCTGGCCTCAAATCTTCTTTTCAGGTGCAGATTAAACAGCCATCCATTCATCCAGCTGATACCACAAGGACAGCCGTCACAACATGCTTCGTCACTCTGCGCGCAGCCCCTGACAGGCAGACGGTGAGAGGTACAAATCCCTCAGGTTTAATCTCACCGGCGCAGAAGAGGGGGAGCGTTTTTCAAGCGACAGCGACCAGCCTGCAGGCCACACAGAGAGGACATGTTGCTGACAGCCCGCCTCCTCACAAACCAGGTCTTCTGACCACAGAGTAACCTTGAAACCTGCTCAATATTGACTAACAGAGAGACTCCTAAACAAACCTCCTTGTGTTTGCCAGTGTAGCGGGCAGGGCTGTTGGGACACACTAAACAAACTAAATCAAAAGCATGAGGGCTTTGGAGAGCGCACGTCTGTGGCACATTAACACTCTAAACAGACCTCTGTCACACAAGGTATTTTCTCATGTACTCAGATAGCATCGGGAACCTTGATTTATCTCCGGCCGGACCTCACTACAAGCTTTTATGTTCATCCTTGCGCTAAACCCTTTTTATCTTTTCAAGTTATAACTAGGCTTAACTTTTATATATACAAACAAAACCTTAAATTCCTCTAGTGCCCTCTGAACAGCCTTTCGCTCTCACAGCTGAAACCAGATTCCCTGCTTCTCCTCGCAGGAAGTTGGGAGAAAACAGGAATTTTGTTTTATCTCAGATAGAGTTCCTATAATCCCCCAAATCCATCTGGTTTTGAGTTTGTGTGTATAGGACTGTGTGTAGTCATGACTTCCTTCTTCCAAGCCAACTTTTTTCAGCTATAATAAAAAGACATTGTACAGTTTAGTTTATGTTATAGAGAGCTGTTTTTTTTTTCTACTGTCACACTGAACTGTAGCTTTTCTGGGAGCATCTCATGTGATCATTTGCCTTCATGAATATGAAAAAGACACCACAAGACAAAAAAAAGAGGCAGATCTTTTTCCCACCATATTGTATAAACTCCTAATATGCATAGTATACTAAATGTAGAAGTCTACGAAGTGCAAACTGGCACTTAGTATGGAAGACATTCATGGACTTTGCTGTTTTGTGTTGATGTCAAAATGATACATGACATGTGCAGACGGACATCAATCAAACTGTGACTTTGAACAGCTACTGCCACTTTCATTTTGGAAACTGCACAAAGAGAAAGCTAAATGTTTTCCCAAGGATTTAATGGTTTATTTTTTATGTTTTCCAAGATGTCTCTTGGGCTGTCTCACCACAATCCACAAATTGCTTTAATTTGTTCCAAATGAAAATAGAGGAGTCGCCTGTGAGTGGCTCCTCTATTTCTTTTGTGTCTTGCATTGCGGTATATTTCCACAGATCCACAGTATGAATGAAGTTATAAGTTATTTAGTTGGACTATAGAAGCTGCAGAAGGTGTTTGGCCTGCAGATGCTCTACCTCTCATCCTCATGACTAGCTGGATTAACGCCCTCATGTGAGCAGTCAGCGCTGACTAAAGAGGCCCATAAATGAGGTCGAGTGACGGGGCTGGAGCCGGGTGCTGTTTCCACCTGCGGAACCTGATACACCGCGAGGACAGAGCTCCCTTCGCCCACGGCTGATTTGGCTTTCAGCCGAGCTCTCTGCAGCCCTTTCATTTGTCTGAAAAGGGAGGAGTAGCTCCTACTTTCACAGTGTGATGACACGCCGGCCCACAGGTGGATCGACTGCTCCTTCACAGGGAAATCCACACAGAATGACGCCGTGACAGCTCCTTGTGTGGGATTTTAATACCTGCAGGATAAGCTGTCCAAACCTGTAGTTTGCTAGAGATTATATTGTGCTTAGGCCATCTGACGTTTGTGTTGACATTCTCGTCTGCCATTTCTAATAAGAAAGTAATGCTAATATCAACAAACAAGCCGAGACATCTTATTACACAATGATTCGACTAGAAGATTTTGGCAAATATCATTATCCAAAGTGTGAGGACTTATAAATATCTTCAGTAATCCACACTTGAAATCGGTTGTTATTGGTATCATCTATTGATTAAAAAAATCTAAATATAAAATCTCAGTCTTCATCCACCTAATTTGGCTAACTTTAGCAACATACCCTTTAAAAATAAATAAATTACATACCAAATCTTGCTGGAAGAAAGACTAAAAAGGCGTTTTTTTCCTATTTTATAGGACCAGTATTACGTACCATCCTTCTGTAATTTCATTGAATTTATAGAGGTCGTCCGTGTGCTTAATCGTGTTCCAATCTGCTCTGTCCTTAATTCGTAAAGCACAAATTCTGCCATTAATTACTAACCATATTTCACCAATATTGAATATTAGTCCAGAGTGATTTAGCGTTTCAGTAATTTGCAGCTAGCCATTTTTGGCCAAGGAGCCATTAGAAAGTCTATAAATTTGGCTGTAATACTTCATATGAATGCTCTAAAAAGCACAAAAGACAGGGATAAATCCTTAAATGACATGTTAACACTAGTCCGGTGTGAATAGGACATTTTCCCCTTAAATCTATTTTTGCAGTCATGTTTTTGATTGATTTCAGGAACCTGTTTCTTGAGTTTAGTAGTAACACGTTGTTTGAGAATATGACACCTGTACTGTAAAATCCAATCTGACTTCCTCTGCTGGTCACTAACAGCCACTGGCAGCTGTTTCATATGAAGTAACAATGGCTGACAGTCTGCAGGTCATGGTCATCAACAAGACAGAAATAAATTACTTCTGACTCAGTGTCAGACAACCCTAAAAAGACAGGCGGAAAATTAAACTGCTTCAAATGGTGATTACACACATTCAAATAAATCAAGCACAGCTAAACTTTTAAGTATAGTTTAAAATCTATATTTTATGCTTTCTTATCCAGAAAAATACTATTTTTGTTGTGTTGCTTTGCCAAAGCAGGAAAAAAAATGATGCAAGTGGAGGAAAGGCACTACTACGAGAGAGCGTGTATGTGTGTGTGTGGGTGGATGTCTGGCCTGTTTCCCTGGCTTCATCTCCAGCACCCCATGTAACACACTCACTGGGACCAAATGTGGACCAAGATAGAAAAACCATTAAAAGGATGGTTTTACTATGTGCTAGACTGAACTATCTACAAAACGAGAACAAAAGAAAGTAGATCTTTATGCTAGCGGGATTCTATTTCCACTCTTTTGAAACATTCCTACGCAGAGATGATTTCCGGACCACACAAACACTGTAGATCCTGACTGTGAGGACACCTGAGGCCATCCTTTCCTCATGCCGTCATCACTTATGTAATGATATTCATTTCTCCTTGCAGTTCACCTCACTGTGCTGGCATTTGTGAGGACAAGCCATCTGTGAGTGAGTTCACACGGCTATAAAAGTGTTCAAAGGTTAGCAAAATCTCAATTTGCTTTTCTTAAATGTCAGCTTTGCAGTCACACCGGCTGCAGATAAAGAATAATATTAGTGAGAACTGCATGTTGTTCAAGGGCTCTGATTGAGTTTATTTATATTTTAACACAATAAATTGTATTCAGAGCAGCACTTTTCTATTTTCCGCAATAATAAGGCAAATTAAAAACCTAAGAAAACTGTTAATAGAGTTAATAGAGGACCTTGCATCAACATAATTTGTGCAATAATCCTTGAATTTCCCATTATTGATGAGGTCACCAAAACAGACCAAGGATATAGGCTAGGTAGCTTTTCTTACATGAACGGGAACAGAATTATTGCACTTTTATGTTTTTATTTCTTGAAAGCAGATCTTCGTGTCCTGGGTGGAAATATTTGCTGCGTGATTATAAAAGTGGCTCTGAGACGCTTGAGAGGCGAAATCAGACAGTCACTTTGAATTTGTGAGCAATTAGGCGATGACTCATCGAATTGCCAGAGGTGCAGCTTAGACACACTATGATAGCTAAAGACAAGCTGGCTACAAAAACAGAGCGGGAGGAAGAGGAAGGAAGGAAGGATGGATGAATAGATGGAGGGAGGGTCAGAGGGAGGAGGAGCAGCCATCTGCAGGCTGAGCGCAAGCTTGCAAGATGCCATAATCCATCCTTAAGTGTGTGAGGAGGGGAGACAGCGCTTACAAGTATTTATAATCCCTCGCACTGTCTCTTTCCATCAGAGTGATCGGGCTTTGACATGGAGTCTTTATCGGAGAGGGGAGGGTTATAACAAATGAAATGCTAATCCTGCTCTTTTACTGACAGTTTGTTTCTGTTAACTTCAAGAATTTACAGCCGTCAAGTTTTGACTTCCTCCAAACTTGCACATATGATATTATGAGTTCAGAGGAATAGTTCGAAATGTTGGGACATACAGTTACTTGTTTTTGTTTTTGTTTACCGCGAGTTAAATGAGAGAAGACTGTGAAGCAAATATGAAGCTACCGCCGGAAGCTGGTTAGCTTAGCTTAGCATAAAGACTGAAAATGGGGGAAAACAGCTAGCCCGGCTCATTGCAAGGGTATCAAAATCAGCCAACCAAAACCTCTAAAGCTCACTAATCAACATGTCATATCTCATTTGTTTAATCTGTACAAAAAACAAGGTGTAAACAAACATGTTAATTAGCCAACTTTTTTCCAGTCTTTGTGCTAAGCTAAGCTAACCAGCTGCTGGCTGTATCTTCAAATTTACAGTACAAACGTGAGAGTGGTATGAATCTTCTCATCTAACTCTCCGTAAGAGAGAAAATAAGTGTACTTCCCAAAATGTTAAACTATTCCTTTAACATCCTGTTGCAAGAGCTGGTTAAAATGATATGAATTTCATTCTCAGTTATGCATATCCATACCTACACAGATTGTTTTCTACTGTGCTTGGCAGGCAATCAAATAAATAAAACAGCAAATGTAATAGAATGCTGTAGGATCTTTTGTTTTCCTGGTCGATTTCATCCGCCAGATTATACGCTGTATGCAGGAGGTAAAGGAAAATCAATCCACTTTCATTAACTGCTGCTGATCTGGGCGCAGGTTGGGGGGGGGGGGTTGAGAAGAGAAATCTGTCCCATCAATTGTACCGGGAGCTGAGCTCATGCATGCATGAGTGCAGTCACCCTCACCCACGCAGCCGAGGCAGAGTACGCATAGTGAAAAAAATCAAGACCACCATAACGGAGGCGTACCCGCATGCACGAGGGCCTGCACTGCGTACATGAAAGGAAAGGAGGGCTTGAAAGGAGATGCTTTGCGTTTGATCTGGTTGAAGGGCGGTTTGTGGAGGGGCAGGGTGGGTGGAGGACTGCGCCCGGAGATCAATGAAAGTCCTGAGCTTTAACATGTCGCACATGTGAGAAGGACCTACTGGTCTGTGAAAAAGTGCTAAAAGCTGCTGTCAAGGTTGCTGTAGGTGTGAAATGCCCCACTTTCCATTTTACTACCCACTGTCACTCATTTGCAAAGACTCACGAGCTGCTAAAGAACAAGAGAGTGATCAACTGTTATCTAGCAACTTAGCCCAAATGGAGGCAGTTACATGCTATTTTTTCCTCCAGGCACGTGTGAATTTTAGCTGTTTTAATCACAAATGGCTGATCTAATTTTAGCTCGGCTTCATAGGGCAGATTTCTGCTCAAAAGGGCGCTTTGCAGCGACGGCGGCTGGCTTCGAGGAGCTGCGGCGCTGCCACACTAATCCTGTGGAATTTCTACACTGGACGGAGGGGTTCTGAGATTGCCAAGGCATTGCCTGGCCTATTAAAAGGAGAGCTTCCTGCCAACTGTATGCATATGGCCTTGGAAAAACAGTAGTAGACACAGTCGCCTCATCTTTCCTTCAAACGGCATTAATGAATCAGCAATTGGAGTCACCATCATCAAGAAGCACAGCATGAAATTGCAGCACTAATACAGATTAAGTGTGGAAGCAGCAGCGCGCTTCAGGCTATTGTATGAGCCGTCTATCAAAATAAGAGAAAACTGATGTTATGCATTTTCAATCAGTGTGTGAATTCTGCAATAATAATGTGTGTAGGAAAATAGTAAGTTGTGCAGGTGTTTAGTTTGAGGTAATTTTCACTATCTTCAGCTCTGAATTTACACAAATTCCTTGTCACTGATTTTTCATAACCATATATTTTATCTGAACATGCTGTTTAAAACTTAAAGCAGGCCCCCGTTTCCAGTCTTTGTGCTAAGCTAAGCTAGCCGGCTGCAGACTGTAGCTTCACACTTACATATAAAAGTGGCATCGATCTTCTCACCTAACTCTCTGCAAGAAAGCAAATAAGCTTATATTCCTTTAGGTACCTAATTATAAACTTGTGACTGAACTAATGATTGTCCAGAATATCTAACATGGTTGGTTGATAAGGAGGTTAGGAGGTTCATGTCCTGTAAATCCAGAGATAAGTATTGATTATATCATCATATAGCATCCATAAAGCATTTCACTTTTAACAGACTTTCTCTGATTAGTTAGGATACATAACAGATGGCTCAGTCTTTTACATAAATTCACTTAACATTCGAATGGCAGAAGAGTTTCTGCTCAGAGGTGCTATCTTGAAATATGAAACCTCCATCAGTCAAGACTAGACTGGAGTTTTTAGTGAAGTGTTTCTGCTCTCCTCCCTCACAGTAATAATGAAAAAAACAAAATCCCGCAAGGCGCTTGTGTTAAAAAGCCATTAAAATTAAAAAAAGGATTTTCCATCCAGAGGTTTCATGCTCCTTTAACCAATTAAAACGCCATGTATGAGGCCATCACATAGTAGGATAATTCACTATCCATCGCCTGAATTGAGCGCTGTGGATTTCAGCGTGAACCGCGTGTCGACTTCAACAGACGGTCTCAGGTCCTGTGGAAGAATGAAGAGGAATATGCCAATATGGCTTGTTAGCTGGCTTTAACAGCACATTATTCCTGCATAATGACCTTTTGCTCTCCATGGGGTTCGTTTTACGAGTTCCAAAACAGCCAAGATCTGTTTCACCCAGAAGCCAAGAGGGACAGTTTCTCTTTCAAGTGAATTTGCTCCATGCTTGGCCACCAGAGGCAAGACATCAATCAGAGGCCACTTAGAGGTAAAGTTTCATGATGTCGCTCACTAGGAGGGCGTGCAGCACCTATAGACACATGAGCACCAGAAGCGGGAAGGACGCGCCACTGCTTTGGATGCTGGTATTATAAATCACATTTTATAGCAATTCAGAGGCAGAGTACTCCAATTCCAAGGAGACAAAGAAGACTGTTGTTTTTAATGCACGCAAATCCAAGCTCCCTGGGGACAGAGTCTCAGAGAAACACAGCTCTCATCACCCTTCAATTAAAACTATTCTTTTATTGCAGTGTGACTGTCACTCCTTTGAAAATATATAGAGCAAAAGTGAGCTGTAAACAAGCTGGGGGGGGGGGGGACAACAAAGGATCTGCAGCATCTTGCGGCCACACTGAAACTTAACAATAACATCTGATGTCAGGTCTTGGAAGCAACTTACTGAGCAGATTATTTCACCATTTCTACATCTCTCTCCTTCTTCTCTGACCAGCAGCAGCAGCAGGTGGGCAGTGCAGATAATCCCTCCGACCAGTAACATCTTATTGGCAAAAGATCATTTAATTAACGTGCACCTGTTCACTCTAAACACCGGAAAAGGAAATGAAACACCAAAATCTGCAAACATGACATGCAGTGCAATCAGTGCCTACATTTTACATGTAAGAAAAAAACATTTTATATATGCATTCTTGCTTGTTAGATGCTGAAGGCTTAGACTAAATAATCCAGTTTCTAAAGTAGGCGAACTGTTACACTCTTTCATTCCCATATATAGGCTGTGTTTGTGTCAGCTCTGTATGTAACTCTGGAGAAAAGGATCATCCGCCATTGTTCCTTTTTAGCAGGTCGCTGCTGTTGTGATGCCGACGCTTTGAACGGGCGCTTTATCAAAGTGCTGGAAACACCATAAAAAATAACTCTGCTCTCATTAACCAGCTGTCTTTTCTTTCCTGTCCTTCATAGATAAGTATTCCACTCCATACACACACCTCTCCAGCTGACCCACTATGTGTGCGTGAGATAGCAGGTGTGGGTAAACCATTATCAGCTTTGCTGTGTGAGGAAGTTATTTTAGTCCGATCCCACAAGAACACCTTTGGAAATATGTGCAATGCCCTCAGTGACACATCCATTAATTAGCAAGTGTTGGAGGAGAGCAGATCCAAACCTAAACGACCATTAAGAGTAAAAGTGGAAAATAGTTTCATGTGTCAACACAATGACTCAGCCTCGCTGATTGTTATAAACGCTGTGAAACTGATAAGCACAATAGGTCCTCACTTGAACTTTGCCAAAGTGTCTGAGGTCGCTGAAGATGGAGCTGAATGGAGATAGGATAATGATTTGGATTTTCCCATGTCAAAGTCCGTGACCTGCCTCACCATGATTCACTGTTATCACAGCCTGGAGCAGGGAGGCGCAGCCACGAGTCTGATGTGTCATGAGTCGCTTGTGTTCCTCTCAGGCAGAAAAACTGCTAAACTTTGCTCTCATCCTTGTTTTAACTTTACTTCCTATCTGCTGCTTACCTTCAAAAAGTATTCAAATTGACGCTTCACTTTGCTCTAAGATATCCAAAACGAAAGCAGCGTTATATAACATGAATCTGCTTCCGGCTCATTTGCATTTCCATTGAACTGCGAGCGGAAAAGCTCCTTTTCCTGATTTGTCTGTAAGCTGATTCAGGTCTGTGAGGTGTGCACATCACTGGCGGTGACAATTTTAGGTCCTGTGCTTTTGTGTCCATGGTAACTGGGAGGGAAGGTGAGGGCTTTTTAGGTGTGTGTGTGTGTGTGTGTGTCTGTGTGTGTGAGGGAGACAGAGGGAGCAGTTGGCAGACAGAGAGCACACACACAGACATGCGCTAATTCAAAAGAAAAATAAACAATCAATGCTCTCTGCATCAATTATCAGCAGCTATAATCAGATCTCAGATATGCTGTGGCTCCTGTTTCTCTTATAGTCTGAATCTGTGAACAATACATGTAGATAAAGTCAAAAACAATAAAGAAAACCACCCCCGGACCCCTACATGTCATCTTATGACTGGTTCTGAGCCAGCTCTGAGCTGCGCCTCCTGCAGTTGTCCACTTCTCTGCTTTGTGGATGCAATTTCTTTGTTCAGCGAGGCGAGATGCTGACGTCAAATTGCCTCCTTTGTTTCAAAACGCCTCAGCTGCATTGTTCGTCTAGCATGAATTCTTCAACCTGCCCCTGTTGCTGGGAGCAACAATGAGATAAATGACAAGATTTTTCAATCAGCGCATAAAAGAGCAGAGGCGGCAGCAAAAAAGAGAGAAAGAAAGGATATAGCAATAAACAGAGATGTCACCCATCTGCATTGCTGTTGCTGCAGAGTGAGTGAGTTGTTTATTTCTTTATAATTATGTTCTGCAACAAGTCAGCTAAATAAACAGAAGAGTTCCTGAGGGGCCGTGATTGGCCTGGTGTTTATGTCCTTAGTTGTTTGTTCAATAATCTGCAACAATTTTGATATTTGATTAACTGTTTTTGAATAAAAATGCATACATTCACTGGTTCCAGCTTTTCAATAGGGAAATATTTGTTGGTTTCCTTTTTTTGTTGTTATCTGACATTTTAACCAAATGATTTATCAACATATCAACAAAGTAATCTAAAAATTTAATCGATATGAAAATAATCTGTGGTTGCAGTCATAGTTACATGACATTTAAATGAGTTGTCCTACTTGTTAATCTACCACCACAATCACCCAATCACTCTTCCATGGAGCTGAGAAAGTCTAGAAAACAAGCGCCCCTTCATCCTCAATGAGTCGACTGAATGATGCATCTGGACATGCACCTGACAGAGCGACTTCCTTTCATGGGATCAATAGTTTGCCTGTTCAGACGGAGGAAGAAGGGGGTTCAGAGCATTACACTGTGTTGACATATCTGAAAATGAGCTGCGAGCGAGATCCTGAAACACAACACAAGGGAGTCAGTGTAGTTGACAGAGTCATTGAGCTGTTTGGTTAAAGGACCACCACAGTAAACAGACCAGCTGATGAGAGGAAGATGGAAGAGTCTTGGCAGGAAGGAAGCCCTCATCGCTGAAAAAAAGGGCGGAAAGGCCGAGGGCAACCGGGCAATGACCTTAACATTGATGGGGCCCCTGTGGATAAATGACCATAATTCAGAGTGTGTACGCTGGAACTGAAGGGCTTAACTGCTCTACCGACACCTGTTCTGCTCTACAGAGGAGCCTTTCACTGAAGACAGGTGCCTCGGCAGCGAGCCGCCCACTTCCCCACGCTCTCTGCCGCGCTCCCAGCTGCTCTCCTTTCAGACCTCAGACACAGAAGCCCTGTTCACACCTGGCATTAACATGCATCTTGGGTGATCTGATCACAAGCGGACAGCTCCAAGTACGTCAGTTCAGACCTGGCATCAGAACGCATCTCCACATTCGTCTCGGGTGACGACTTGTGATCGGATCTCACTTCCCCGCTCTATGTGCAAATAAACACATGCATCATTTCCGTTTGCAAAGACAAAATGCGTTGTTGTTTTTTAACCGGCGGGAGGCAGCAATGCACTTCCCGTGCCTAGCCTGCCAGAAATTAAAGGACCAGTGTGTAGGATTTAGTGGCATCTAGTGGAGCAGACTTGGCAGAAACGGAATTCATGAGTATGTTTTAATTAGCATATAATCACATGAAAATAAGAATCGTTGTGTTACCTTAGAATGAGCCCTTTATATCTACATAGGGAGCGGGTTCCCTTCTACAGAGCCCACCATGTTGCACCGCCATGTTTCTACAGTAGCCCAGAACGGACAAATCAAACACTGGCTCTAGAGAGTCAGTTCAGTTGGTTGCAATCTGCAACGTCTATGCTAGATGCCACAAAATCCTGTTGTTATTTTGCACTTTAATATGATGCCATTGGTGCATGAATGAGTATGTACTTCCGCTTATGCAGATAACATCAGTTGAGTAGGCGGTGTTTCAGTGTGGCCCAAGACACATTCGCGTACACATTACTAAAAGAATGTGACCATATGCAGCCCCAGACAACCTCCAAATGTGGTCTGAGCGATTGGATCTCGATGTGTCCTCAATGAGTCTTGAGTGTATTCACACCTGTACTTAAGAGTGTTCACTTGAGATCAGATCACCCAAGATGCATTTTAATGACAGGTGTGAACAGGGCCAGATTCCTCACATGCTTGCCTGTCAGCTCAGCAGCCACTGCAGCAGTCACTAAGGACAATAATACAAACAGCGTATCACAGGAGCCTCACACATTAAGGTGACATGGGCGATAAGGTGGAAATGCTAAAGGATCAGAGTGTTTATTGATAAATTGGTATATGCTGCATATTTGTGCTCTTAGATGAAGTTCCCCAGTGGAAACATTATGTGTAAAGTTCACTTTCTGTATGAATAATAACATGACATTACTGTCAGTGGACTCAAATTCCAGTGAAATGACCTAAAGAACTTGCTGCATCATCATTTCACAACATTTTCTATTTTCATTTACTAGTTTGGAAATTGCAAGTGGATGTCATGATTGTGGGAAGTCAAACTAATAATTATTTTTCTTATTTTTTAAAATTTCATTAATCTGCCGATTATGTTCTTGATTAACCAGTTAATCATTTGATCTATATAATGTCAGAAAATTGCGAAAAATGCCTTTACAATTTTATGAAGCCCAATGTGACATCTTCAAACGTCTCGTTTTGTCTGACCAACAGTCCAAAACCCCAAAATACTCAAATTTACTCACCTAAGACAAAGAAAAGCTGTAAATCCTCATAAATGAGAAGCTGAAACTAGTAAATATTTAGTACTTTTACTTGAAAAAACAGCTTAGATGTTTAATAAATTATCAAAATACAGTAGTTTCCAATTAATTTTCTGTTGATCAAGTATTTTGTGAGGCTTGACGCTGTTTTCTTCTAGCATGATTTTATTTAACACCCTGTTTTGGAGATTCAGTTAGGTACAAAAGTTTGACACCAAGCAGAAAAATAAATACATCCGGCTGGAATAATGTCTGTGGGAGTCTGAGCATGTGTGTGTTGCTGTATGCATATGCACAGTAGGTCTGCCGGCTTTCTAGCCGGTTCAGTGACCTGTGCACAAGACAAACAGATTGGAGAGGGAGGGGTGAAGGGGGAGTCAATTAATACAATAGGAAGTAGAGCAAAGACGCAGCCAGACGGAGTGTGGAAACGCACAAACTGCTTCAAATATCTGCTGTTTAACCCTAAAATGGTCATTAGTAAACTATAAGCGTTCATTACAAACTTCTGGAGGGTTTCACGAGCTTTATGGTGCAACAGGCAACAGGCAGAGAGCATGTACGTTATGATAAACACACCCTTATCTTTCACATAGCATGCATACCCAGGCACGTGTAAGCACTAGCCATGCTTTTCCAATCTGGGCCAACTGGCTGTGATCCAGCAGCAGGGCTGGGTCTGGCGGCTTGGTCCCAGCATGCTCAGTGTGTGAGGGGCAAGGTGCTCCGCTGCATAGCTGGAATGTTTTCCAACTTTGTTTGGCCCAAAAGGCAGGGAGATTCATTTTAGAGAACCTCTTATAGGGGAGGGCAAGTTGAGGCATGTCTATAACTGGCTCTTATAGGTGCTGCTACACACTGCTGCTGCTCAACTCTAATCATTTAAGCTTTCATTTAGTGGTCATTTGATTTAAAATACATAACCAGCAGAAGCAGTTTACCCCCACAACCCATGCAAAACATAAACTTGACGGAGAAGAACCTCACAATCACCTGCACATAAACTGTACATACTTTGTAGAAAACTTTCTGGTTTATTACAACTTGGATCTTGTTTCCACAAGTCTTGCCATCACGTCTTTGGCTTTTGATAACATTGTGCTCTCCAAGATTTCACAGAGCTGAGATCTGGGAATGCTGTGAAATCACTAAAAAGACGTTTGATGGGCCAAGAAACACAAATGGTCCAATGATCGCACACGTGTTAAATAAATCTTCCGCATAACTTGTTTTGAAGAGAAAAAGAAGGCAAATTGTTAAATTATTACCCAAACCGTCCGTTGTAAACACATAGAATTCCCTTTTCAGCCCTGACATACCTTACTGTACTTGATGTAGCATTACTATGAAGATGTGTGCTTACTTCAGGGCCGCAACTAATGATAATTTTTATTATCATCAATTAATATGCCGACCACTTTTATGATTAATTGATTAATCATTTGGTCATAAAACATCAGAAAATGGTGAAAAACACCCACCCTGGATCCAAACATCCTGGAGTTCAAGGTGACATCCTCAACAATCCAAAACCAAAACATCAAATTGACGGTGATGTAAGACCAAGAAAAGTGACAAATTCTCACATTTGAGAGCAAAAGTTTGGCATTTTGCTTGAAAAAAGACTTTAACTGTTATTCTATTATCAACTAAACGACTAATCGTTGCAGCTCTAGCTTACTTTGGTTTTACCTCCAAACAAAGTGGTTCAGATAATCTGGCTAATCTGCTTGTTTACAAACTGCCTGATCAACTGACCACTTTTGTTTCTTGCTCTCTTTTTTTTTAATGATGCAGATGGAAAAAAAATGGAACAATGGTCTCAACTGTTAATGTACAATGGTATCGTAACTGACAGAAATAATGGCAAAAGCTATCAAAACAAGAGCCAGGCTGTAATAAACTGCAAATTTCATTTAAATCCAGGGTAGATTGAACTTTACTGACATAAGTTTGAAGATAAAATCAAGTCTGAAGACTCAAAGCTTAATCTAGTAAGCAAATATAGATGTACTTATCTCAATTCCACAATTAGTGTCCTCATTTTGACAGAACAAAAACAACAAAAAACAAAGATACAATATGTTATTCACAAACTAATCTTCTCGACAGTAGCCAAACCACCTGCGATGATGACTCTTCGTGTAACTTGTCTAACTGCAAGTAATTTGACATTGTTCACTGCAAATGATTCAGGTGTATGGAATTTGAGTCACAGCTTAAAGACTTTCTCTAAACCACAAATTACCCGAACCATCTAAACTTTCACGTCGTTCTGAACCACATAATTAGGGTCAGGAGTGAAAAGACAATATATGTGGTCACTGACTGATTTGGACCAGAAGTCATGGTACATGTGGAAGTCAACGAGAGGCTTAGGAGTTCTTTGTATGCACTTAGAAATGAACAAGTCGGATCATTTAGGATGTATTGTTGTCTAAAGCTGTAGCTGTCTCAACTCTCAAGGCTGTTGAGCTTGTGAATCAAATAAAACCCGTAACGTTCAGGAGTCTTTCAAAAAGCAATGAATTATGCCTGAACTGAATGTCACTAATGAGATCCCTCACAGCAGACAGATGATGTGACTGAAAAGTGAGGTATTGGGAGCTGCCCCGTCACAACGAGAGGCTAAACATTTCAACGAGAAACTCCACCTAAGAATTTTAAGGGCCCTCCATCTTCTGGGAAGAAGTGCGAGTTTCATCCCAGACACAAATGCCCGCTCTCGATTCTTTACATACACGCAAACAGCTGTCACAATACAAGTCTCGTAGTAATAATATCTTCACATGTCTGTGTGTTGGGGGACCTCTGCAGCTGTGTGAAATGGTCAGGGCACTTTCTCTCAGCGATGTCATCATCACAGCTGCATCATTAAAGCCTCTCAGCTTCCTCCCAAGAGACTCGCCACAATTACCTTATCCTGAAACAGGCCGGGTAACATCTATCTCTCAGTCTCAGGGGTGGATGGAGCTCTGTGGAAACGCTTAGAGGACGAACGTTTCAGAGCAAATTCACAAATGGCAAGAAAAGGAGTTTAAGTTAAGCAAGTTTCCGCTACAAATTTCTTTATGTCCGTCACAGCCACAACCAGTTCTTCGATTGAAAAAAAAAAAAGCATTACTTTTTTCCTTCATTTACAGTTTGTTTTCTTTAATGCAAACCATAGTGGGAAAGTGGACTTTTTGTTTATAGGAGAACCGGGGCTTGTAAACAAAAGTCACATGGCCTCACATGTAATTTGTCGCGGCGTCGGTCAGAGAAACATTTGATTCCAGTCCCAGTGGCTTTAATCGACTTGACTCTGTAATAGTTTGGCTTCTATGGTGGTCATGCCAAGTGAGAATATACACATTTTAGACACAGGTTGTGGGTCGAAACTGCATTTTGAGTTCATTTATTCACGCTAGCATTTCTAAACATGGGTAATTACTGGCTATCAGATGTCAACATCCATTTCCTTATACCCCTAAATCACTGTGATTTGGGGTAGTTTCCTGTTGTTGGTTTAGATTACATTCTCAGACTTTGCATTTTCAGCTTGTTCCACTTACTTTCACTTCAAGTTCGAATGTCATTGTTCATAATAGACATGAAATTCTCAGTTTACAGAAAATTTAGCAACTTTTTAGATAATCAATTAATCATTTCAGTACTTTTTTAAGCAAAAATGTCAAACATTCACTGGTTCTAGCTTTTCAAATGTGAAGATTGCTGCTTTCCTTTTTTTTATGTCTTTGCTAACTGAATATCTTTGGATCTTAGACAGCTGTCAGTGAATCCTCTGTGAAATGACTATAATAAGTATTATTCACCATTTTCTTATCTTATGGACAAAAACACTAACCAAGGGAATGATCAGCAGATAAATCAATAATGAAAATGAGGTGCAGTTAGTTGTTAATGCCTGGGCTGAACCAAACTAAATTAGTCAAAGTCCATATTTTGAATAAAGCACTCCAGAGAGGCTTGGTGTGAAAATGACATGCAGGAATTCTATTTCTAACTCAGTGTTTGAAGCAGCTGGAAGTAAACATTAATGTTAAACTTTAAAGATCAGTGACTTCTTATATAATCATTAGTTTCAAAGTCCATGAGTGTGATGATGTGTAAAGTTCGGGAACATTCAGTAACCAACTGTATGAAATAAAGAGAAAGGAGTGGGCGGCACAACTTGACTTTACAGGTACGGCACATCATGGAAATTTACATTTAGACAAACTAAGAATAAACAGAGTTTATAGTACTCACTGTTCTCTTCCCAGACAAATGCTGCTGTATCTTGCAGCATTTTGTTTTCTTTGCATGTGTCGCTCTTCTTTGTGTAAGAGGCTCTTTCTATGCATTGATGTGTTAAAATTTACTGGGCTGTTTCCAGTTCTGTCACCCCAAGTCAGCTGACAGCAGCCTCAGTGCACAGCTCTAAGAGGCCTTCACAGACCCCAAAGTGCAGAGCGGAGGCCTGAGGGCTTTCACTCAGCTGAACAGAACATCTCTGTGTGCAGCTCACTGACCACCGTTGTCGTAAGAGAAGGATGGGACAGCAGAGTCGCCCCCAAACTCTCCGGATCTGCACCCCGGATGCCTGCGCAGCCTCGGGACACCTGCGGGGGACTGTGAATGTCTCTGTGATGGGACTGAGGGATGAGGATGGTAATGAACACACAGTCATTCATCAGCCATCCATGGCATTGGTCCCATTCAGATACAGATACCCACTGAGACACAAAGCCCCAGCTGCCTCAAGTGCCAGACTTACACACAACAGTGGGCACCAATGCAGCACAGCTCCATTTAGCTCTTTAAGAAACGCCCTCTCACGTCAGTCAAAGTGCCTCTCTATACAACCTAACACACCGTTGCATGCACAACAGACAAAAGTGAATTCATGATGTGCCGAAAAGCGAGAAATCTTGCTAACTTAGATCACCACAGAGCTGAACAGATTGAAGATCACATCTGTCATTGAAATGTTCTATCCAACTCGAGTCATTATAAAGTTCAAATTTAAAAACACTTTAGAGGTCAGTTATAAACCATTAGTAAGATCAACTTTTTAGAAAAATTCCTCTGGCTGGTGTTAATCCTCCAGGAGTTCACGTGTTCTTTCAGTTCTTTAAAGTGATATTTTGATATTTTTGGGAAATATGATTATTCTCTTTTTTGCTGAGATGAGAAGATTGATACCAAAAATCACTCTTCAGTTTTTGTAAACAAATGAGAGGTTAATTAGTGAGTTTTAGAGGAGCCAGTGTGAGGATTTTGTTCCCTTCAGAAAGAGCCAGGCTAGCTGTTTCCCCCTGTTTCCAGTCTTTATGCTAAGCTAGGCTAACCAGCTGTTGGTGGTGGCTCCCTATATAACTGCAGACTTGATGGCTTATTAGAAAGAGACCCACACAAGTGTTCATTAACGGATTATTGACATTTACAAAGAAATAATTTCCAAATAGACAAGATGTACACTAGTCAGAGGGATTTGTTTTCACAACCTGGCAACCAAAAAATTTCTTTTATCAATGGTTTATAAGTGATTTGTAGAGTCAACTGATGAACTCATGAAAAGGTGACTTATCCGGAAGTGGTACCAGTTTCTCCAACACTAAACTCTGCCCACGTACTCAATAAGACAGGCAGATGCTTGTGGAAGAAGAGTAAAAGAGGTAAGAGGTGGGATGCTGTAATACTGATTATGCGGGTGATTGTGCATCAGGGCATTAGGACTATAAATGCGTGGGAGAGCAAAGCAGAAAAAGTGAGTATCACCTACATCAATGAGAGAAAAAAAAAACTGCACTACACACAGACAATGTGTCAAAGATAAAATGAATCACGGCCAATTCGGAAAAAACCCTCCCCTTGCTTTTGGACAGTGAATAATTGAGCCATGAAAAATTCTCATATTAGCCCACTCTGGAGTTCCTCGTGACTCTGGGCAAGTCAGCAGTTGCACTATGATGACGTGGGGGCCTGTAGGAAGAAGCTCCAGAGCCGAACAAACCAATTACACCCCTGTCAAGGCTGTGGCACAGCGCTGCATCATCCCCAAAGAGACACCACCACTGTCACATTGCATGGCATTACTCTGGCTCAGTAGACCCACGACTGATGAGCCATGAGACCTGGCATGTGTGGCACGGCCATAAACCCTACTTAGCCCTCACGCAGTGAAGTAAATTGTGTTACATACCATTAAGTGTTTATTCTCTTCTATTAAAGACGCAGTGTTCTTATTGTTGCTAAAACAAAGGCCTGCCCTAATCAGCATGCACTGAATTGTTGAAGCATGTGACTCATATTTGATTGCAGTGAGTGTTAAAGCTTCAGGGCTGGGCTGCTTTTACCCCATGACTCTCCCTCGGAGCCGGGGGGGGGCGGGGAGCCTCCAGGACTGCTGTTGTGTTGTATTTACTCACTCCTCCCAGGGCGGAAACACAGCCCATTAGCATCACATGCTAACATGCCTGTGGACACAGAGGCACACACACCAGCTCTTTTCAGCGCCAAGACATGGTAATGCAAGAACAATTCATGCGCTTCCTCGAGCGCCTCTCAGGGAAGTTCCACTTTATTTTGATATCCTTTGAAGTGAAAATACAGGATTAACCTTTTTAAAAATAACTCAGTGTGACTGAAAAATGAATATTTTAATTCAGTGACAACTATTTCTTGAGAATGGATGATTAGCATTGAAGCAATGTCATGCAGGAGCATTCTTGGGTGGCTTGTTGCAACAGAGCAGTGGGCTGTGGAGACCGTGACAGAGCTGTCAGTGTGAAAGTTGGCAGACTCAGCTGGCAAGCCTGGACTGGATGTCACACTGCCTTCAATAATTACAGCAAAGGATCAACCTAGTTGCACAATGGGCCAAGCATTAGCTAACTACTGTCTGTCAGCCCCAATAAACTTGAACTCTCCTCACAAAAAGATCTATACGCTAGCCGAGAGAGCCGGACTGACCTCAACTGGCACACAATGTTAATTAAAGAGGTGACAATGCACCGAGTCACCTCGGCTCGGTCTTTGTTTCTGTGCACAGAGTGACTGAGGGCTGCTGAAACATCATCTGCTGCTGATATAAACATTCACTTAAGCTTTCTCCTACCTGGGAAGTTGACCAGAATGAGTACTCACTGGGAGACCATGTGATCTTTTAAACTGAGATTAGAGTTGCAACCGACGATAATTTTCATTACTCATTAATCTGCAAGTCGACGTATTCAAATATCTTGTTTTGCCCGACCAACAGTCCAAACCCCCCGAATATTCAGTTTACTATCACACAAGACAAAGAAAGGCAGCAAATGCTCACATTGGAGAGGCTGAAACAATTGAATGTTTGGCACTTCCGCCCTTGCAGGTTCATTTCTTTGATAGACTTATCGATTAATTGTTCCAGCTCTAATTGGGAAGCAACAATATTCTGATTATTTGAACAATTTGTACGATCGAAACAGGAAAAATTTGTAAAAATATGCTACATATCTGACTTAGGATCAAGTGAGGTACTACTTTTTAATAGGCACCCTTATAAATGGTTAATAAATCATTTCCTAATGCTTCATAGATCAGTTAAAAGTTGTTAATAAGAACAAATATTGGGTTGCCAGGTTGTGAAGAGTCCAATTGGCTGGTGTTAATCCCTTCTGTTTGGTAATAATACATGTTGATTGCTTGCAGGTTTCTCACCTTTTAATAAGCCATCAAATCTGCAGTTATAAATGTTAATAAGTAATTGTTATACGGTTTTAATCAAGTATGCAGTTGTAAGTGTTAATAAATCCGATTATTTGCAGAAACACGCAGTCAAAGGGAGTTTTCACAACCCTAAAGTTGTTCTTATTAATGGATCTATAAAGCATTAATACATGTTTATTTAGCCATTAATAAAGTTATTAGTCACAACTTATAATTTCTCTGTGAGGGGTCATTATTAGAAAATGGTACTAATAGGAGGAATGAACTTGATGATTAATCTCACAGATATCCTTCCAGCTACTACGTACAATATTTAGGTCACGCAGGGCAGACAGGGAGGAAATCATGTTCACACCTGCACTGATATGCCGACCATACAAAACCTCAATGAAAAACTTTTATAAGTTGGGAAACTTTTATTAAATTGAGTCAGTGTGTGGGAGTTTTTAAAAAAAAGAGCGTAAACTGGAGGAGGAACACGGAGGCGGACAGGACGAGGCAGACAAAGCGTCGGGCCAAACTCATTGATCAGCAGTGAGCACTATTCCTCCCTCGTCCTCTTTGTTCATCTGAATTTCTGCTTTTTAAAACAGATGAAGTTTGCTGCTGTTTAGTAATCCAGAGGAGGCTTCCTGATGACTCAGGGTGCACACTAGGAACTCATGACAAAGTGGTTAATGTATTCACAGCAATAATCCTCATCTCCTGTCAACCAGCACGCAATTTATATGACATAAGAAGGTTGCAAAAATATATTCCTCTTTCCTGATAGCAAGTGTAGTTTTCAAAGAATTTATGTATTTGCTTATGATATTCCCTCAGGCTGTCTTCAAGTTACATCTAGTGAAACTGAAGACATTTTAAAGATCTTTTTCAGTGCTTGTTACTGAAATAAAACCGCAAACAATGGCAGACCAGTTTGACTGAGATGATTTCTCACTAGAAATACAGCACAGCAAGAAACCAAAACATTTTTATGGCCTGTAAAACTGAATTTAACAATTAAAATGCTATATTTACCTCTATTTGAGAGCTGTAAGGCTTTGAGGTCAAGTAATATGATTTAACACATTTTTTTAGAAACTGCAGGCAGCTTTAACTTCTTCACAATAGGTTTCAAACAAAAATTAGCAAACAGCAAGGTCGTGTTTTGTTTGAATATCAAACAAGCTTTCCATGCATTTCATTGAGGCTCAGACTGCATTGACACTACATGTCAACATTGGTGATGTCTACAGCACAGGGGTTGCTCTTCTAAATCATCTAGATAATGAGTAGATGGTCATTAAAAGCAACGGTATGGTTGCTGTGTGAGAAGAAACACTTTTCATTAACAGCATGAAGACATAAATCAACACAGTTGTCTTCTCATTCCAGTAGAAGTTTATTTTATGTCAGGATGATGTTAACAGTTTATCACCCTGGCTAAGAGGTTTATGATGAAGTGATGACCTTCTCTGAGCAAGTTAGATTGTCATTGTTGGTGTTAAAACTGTGAATCTGTGTGCAGCACATGATTTGAGGTTTCTGTGTGTGCTGTATGGAACTTAATGATAGTGCCGTAAAACTGAGGATAAAACAAAGACTTTCTTTTTGCAAGTCTTAACAGAGACTTCAATGTTGAGCAGATTAGGAGGTGAGGAGGGGGGTGTCTGTAAGACGCTGACCTCGGAGTGAAAGGTCCCTCAGTGCCCCTCCGGTGCCCTGACTGACACCGATGAAGGAATCTGTCTAATCCTGGACTCAAGGCAGACTCCACTGCACTGCCTCAGTCTGACCCCCCTCAACCACCCAACACACACACACACACACACACACACACACACACACACATACGCCGTCTAACCCATCACCCCCAACCCTGCAAACCCATGCAGACCACCTCAGGGCAAAAACACAGACAGGATGGGAAGTCATGGGCCCTCTGCAGGACACTTGCACAAAATGAAAGATATTAACGCAAAATCACTTTACTCTAAGGATTGAAATAGTCAAAACCAGAAAATATCTGCATTTTTAACTCATGGATGATGTGTCCAAAACGACAATAATCACCTCCTTTCAGCTTTGTCTGCTGGGTCAGTTACCAGACAGAACAATGACAACATCCTCTACCTGTCCTAACACAAATACACGCATGGCTGATCCTAAAAAAAGGTTTCTCATTCATGTTTTCATGTTGACACAGTGACTCATGGATGCACGGCACCCTTGAATTCTGTATGTAGAGGAGATCTTTGGGAGAAAACACACCTGGATCTAAAATTAGAGAGAGGGGGGGGGGGGGGGGGGGGGGGGTTCAATCCAGGCGCTGTTTACCATGCAGGCCTCATCATCTGTTACTGTGCAGCAGATGCATAAAAGACTGGAAATTGATGTAAAAACCCTGCTGAGGAGAGGTGAGGAAGACACACCTACACATCCTTTATTTACTGTTGCTCGACCGAAACTAGACAAGGCTGGCTGTAGTCTCTAGTATCGCCTGCAGAGAGCTGGATCTCTGATAGTGTACACACAAACACACACACACACAAACACATACATACACGCACACACACATACCTTAGAAATTCTTGCAGACAGGTGTCACAGAACCGGTGTCCACAGGTAGACACTTGGACCGGCTCCCGCATCGCCTTGCTGCAGAGCGGACACTGGAAGCGTCTCTTTGGCTTTTCCAGAAACTTGTAATCAAACCCGGGCATCGCTGCAGGTTCTGTCGGTATTTCTCGGCCTTCAGCTGCAGGTTACAGGTATAAATGTCCTCTTGATCCTCCGCTAACCTCCCCCCGCCTGGAAAACGGGGCTATTTAGCTGCACTGCCGTTTAAGCCGATGAGAGGTTCATATCACGTCCCTTCCGCCACCGACAGATCGGGCTTTCGGGAGGCGAGTCCTCTCCCAGCTTGTCCTCCTGCAGCCGGGCAACAAAAGAGCAAGGCTCGACAGTGCAAGGAAACAGATCACAGATTCCGTCCTGGTTCGTCCTCTGTGTACAACAGGTTTACAGCTCAGGGTTTTAGTTTGTGTGCTGTGCGTCTCTCTGACCTCTCTGTGGATGCAGTACTGACAGACTGAGCACAATGCATCACCCCTCCGTCTGTTTAGGTGCACTGAGTCCCGCCTCCTCCTCCATGCAGGAGGAGTCAAGAAGCTGAGACACTGTTCACACCATTTTATCCCTCTGATCTCCTTCTTTATGGATCTTTAATTGGGCTTTTGTTTGACTGTAATAGCCTGTAATGAGATAAATAGTTTTTTTAATTGCCTATATCTTTTTCTTTTTTTTTTTTTTTAGGTAAAAGCCTGAACCCTAATAAGTACACATAAACTGGAAATGACAATTATTAAACATATATGTTCCTAATGAGTAAATTCAGAAGTGACAAGGATTTGTTGTTTAGAATAAGGTCAAAATAATATTCTAATACATGTCTAATTGGCTTAATACAGAAGCCTTCACTACTGTCAGAGGTGACAGATGCCCTCTGGTGGTGGAGCAGACATTTTTTTTAAGAATCAAGTCTATTTTTTCACTGTATTTTATATTAAAATGTTTCCCATTTACTTACTAAAAAATAAAAATTCACTTACATAGTCACACAGACTAAGAAAAAAAACAACAACTAAGTGGATATCCTTTTTTTGGACAGTGGTGACAATGTGCACATCCACCCATATTTAGATCAGTTTTCACCTGATGTATTGCCACTGGATTACATCATCATTACATCATCATACAAGAAAACAATGGTAACTGATCTTATGTCCACAGAATATGCATCAACACATCTTAAATAATGAATAATTCCTTGAAAGTGTGTATACATTTAGGAAAATAAGTGATTGCTTTTTAGGATCTTGATGAATGCATTGATTGCATATTAATTTATTATAACTGGACCAGTAATAGTGGTTACAATGACCATCCTAACTGCTAATTACTCAGATGAAATTACGAATGAAACAACATAATGAATTGACTGCTTAATGTGAGAAAAAAAAGTGTAATTAGTTATTATGCTGCAGGTTAGTTATTAGAGTTTTAGCTCATAGTTTTAAGATGTTGATCGATAAGTGTTATAATTTTAAAGTCAACCTTCCCAGTGCCATCAAATCATGATCAGTCATGATTTCCATGCATCCATTAACAGCCACTAGAACCATTATGTTCTCTGATAAATTCAACATATATATTAATTTCAGCAGCACACAGGATTCATATGAAGGTGGAGAATAGCAGGTAACAAAGAGATAAAACAGATTCTCTCTTTCTGAAGAACTCTCTCCTCTCTAGTTTCAGGTCTATCCAAAATGCAACCATCTTCCTAACTAACATAAGACTAACGTAGACTGTTTTACAGTTTTATTTTAATCAATAAATAGGTCCACTTTTTACTTATTGCCTTTGTGGTATACTTATAATAATATTTGATTTATTTTATTTATTATGTAAAGTTGAGTTGGCTTTGAGTCCAATATTTTCCTTACAGGTAAAGATGTTGAATTGTTACAAGTATATGACAATAAACTTGAAACTAGAGACTTAAACTTACCAAAGAATTTCTCACAGGTTTTATCATGTTGAAAATTTTATTTCAGATGTTCAGTAATCAATCGTCTGCATCTATATGATCAAGCTTTCTTTTAAAATGTTTTTTTTATGACAAACACAATGAGTGATAATGACAATAAATAAGAAAATGTAAATATAAAAATACACTATGTACTACAAAGATTTCCCTCCTTGGCACATAGGTCACCATGAATATAGTTTACACAACATATATACGCCATCTTATTTCAAATATAATGCACAATTAATTGATTTACAATACTGAATCTTCAAAAATACTCAGGATGTGCCTGAACTCACTCCCTATTCATAATATAGTGCACTATATTCACTGTCCGCCATTTTCTGTTAGTGTCTGAGTGTGAAATCTATGCACGATTTAGTACCCTCAAAGTTTCCCATAATGTAACACAAAAAGAAATTTGCATGGCATATACGCTACTTTCTACTAACAATCCCACAGTACAACACGTCATATTTAACAGCTGCAAAGCTGTGCAGTCATGAAGCAAAATGATGATGATGCATTAAGTATCTGAAATCTTGATTTACTGCTCACTACAGAGTAAACTACAGAGTGTTCATTATAATAGTGAATGAGTGAGTAAATGAATGAACAAGTGAACGAGGGAGTGATTTCAGACACAGCCACAGTCTCTTTAACACCATAAAGTCCTGTTGTTAAAGTGTTGGATTAGTCTAACACTAAACAACATGTCGTTATCTGATTTGAACACTGCTGCTGATCACAAATGTAGCGAAGGACTAATCCAATAAAGCACAATGTGACCACTGACGATATGATCAAGATTAATCTGTTTGGTTCATTTGCCTGATGAGTTACTAAACACTGAAGTGGCATTCATTATTCTGGTTTCTATGCCTTGTATCATCTCATTCAGCAGTGGCTTAAGAGAGCTCAAACCAGTTTGACTTTTACTGGCCTTTCATGAGCGAGGACAATAGCTCACTACATGAAAGCTGACTAATGACTTCCTGCAAACCAGCTTCAGTAACAGTGTTACAACATTCCTTCAACTAACCTCATGGTGAGATACACCTGCTGCAACAATCAGGTTTTGACCTTTTCTGTTTTTCGCTCCATCATATCAGGAACTGAAACAAACACAGTTTCATTCCTGGAGGAAAAAAAACTAAATAAATAGAGAGGAAGACCAAGTGACATTCTGTGGCCGCAGCTGCAGTATGAAAGGGAATCTTTCAACTGCAGCACAGATGGGCCCCTGGGAGGAGTTAATTCAGAGGGAGCTGTCCTTCACCTCAAGCCAACGCCGGGCTTCATGACGACCGCTGAGTTGGTGCAGGTTACTGTTCAGGACAACATCATCTCGGAGCAGGTTCGTCAAGCAAAGCTGAAACAAGAGAGAGCAAAGGACATGAAAAAACATCAGCATGACACCTCTTTTGCTGTACAAATTATGGTCTGCTGATGAATCAATTTGCCAATAATGAGGCCGATAATGGCTAGAGGTTAATTAAATATTGATACGAGCTTGTCATGTTCTACTACCAATATGACCGCAGTTACATGGCGGTGCAGTTACACCTACAACACCTGTAAATGTTTATATATATACTTTCACAGTTTTAGTACATTGCTTGTTAATTTTCTGTCTTTGAATAGGTGTGGTGAAAAGTTTTGACATATTTTGAAATGCCGTTTTAGATGCTTTTGTCACTGCCAAGAATAAAATTCTGGACACATATGCGATGACCCTCTCTGGACAGGACTCCTCTCTCCTTGTAGGAGCCTGGTGGGTGGAGTTGGGATATTCAGCTCACCTGCACCAACTCACTGGTTACTCTATAAAGCTGGTGGCAGTCAGCCACTTCTTCTCTCTCCCATAGTTTCCGCACAGTTTGGTTTTGCACTGTTTGGTTTTGCACTGTTCATTTTAATTTCTCCTTTGGCCCTCCAAAATAAACCTATTTTTAGTTACAACTCATGTGGTCTCTGCCTTGAACCAGGGTGTGACAGCATACATGTAGCATGAGAGTTGTCAGATTTAAAGATTTTCAATTTCTGCAAGAAAAAATACCAGTACCAGTTTCATTTGTACATAGACACCTGAATCTCTGCTGCTGGGAGAAGACCTCACAGAGACACTGGAGTTCAACTGAAGTGACTTAAATCAGCCTCATCACATAACTATGATTTTCAAGGATGTCCTGGCTATAGACAACAACTTAAAAGTAAAATGGTAGAAGCTCCAAAGGAAACAGAACAGTTTTTAGTTCCTTTATGCTGAGTGTTTTTTTTTTCTTTTTCCAACAACACACCATTTACTCCCTGTCCACTTTGATACACTATGCACTCAATTCTATAATAATACCCCAGTGTTTGTCTTAAGGTTAAGTATAAACACACCACTATTGTGTCAGCTTCTTGTCTGGTCTGGAGATTAAATCCTAAGTATTGATAACAGTAACATAAACCTCTCACAGAGCCACTTATCATCTCCATGAGTGCACCCACATTGGCAGTCCATCTTGGTCTCCATGTCCTTGTCACATGGTGTGGGTCAAAGGAACATTTAAACAGCAGCCTTGTAGCCTGTAGCAAGGATTACCAACATCTCTGATACTTATTAAATTGTGATGCAGTTTAATCTTCTCTAAATCTGCATCTATTTTCAATTTGTATGCAGAAGGACGATTTAATCCCACCTTCACTGTTTTTCAGTTTCCATCAGAATCTCTGGCTTTTGCACTGCCGCTGCTGGGAGAAAGAGGAACAAATCGCTGACTGGATGTCTTCTATTCCTCTCAGAAAGAGGTCTGTGGCCACATCATTCAGTTCTCTCTAAAATTAACAGCCACATTGCAGAGCTGGACTAAATGATCTGTTTGATTGTGCCGTGTCAACGAGGAATTTCTGTTACTGTGTGATGGATAATAAAGTTTCTTGAATCTTGGCATAGAGATAGAACGATTCTTGCCAAGTTTGCAGAGGATGGCTGAAAGAAACTATTTTGTTAATATAAACAGACATAAAGAAGTTAAGTAGCGCAATGACTGGAAAAGTATGGCTGTGGGAATATAAAGAGGTAGTGAAACAAAGCCATCTCTTTAGTGGGTGAGCTTTCAAAGTTACAAATGAGTCCTTTCAGGTTCACAGTTCTACACAGAAAAACATGCATCTCTGTCGACATTATCAAGGGAAGCTTGTCTCAAGTTCAGCCCGTCTTTCATCTGGGGATTAGTACTCTCAGTTAGATTTCACCACATCCTAACATCTCACAGTGTTTGTTAACAAAGGGTAATAAGCGAAATATTACGTTTCACTGCCAGCAGAGTGTTGCCATGACAACAAGCCACTGATGTCACCGTGAACGGGTGACTCTCGTCGAGCTGCACCGCCTTTGGTATCCCAGAATCCTCCTCTTTCCTTCCGAGGCGTCCACGGGCCCCCTTTCCCCAGGTGTACACCTCCCCATCTGCGGGAAGAAGTAGAAGCTGGTCACCATTTCTCCAAATTCACAGCGCGCCCCCAGGATGCATTAATCCACACAAATCTTTAAGTGACAGCTCTGTCTCTCCTGCAGTGGCAGCATAATGGCTCTATCTGTTGAACAAAGCCTTCCCTTGACAAAGAAAACCTACAGGCATGGCTGGCACTGCTGGCTTTCTCCCTGGGGGAGCCAATCACTGGAACAATATAACACCATTTTACCCTCAGCTATAAGAACAAAACACACACACATCTGTTACCTATCTGTTAACCCACATGTTTAAAGGACCGTACCAATGGTTTTGCATATTTTAACCCATTTGCTAAATAAAAACCCTGTATATTTTACAATACTGCCAACCACTTTCTACTGTATGTTCCATGTGACCACTGCTGGTTTTAAACTCTCAATTCATTTCAGAATAATATGAAAAGAAACTTGAAACTTGTTCAAGTAACAAAATCCATCATAGTGAACATTTAATCTTTTTTGTTTTTGAGGTTAAGTTATATTGCTGTTGTGTGGTCTCATAGAAACTTGTTTTCTTCCAAAGCAACTAAACAGCAGATATTTTAGAGCTTAGATGAACACTTGTGTTTACTTGAGCAACTCCTACTCATACAAAGGTCTAAAAACATTTTTTGAGCAAGGCATTAACAATAAGGGAGAATACAGTGTTTGTCCTTTTTGAAAATGTTTCTTTTATACACAAGTGTGTCCAAGTTCTTTTTGGAAACTCGGTTATAAGCCAGCTGCCGAACAGCAACCATTTTATCCCAAACAACATGGCTTGTGAATAGTATGCTGTTCAATTTCTCACTTTGAGAACAATATCAGCAAAGTTCTTGCACACCATCAAGTCTTAGTGGCAGGTAGGTAGCATCAAAAACTCTTGACTTGGAAAGGAAACAAACAAAGCACACTGTCTATCACTTGTCCTCACTTTATTAACAATGTTTCAGACCTTCATCAGGCATCAGGTCTTTATGAAATTTGCCCAATGAAGGTCTGAGGACCAAAACATCATTAATAAAATGAGTACAACCTGCATGCAAATGAATTAATGTGCAGTGAAAATAAAACTCACCACTTTTAAAAACAGAGAAGATAAATACATAACATCCGCTCCCTTCTACTCACCGGATCCGATCGCTAGGGTGAAAGCATCTCCACAGGCAGCCATGGTGATACTCTGCAGGCCGGGCACTGGATAAGGCACACGGCTGCTACGACGTGAACTACAGCCCATCTGGCCATGCTGGTTGCTGCCAAAAGTAAAACACTGACCCCTCTCTGGAAATGGCAAGTGTGGGTGACACCGAGAATTACACAAGTGGATCTTTAAAGGTGCTAAGTGTTGCTTTTTAAAAAATCAATATCAGACTTTGACACAATTACTGAGACTGATTGATTATTGGCGGCCTCATTTTGTGATGCTGTATGTTTTCTCTTTAGCTTTACTGAGGTTTAACATGTTTCAGACAATCTGGTGCTGCAAGAATCATTAAAGCTTTACTTTGACCAGCACTAAATGATCTTTTCCTACTTCATACCATTATGGAGGCAGTCACACAGAGATGTATCACTACAAACAACGCCATATCACAAATGAGATGATATTAATAATGGGAATATTTCACCTGTAACAGCAACAGAATGGGCTGTTCCTATGTCAATGTAAACAATCTTCTCACTGTTGAGTGGGGCTGATTGGACAGGAGTGTAAGAATGGACTTCTTCCACCTGATTTGTGGGATTTGGTTCCTCTCCAGCTGTTATTTTATCCAACCCAAGTTTGTTGAACCTGACCACAACAAAACAACAAAAGTATTTAAAACAGAGAGAGGTGTTTATTGAAAGAGAATAACTGTATTTATTCAGTTAATTAAATCACTCCCTAAATATGCATAAAAGTATGTTTATCACAAGGCAGTCTTAATATTTTTCTAAGCATGTTTCCTTGTCTGTAAGACAGCTGCTGAGCTGCAGGTATCTGAACAATGCTGCCTCAGACCCAAAATGAACCCTGCTGTGTTGACTCATGCTACTCCTACTCATACTCAGCTCTACATCCTGTTCAAAACCTCTCTGAGAGAGAGAGAGATTAACAGGGAAGGAAAGCAAAGTGCCGTCTCACTGGTTGTGCACCAAGAAAGTATCTCTCTGCACCATAGTTTCTCCTTTAATCTACCACCACCCCATGCACATGAAAGGGTTTAGAACATAAGCCTCTGGGATGTGTAATTTTGTGTTAAAAAATGTATTCTTTATGACAAACATACAGTGGCGATGTCTACTAATTACATCACTGCTATTCATTAGCTCATGTCAGTCAGTGACATGTTTACCAAGACTAATGAGCATGCTTTTGGGTGGGAAAATTTACAATAATTACCTGTTGCTTCCACATGCCACAATGCTGTGCTGGGTGCTGATAATCATGGAGCAGTCAACTCCACACACCACCCTCTGAGCCTCAAATTCAACAGGTAAACACACCTGCTGTGGACAGTTGTGGGTGTCTTGGGTGCCTAACCCGAGGCGACCTTACAGACAGGAACATAAACCAAATAATCAGTCTGTGTGCTGCTGTCATAAATCAGTGACATACTATACAAACAAACACCAAAAGGGTAAGGCAGATTGAGTCTGATAAGAACTGGTTCATTAACTATACCATTGTCTCCTCTTCCCCAGGAAAATACTTCTCTTTCATTGGTCACAGCGAGTACGTGGGAAGCACCACACGACACCTGAACCAGCTCATAGCCGAGGAGCGCCTCCACTATCTTGGGCTACGCACAAAAACAGAGAGAGATGGAAAATAATTCATAAATGTAATGTCAAACCTACATATTTCAATAAAAAGTCTACTTGGTCAAAAAACGATTTTTTAATGAATGTTTTGTTCTACGATGCCTGTAAGTGTTTTTCCCATTTTTAAGACATGTTTGCCATAATTTAAGGCTTCTATTCATATATTTTGACAGGAAATGTACATCATAGGAATCATTAAAAAAAAATCAGGAACTGTGAGGACAGAACAGTATCTGCTTTATAATCACATTCATTATGAGTATACTGTGCAAGAGTCAAAACTTTGGAAGTTCTGATGACACATGGAGAGTAGTATGACAAAGGACTGTAAGTGGCGAATAAAGGTGTAGATCTGTTTATATAGTACAGAAATACTAGAAAAATACAATCAATCAACACATGTCTATAACAGTTTCAACAAAAACTGAATATTCAATCATGAAAATGAAGATTTATTGCAGAGCCATTGTATTAGACTGCATTAGTTTTCGATATGTGTACCTAATAAATTGGCAACTGTGTGTATATTTGATATCAGTGCAACATTCAAATATTTTCCTTTGAGGGGTGAACACGTACCTGTGTTACATCATTGAAGTTACCGTGTCCTAAACAACCGTTGCTCCCACTTCCGAAAGTCATGATAATGCCTCTGTCTGCAAATTGAAAATGAAAAGAAGGGATTAGATCTACTATTTGTTGATGGGTGTAGGTGTATCCTTGTGTGGATCAACAGAATGCTTCTAATGCCTATCTACAGTAGGAAACGCTAATCTGTGTCACTACAGTGAAAAGTGATGAAAGAGAGGCAACTGAGCTGAGAGGAAGGGTCTTTAATCCTGTGTTATCTGCTTTGCAATGTCGGGCAAGCTGACGACAGCCTCCTGACGCGCACTGACTAACAGAGCACCACAATTTGAGCTCAAGAAGTGCTACTGTAGGTGAGCATGGAGAGCCATATTTTACAAGTGGAACCACACTATCTGATCAAGTACAGTAAAAAAGCTGACTGCATCCACACTTTCATACGCACGATCAAATTCTGCGTCAGTGTTTTATATCCATGTGGTGCAGTGTATGAGTGCAGAAAGCAGAGAATAAACATTGATTTCCTATAGCTGAGTTCCCTGCGAGGCTGAATGGACATGAATGCAATCTCTCTGATGACTGTCAAAAGAGGGACGTCCCACCAACCTGTCATGCAGGTGGTAAAGAGATCACCACAGGACACGGACTTGATGGTGACTCCAGATTGACCCTCTAGGAAGCGTGAAATGAACTGAGGCTGCATCTGCTCCACCACACCAGGCAGGCTGGCCTCACCAGACCCCACTGATGGAGCCTGTGATGATAAATGATTATTATTAGTCTTTGCTGAGTGCATAGGAAATTTGTATTTATGGCCACAGAGTGAGAATATAACTCTTTTCTGGTAGAGATGAGTAACTAGAGATTTTAAAGGAAAAATCCACCCCTGGATACACCATTAGATACCATCCAACTGTGATGTTCAGTGCCTTCCAGCTGTTATTTTATTATTAAGTGTTTTAATGTGCCTATTTTCAGCAGCCCGCCTCATTTAATTCTGCCTCAGTTGGTGATTTTCTACGTTTCCTACTATTTCCTAGAATTAAGACAAAAAAGTGTTACTTTCAGTTTTAGTTGGGCAACATTGCTGGTGGCTGTATTGCACTTTGGACTACTGAAGCTACTGCTGGTGTAGAATTTGCAATCTCTACCTCTTTTGCACTGGATTTTCCTCCAGGATGTTCTGAGTAAGTGAGTGTACAAAGAGGTTGTGTGTTGAACTGACACCAAAATCTTTTACCAATTACCAGACAGTCCTAAACATTGTTGCAGTGTTTAAGGGTGCATTTTTCCTTTATGATGTAATACGAATTATAAAAACAGTAAAAAGAATCAAAACACAGACCTCCCAAGTGATCAGTCGGCCTGACTTGGTCACCCCCATCTTCTGAGTGCGGCCCAGCGACACCTGCAGCACCTCAGTGTTGAGCATGGGCAGGCGGAGAGGTGTTGAGATGCCACTGCCCCACGTGTACACCGAGGACAGAGGGAGAGAATGCACCTTCCCTGTTGCTAAAGCGACTGATCCATCTGTTTCACCCCAAGAAACAACAATCAAATTTGGGATTTAAGTAGTTCAATCAACCTCTTCAAGCTTATTCTGTTGTCAAATAATGGTAAGATGTGCCTGACCTCTGGACCTGTTGGTGGGTACTCTCCCTCCTTGTCTGCCTTGTGGACCAGTCTGCACAGTGGACAGAGGTTTCTCAATCCTGGGGAAAAAAAAGTGGCGGTGATTTCTTACATTACACAGAATACGTGAACTTTTGATCACAAATCGAGGTCTGTTAAAACGTCAAGACTTCACCTGCGCATCTTGACATTGCCTATGTCTGTGTAGAGATTAAGCAGGGGCCTGATGCATATGGGAAGGGCCATTATTTCATTGAGTTGAGGACGTTTGGATGGATCCAGATTGAGCATATTGAGGATGAGCTGTCGGAGTTCTGGGCTGTAACGGTCTGAAATCGGAGCAAAGGTACCGCTCATGATCTTCAGAACAAGGGCGGGTAGATTCTGAAAGCCAAAATAAAAAAGTAAAATTATGAGATGCATAATAGATGTGAAAAATCCCCAATCCCTTCCAAAGGAAACATAAATAAGACATTAGTGCATCGCTGTAGATTTGGTAGTGAAGACAGATTCTAGTATAAGCAAAAAGATATGAGTGAATTATTGATCTGTGTTAAAATCAAAAGCCCTAGCAATCTGCCTCTGACTGAAACATGGGACAACCTTGGGTAATAAATTAAATATTATTGTAAGAGCAGTGTAGTGTAGTAAGAGTAATTGTAAGAATCTGCCTCCTGTGATGTTCATAGTGTAGCTCTGATGGTTGTTAGGATGGTTCTGTTGCCTTTGCGCTTTCGTATATCATACATTGAATTCAAGTAATAATACTTCAAAAGCTAACACAAAAGTAATACTATTTCAATCACTACATCAAATCAAGAGAGGGATTATTGTAAAGAAAATGTGTTTAGTACAGCAGCCTCAAAAGCTCTCTTAAGGCTAGCTAGCTCATAGAGCACACAGCCCAGAGCCCAGATGTCACTCTTCTGGTTATACGGCTTTCCCTCACACAGCTCTGGGGAGATATAGCAGGGGGTTCCAACCACCTGTAGAGTGAAAGAGGGAGGCGTTAATTTGTGCTAAAACATGTTAGGATTAAACATATCAGGATAAGTGTGTTGCTAAAATAGTCACAGTACATTTTGAAATCAAATCAGAGGAGTCAGAGCTTACCGTGTAAGCTTTGCTTTTGCTGACAAGGATTTTGGAGATGCCAAAGTCACCGATTTTGACGATCATCTGGTGCTTGTCAAGAAGAATATTCTGTGTCTTAAGGTCCCTGTGCAGGATGAGTTTGTTGTGCACATGGTATAAAGCGAGCAAGATCTGCACAAAGAAGTGAAGGATGGTGTCCTCATCCAGCAGGGAGTTACAGCGCTTCTGTATGTAGTCAGCCAAGGTTCCACCTGCATACAGAAACCATGAATAAACCATTGATAAAATACATACAAAACAATAATACATTTATTTAAAATAACTTAATTTATAAGTTACCGGGTTGAGTGATGGCAATCATAACCAGTAAGCATGGGATTCAACAGGCTTTAAGTACAAAGCAGGTGCTCTGATTGCACAAGTAAATAATATCAACATACTATAATTTACTTGTCCGTTACTTTCTACCACAATGGAGAACTGCGTCTAAAATTTTCCCAAGCTACGAGCCAATCCCTACTTCAAAGTCAGAACTTAAACTAAATCTAAACCTAACACTCTTGTTCCTTTCCCCAGTGATTTGCCTCAATATCAGGAAACAGGACATTGCTATGAAATCCTTTTTAACAAAGCCGGGTCTGCAACATGAAATTATCTTTTTTTTCTTACATTTTGCCAATTTTCCCGCTAAACATAGTTTAGCACAACAAAAATGTCAAGGATGACACAATAAAACAAAGACTTACCTAAACCAAACTACACTGAACCACCACAGCAATATCAGGATAATAAAAAATGTATATGTCAAAATATATAAAAAGATTATTTAAAAAAACCCAAAATACCAAATAATAATCAATTTGGGATACTTTTGTATTTTTGTGTGATATTTTCAAACAAATATCATCAATCTGCAAATCAAGCAACCCAATAGACCACAAGGGTGAGAAAATCTTATTTAGAAAGGTAGTCTGGAGCTTTAGGATCCCTGACAGAAAAGGCTCGATGTTTCAACGGAACACAGTGTTCAGCTGAGAGAGCCTCATCTGATGATATCAGGCTCTGGGTCTTTCCATAGAATTTAGGACTCAAATGCCTCCAATCACTTCACTGCCTTCCCAGGCCTGACATGGGAGAGAAAAAAAGTAAGGAGGCCTAAAGCACTAAACCATGGGAAAAGTGAACTCTTACACAATGAACAAAAGGGGGTCATGTAATACAGTAAGATTACCTGGTGCATATTCCATAGCTATCATGAGGGCCTTGTCTTCCAGGAAGTTCTCATAGTACTCTATGATATTTGGGTGGTTGAGCAGTTTCAGCACCTGACACTCATTCTGAGCTGCCAGGCGTTCATCTCGTGACATCTGCTCCACTGGGATCTCCTTCAGGATGACAAAAGCCCCGTCACTGCGCCTGCGGCACAGGTGAACGATCCTGACAAGGAAAGAAAATGAAAAAATAGATGAAAACGTACTTATTGTGAAAAATTCCCCTTCTTTCTATTTCTGTCATAATGTTACATTATTGTTACTGTAAGCTTCAAGAACTACTGTACTGTATTTTAATTTGTAGGCAATATGACTGTAGTGCAGTATAAATAGGCAAAATACAGTGAAGGAGTTAATGTTTGCTTTCAGTCATTAAGTGTAAGGAAGGTTAGTGTATTACAAAAATTCAAACCAATCACTCCAAATTGAGAAAAGATTTTAAAAAATGCAATGTATAAAAATGTGGATTTATATTACTTATTGCAAAAAAATATATCTTAAGAAAATAGATTTTTCATTGCCAACACACCTCTGTAACATAAGCTCATTTGAAATGACAAGGCATGTATTTTATGAGCTTACAGTATGTTTTGCATCTAAAGTCTTTATTTATAAAGTATCTGGTAACTAAAAATACATGTGGTGGATATACAAAGTATAAAATTACCCTCTGAAATGTTGTGGAATAAAAGTATACAGTCTGAAAAAATAGGAATAACCAAAAGAAGTACCAATACTTTAAAACTATACAATACAAATACAGCTGTATAGTAACGTTATAGGGCCTAAATGAATGCTTCTGCTTAATATGTAGGTTTTAAATCGTTTTAAATGCATCGCAAAATGAGCAGAGCAGCCTGCCAGACCTAAGATGGATCCAGCTCCAGTTTGTCATTTGTTTTGATGTCATCTCATGTGAATTTTGCAAAAGATTTCTAGCAATTTGCCATATTTAAGTAACATCTTTGTCTTTCAAATGTGATATATAGGCGCTAGATTTTATTGCTCAAATGACTGTAAATTAATAACTAACTTAGCTAAAGTTACCTTAGAAGCAGCCAAAATGTCTAAAGAAACTTCTGGAGCAACTTTTAGGGAAAACCCCAGTGCTACTCATAATCTAGCGTTTACGTGTGCTTTTAAAGAGTTAATTATGTTCAATGGCCTCGTCTTATTTTTTCTGGACAAGCCCAACTAACGTCTGCACATTTTAACTCTGACGCATCCCGTTAACGTTACATTTTGGGGGAAAAAGTGAGGCCTGGCTTTCTTACTTAACGTCTGTCAGCGCCGTATTTATGAGTATATAGAGGACTGAAAGATGTTTGCACCACAAAACAGCTACGAAGTATAAGTTAAGTTTTACCCAAATGCTCCTCTTCCAACAACTTTGATTTTCTCATACTTCTCCATCGCTGCTGCTGTGCTGCACCCAAACGTTTCCGCCGTCTCCAGGCAACCCGACCCCAGTACGACGGGCAGCGACGAGGGACAAAAAGCGAAGCAAAAAACGTTTTTTTAAACCATACTTGTCAAAATGAAAAAAAGTTGATTCACAGAGGTAAAGTAATGACTACTGTTGGTGACTCTCACAGCTTTAATAAATGTTTTCAGTAATACAGGAAGAGATTTAGAGGCAGAGAATAAGAGAAAACCCACCAATTTTTTTTGTTTTTCTGTCTGCATCTGTGCTTTGGCAAGTTAAAACAATGGTGTGGCTAAATGTCATACTCAAGTAGAAGTAACCAACTGTTACTTATACTGATAATGTAAATTTAATTACAAACAAAGGTACCCAAAATGTATTTAATGTAGTTATGGTAACCTAAACGTTACCCAGTCACTTGATAGAAATGTGAAAACACTGGTTGGATGTGACATTTGTGACTACAAAAACTAAGAGAACAGACTTCAGATTGCTCTTATTAGAAAAGAGTAAATCCAGATTACTCTTATTCTTCTTTGCTAATTTTTCTTTGCTTTGTTCAATATTCACTATGGCTCCACATAGCTATACATTTTCTAATGGGAAAAGAATCTAGCTTACTCAAAAATACTAACTTTAGATATATTCCAAGTTAAACTAAGCAAAATGTAAATATGTTATATTTAGGTGTCCCAGTAAGGCATGACAGTGTGACAGAGACCCAGCATGCACAGGACCCTGAAATCAGAATCAGTTTTATTAGCTACATATTACAGAAACTTTCATTAATGTTATTATTTACACCTATGCTTTTCCTACTGTGACATGTCAAAATGGCTTTTGTGAAATAGACCAATACTTTATTCAGCTACACTGTTGTCAATCATTCATGCCAGAAAGCAAATTACCTGAAGTGAGAAATGAAATGGAGACAGTGATGTAGTTAGCGAAACAGTGAGACAGATATGATTAGTGCAGCGTCTTGAGCTTGGACGGCAGATACTGTAGTCTCACATCCAGACACCTGGTGATTATAAAGCGCCTTCCCCTTGTCTGAGATAAGCAGGAAGAGGGCTGCATGAGCACTGTTTCCCCTCTCCGCCACGATGAGGGATAATAAATGCTTTGTGCTGTGACAAAGCCTGCTCTGTGTTGTACTGAAGTACATACCTCCACTATTATCATCAATCTGAAATAATGATATATCACCACAAACAGTGATCTACATGTAATTGAACCTTTTCTCTACAATTTGCAGGGTTTTTTTTATGAAGTTAGGTGAAGGGAAGAAAGGTGAGTAGGTGGTTTAACAAACAATAGTTTGCTCTTTCTCAGGGATATACTATCTCAACAAAGAAGCACCTAAAGGAAACTTGCACCATATACGCCACTCATCAGACCAGCTTAGTGACATATTTGGCCTTGTGCTTCTGTCTTCCTTAAGCAGCAGATCTGACTCCAGACGCAACAGTCACTATCCAGGAATGCACCGTGTAGGATAGTGAAACTGATGCTAAACCCCAGGTATGAACCTACGCCTGAGGACCATTAATCTTAAAAGATCTCTGAAGATACAGCTCATCTCAACAGGAAGTCATGGCTGACATTGTTTCACAACGGAGATGCTTTCACCTCCTTCTCAAGTCTTTGTCAGATTGATTGACTATGCTGACATCCACATGTTTCTGTCAGTGGTGCTGTCAGTTATTTATGAATGTTACATGAGTTTTTATCTTGGTTTCTGATTAACCTCAAAAATACTTTTTCAGCAAAAATAGATTTTACCATATCAAAAATAAATGAATCGAATTAATTAAACACTATAAAACCACATTTTTCCCAGAACCTGCAACACAAAAGTGGCCTTTTACTGCTTGGGCATGAAACTGAATTTTCCCCTGACCAAGTCAGACCTATTTTTGTTTGGCTATTTACTGTGCACTCGCTGGAAATCAATTAACCCCTAGATTTTCTCTCTATTGGCTGCTCGCAGAGTCTCCACAGTAGCCGTTTCTCAACAGCCCTCAGGGGAAAGAAAAATCACCCCGAGATCAATATGGTTCAGCACTGAGCCAGGCACAAAGATTCCCGTCTCAAACACATCACATGATATTGGGAGACCTTCTTGTAAACTCAACAGACAGCCAAGGTTCAATAACATGATCAACAGCAGCTACTAATGTATGAAAACCTTTATATGGCCCTTTTGCATCTGCTGTCAGAAATCCTTAGATGTTTCTTTGGAAACCTGAAGCTGCAAGGAACGACAGGTTTCTGTGATAAAAGCAGTGAGAGAAAAAAAAGGCTCTCATTCTCTCACACTACAACGAAATAACCATGGTAAGGCATGCAGGAAACACAAGCAATGGTATTATGTTACATTTCTCTCTCTAACCGCAGGGTGTTTGCTTACAGACAGCTCTGTACTCAGTGGATATAAGTAGATTAATTATGTGGTTCATGTTTCAAGTTTCAGACTTTAGCAAAACATAAAAAGAGCATTAAACCTATTGACTGGTCCTGAAACGATGCACTGAACCACTCAAACTACAACACGCATCACTGATAACACACATTCAGTTCTTTGTTTTTGTTTCTGTCTCTGATACATAAACACACAAGTAATTAATTTCAGTCAGAACAATTACTGGAGAGTGATGTACTTGACTGTTTCAAGCACTGCAGTCTTATTAATCACAGGGAATTTTCTAGCACATTTCAACAATCACAACAGTAAAGAAGTGGGCCTTCCTGGAGGTTTTTTGGAGAGAGGTGCCACCAAGTGGTTTGATGAAGAATTGGGTGCCACTGAGCTGAAAAACAAAATGTAACTGTTGTTGTTCACATGAGGTTTTGCTGCCATCCAGTGGAATATTTTTACACTGTAGCCTGTGTGATGGTATATTTGTACAGCTAGGGGCCCAACATGTCCATTCTACACCCAAGCTCCTGATGACATGCTGCCCATTTGACCCCAAAAGATGTATTTAAACTATGATTCATATTTTCCAAAACATATAGTGCCATAACCTGTGTCAAATACACATGCTTATTGCTCAGTGGAACTTCAGCGAGTAAAACAGTAACACTAATAAGCTGAATTTCATTAAGTTGATTTGGCACCATGTGATTTTAGTAGACATGTAACTCTAGAATGTATCATCTATTGTTACTTTTTGAATTAGGACAACTGTTTTTGTTTGTATTTTTTATAGTTTGTACATGGAAATAATAAAAGAAACCTGGAATACATGAATTTCAAAGAGACATATATAAACAAATGTGTATTAATTATGAATAAGAGGCACCACATAAAAAGCAATGAACTTGAAAACAATTAGCAGAAGAAAAGTAAACCCTTTCTCATTGTGTGTGTGGGATTACATTTTGCACAGACAGCTGTGGTGCAGGTGGTAATGTTCCTAAGCGTGCAGGGTCTCAGCTGCTGCTGGTGAGTTTTTCCCCCCGTTCACTTCCTTTTCCCCTTTCCCCGCTGGACTGCCAAGAGGCCAGCTGTGGGGAATGAGAGCTACGCTGTGTTTATGGAAAGAGTTAAGGCTGGGGAAGGAGGGCATTGCTGGCTGCCTGTTTAACATATTGTTCCTCTCCAAACATAACAAAGATGTGTATAGTTTGGTTCAATCACATCTATATTTACAGTAAAAGCTTTTACCAGGATTGAAGCCAATCTATTTCTACTTCTCATGATTAGATCTGATTAAATATTATAAAGGTCCACTTTATAATGGTGTTATTTTCCCCAATTAATGGTAAGTGCATTTCGTAAAGTGAGTAAGACATGATCATGATTGAATGATGTTAAAGCATGCAAAGCAAACACACACACACACACACATACACATACACGTGTCCTTACAAAAACAAATCATGAACAGAGCCTCACATTTAAAGCCTCACATGGAAAACTACATTGCTGCAGTTACTGCTACAACTATAACTACATCATCAATCAGATACCACAGCACATGACAAAACATAATGCATATACTTAGACATGTATGTTTGATCCCATTTCCAATTTAGTTTATCACTTTCCCAAAAAAACTGATGCTGTCTGACATTGAAAATAAGATTAAAACATATCAATCAAAAAACAATCATGAACATTGCCATCAGCTGATGGAAAAAAGCAGTACTATTACTTGTACTGTAATACTGTAATCACCCCATTATTGATCCCACTACAACTCCTTATGTAAATGCATTTGCAGTTGTTGTCACCCTAAATAATGAAATCATGGCAGTGACTGAGAAAGTTGGTTCCGCTCATCTCTCTGAATTTCCATATGGTGGGATGTCACAGGCTGTGGCTCTTGAATAAGCTCCAGTATGTCATCAAACTGGTACCACAGGATGTCTTCTCATGCAGGCCAGTAGAACCTGTTGGTTGTCGGACATGTGTTTATCATTACCAATCTGAGCCTGAAGACGTTGATGGCTGCTCTCTCTGTGGGACTGATCTGGACTCTGAGGAGGGCTGAAATAGCTCTTTAAAGGACCAGTTTGTAGGATTTAGTGCCATCTAGTGGTGAGGTTGCACATTGTAACAAACTGAATACCCCTCCCCTCCCTCCCTCCTGTCACACTAAATCCTGTGACAGGGTGGAAAGTTTCAAAGTAATATGGCCAAAATTCTAACTAAGCTAACACCACACCCAGATAGCAAAACCGACACTTTCATCCGTCCCACATGCCACATGGAATGATGGCACTTGGGCGGTCCACTCCTGTTTCCCAGGTCTAGGCCACAAGCAAGCTGTATGTAAACCAAGAACAAACCAGATAAACCAGAACATGCCCACATCCAGAATACACATACCTGAGAACACTGCATCTTTACCAAAAAAGGCCCACATTTGATTTGGGATTTTTGGGCCACATTTGCTATTTTACATGTGGGCAATGTCAGGCTCACATCCATTTTGTCCGGGCCAGAAGAAGGCCAGCAGTGCTGCATCATTTCCTGAAGAGGCCCACTTCCATATGGTATCTGGGCACTTAGCATGCAACTAAATCAAAAAATCATGTTATAAAATCTATGTTATGCTTGACAGAGAAGGTTTTGAAAGAAAAGTGTAACAAAAAAATGTTCTAAAAGAAAATCAAAACTCACCAGTATTTCAAAAAAAAAAAAAATTTTTTCTTTTTAAAAATTGATTAACACATTTCTCATCAAGAGGGAAGTGTTTATGCTCCTAAAACAAAAAAGTCTGAGATTTATGTAATATTTATTGAGCGTTAACTCTCATGAATGTGAGATATGGTTAGAACGGACATGAGAAATGACTTTAGTTCAACAGAAAACAGTTTAAAAAGTGTGTTGTGTAGTAAGTGTGTAGGGGAACCTTGGGTGGCTGCGAAACTCGGCCCTCTAGCTAACTTGAACGGGGATAAAACAATCCAATCTCTTTTAGGCTTTCGAAATGCGATCGGACCGAATGAATCAAATTCTGATTGTGAGACGCGGGGGATGTGATGCTCAAAAAAATGTATCCGCTAATTTACGGACGTCTCTTTCACAATGTAAGTCTAAGGAAAAAAGTCTTTTTGGGCCCAATAGCGTCACGTGACGTTGTAATTACAAGGTTTGGCCACTATGTCAAATTGGCCTCACAGCCTGGCGCTGTTCCTGGGTGCTTGAAGAGGACCCGCTCCCTATGTAACTATAAAGGGCTCAATAATGAAAACAACTATTCTTATTTTCAGATTATTATAAACTAATTAAAACATACTTATGAATATTATGTTCAATGTCTGCCAAGTCGTTGATGCCACTAAATTCTACACACTGGACCTTTAACAGTTTTCATGGAATGAATACTGTGCTTCAGTTTTTTTTTTTGTTTTTTTTAATAAGTTACTATTGTAAAGGCATACTCTGACTTTTGTACCCCAACATCACGTTTCAGCAGCCCTGCTCTGTGATTTTGTTTTCTTGCGTAACATGAGCGCTCCTCCTTGTTTGTGTAGTTACAGAGAGCAGCAGCGGCACCACCCACCCCGCGCCCTCTCTCCACCACTCCCCCCTTCTATGTGCACACACAGGCGGGCTGAGAGCGGCAGCACATTACGATACAAGGCGCTGCGAGGGATCAAGCACCGTCGCACTGGAATGAGCTGTTACGGGAATCCCCTACGAGCCTCCCTCTTTAGGCTGAAAACGTGAGAAGAAAAAAGGCTGCAGCATCAGTCGGACATCAGCTCTGCGGAAAGCAGCAATTTAAAAAACAACAACAACAACAACAAGAAAAAAAACAACAAGAGGATCAACTTCTGGAACTGCAATATCTCCTCTCTCTTCAGAGAACACTCCCATCACATACCGTGCATTTCCGTCCATCACCGGGCCGAGGAGACGTTGACAGAGGGGACGGGGGGGAGGTGTAGAGACAGAGCTAAGCGCCCAGAGACAGAGGGAGAGCAGGGGTGGGGAGGAGAGGATGGAGGCCCTACTTCCTGTGCTGAAGAGTCACCCAGGCCTGTCGGTGCTGGTGTGCTCTCTGGTTTTCAGGGTGGTCCACAGGTTGTTGCAAAGGCTGCCAGTGCCCAAAGTGGTGAAGCAGGATGACTACCGCTCCTGGAAGTGGCGGAACCTCTCTGTGTCCCTGGTGCACTCCCTGCTGACCGGGACATGGGCCTTGACCTGGTAAGTCTCCATCCATCCATCCATGCATCCGTCCATTCACACTGGGACA